>NC_090695.1:95843859-96154216 GCF_013368605.1 Nyctibius grandis
TGAGAGTGCAGCATAGTTTATCTGTGATTAATCATTACTTTCGGGTGACTGCTGGTTTAGATACAGGCACGCCTCTGAATCAGCCCTGAGGCTAAGGAGCTTTCCTGAAGCAGAGAAGTCTTTAGGTTTTCAGTATGTTGGGTGAGTCAGCGCCAGATGAGCAACCAACAGAATACAGTTCAGGATGTGAAGCTGCCAAAGTTTTGTGGATTTTTCTTTACGGCTGCTTTTCTCTTGCAAAGTCTAAATAATTAGGCTCTAAACTTCTTGTAAACTAGTCCACCACCATAGAAATACATCAGCTCAATGACAGTGTTTTCATACACCAGCTGCTGCTTTATAGATACCTCTTGAAAGTCCGTCCTCAGGTTGTGTGTGTAGATCTGCCTCCTCAGGATTTAGAATAACACTTCTTACTCTTCCTTTTGTGGCTCACAATGCCTGCTGGTTAAATTGTGAGTTGAGGATAAGCAAGTATCTTTGATCTGTTCACCCATTCTGCTTGAGGTGTCTGGAACTTGTCAGTTCATCCTGTCAGGGTTTGTGCTTTATCAGTCTGCTGCACCCCCCTGCTACTGTAGGAAGCAGCCATGCCACTTGAAAATTTCTGTTTTCTAGGTTTGCCTATACATTGCCTATATCATTGCCTGATACTAGGTAAGGTAACAGTTCTTACTAAATCCTGTTGAGAGCTGTGGAAAAATGTGATCCTCATCTGGAACACATGAGATGGGGACATCTTGTTTCAGGCCTCCAGATTAATTCTTTCCACACCCTGCTGGGTCTGGAAGACAGCACCACTCTTTTTACATACCAGTCCTGATTCCCCAGGCTTTCAGTTTTGAGCACTGCAGAGGAATGAAAATTAATGTGATGGTAGAATTAAGCCTTCAACTAGAAAGCAACTGTTACCTTAATGGGTGTATGCAGTACCTGGATTATTTTAAATTGATCCTCTAACTTGTTTTTATTGTCTGAAAAGTCGCATCTCATGTCCTCAATTAATTATATTAACTGAGGGAGGTTTGAGGGGGAGAGTAGGAGGCTTCACTGCATCTTCTGCTGTATATATAACAAAGGTCAAGGCATGTTGAATATTTAACCTGCTACAACTTAGACCTGGGAAAACTTTAAAACCAAGTTCTTAATGTGTGAATTCACTTTGCACCATTCCCTATTGATTTTTTTTCTTTTCATCTTAGGCAATGACAAAGACTAATTTTACTTTGATTGCAGTCAGTTCATAGCAACTTTTGTTACCTCGGTTTGTAAAAGCCGAATGCAGTTGTTCTTGGTTTTATTCCACTGGAATTCCTTAGTTACTGCTTTGTCTTGACCTTGGCTCTTGTGATACAGGAAGCTTTTTAGTGAGATCAGTTTAATCTGATTTAGTGATAACACAGTGCTGAGCGCAGAATTGAAGTTCATGATTAGCTCATATATTCTTTTCAGCTCCTTTTTCTTCCCATATTCCTCCCTCCCCCATACCATTAACGCTGTCCCCTGTAGCATATCCAGTCATTTTTATCCACTAGCAGGAACAGCACCTTGCATTAAGCTCTGCCCAAGGACCCAAGGGTGAAAATACCTGCGGGATACATGGAGCTCCAGAGCAAGTTGAGAAAGGTCAGTTTGGTCACCCTGCATTTAATTTTCATGCTGTGTTTTAGACACGTTACTACTGGGCACAGCTTGTTGAGGAGTGTGTTTTCAGAGACATGTTAAAGCTCTGTTAGAGGAAATAAATAGTTAAATAACAGCTGAAGCCTTTACAGTGCTGCTGCAATCAACGTCATGGTCTGGCTTCAGGTTTTGGGGGTCTAAACGTGGTTTTGCATGTTTTAGACATCTGTCTTGTGTACTGACTTGAACTGTCATTCAGAGAGAACTTCTACATTTTTTCCCCTTTTCAGTAGGGAAATGCCAGCAGGAGAAAAAAAAAAAAAATAAAGCACGGAAGGCTAGGGACCTATCTCTAAGCAAGTGAGAGCATCTGACCTGAGCTTTCGTACAGTGTGATATTGAACGCTTTTCGCTGACCACTGGAGGTGTTAAATTGGTGTTAGAGCTTTTCATCTGTGTTAGAAAGGGGGTTTCCCAGTGAGATATTTGGTATCACTGATGTGTGCTAGCGTGTAAATGAATGTCAAAATGTAGGGTGAAAGGATAAGCATTTCCCTGCTATACCTAGGTTTGGGATCTTGGATGACAGGGATTTAATCTAGCAATAGTTCTGTACCTTTCCATAGAGGATTAAAAGCTCTTTCTTTAAGCTTATTGCATCTAAGGATTAAATTCCAGCTGGTTGGTTGTTCCATCTTTCTGAGGTTTAAACTACGACTTATAATTTGTAGTTTATCGCTGTGATAAAGATAGATCACATAAAACTGCAGTATTAGGGAAGATCAAATCTCTATTTGTTGTCTCTGCCATTCACCAGTTGTTGTGTAGAAATATAGAATAACTTGGGTTGGAAGAAACCTTTGGAGGTCTCTGCTGAGAGCAGGTCAAACTAGATCGCATTGCTGTGACCTTTTCCAACTGAGGTTTGAATGTCTTCAGAGATAGAGGTTCCATGACTCTGGTTCCTGTTCCACTCTGACCACCCATGAGGTGAAAACTTAGCTATCTAAGAAGAATTTCCAATGTAGCTGCATGTGTTCGTTGCCTCTTGTCCTATCACATCACACCTCTGAGAAGAGCCTAGCTCTGCCTTCCCTGCATCTTCCAAACAGGTAGGTGAAGACACCAGTAAGATTTTCCCTGTTTGCTTCCTTTTCTTAAGGCTGAACCAACCTGGCTGTCTCCATCTCTTCTTGTACATCACCTGCTCAAGCCCCCAGGGCATCAGATGGAATTGCTGCAGAAGGTCCCTGTCTGTCTTGTACTGGGGAGCCCAAAACCCAGGCACAGTATAGCAGATACGATCTGACAAATGTTGGATGGAGTGGAAGAAGAATCCCTTTCCTTGGCCTGCTGGCTGTACTTTTGCAAGTACAGCCCAGTACCCTTTTGTCTCTTGCTGCAAGACAAGTGTAAGTGTAAGAAACAAGAGTCGCAAAGTGAACTGGAAATACTCTGGACTGCATTCATACATATGCAACCATCTTGTCCCTCTCTTACAAGGAAGGATCTTGGAGCTTTTTGAACAGGAGGCAGCACTGAAGGATCCTGATCACTCTTAAAAATATCTGTGCATTAACTTATCCAGTGATAGTTTCAATCCAATGTGGAACTTGCCTTGAGTTTCTACCCTGATGCAAAATCTTCCAGGTTTTTTACTCCTGCTGCTAGTTAAATTGGACGAGGGCATTAAGAATGAGCCTCTGAAGGAACATGACTAACTTCATAATTTTGCCCTTGCTGCACACTGAGCTTTTGAGTTTGCAAATGTCATCCTGCAGCAAATGATCTGTCTTCCCTTGCCAGCCCGTCTCTCGGGCAGCTCCTGTTTCTGCTCCCCATCAGTTTTCCCCCTGTATTTGTAGTTGTTTTTGTCGACTCCAAAGTCCTTTAATCCAGCTTCTAATTTAATGCCATTGCTTGAAGGTCTGCATCTGGCGAGAATCTGTCTGTTAGGTTGCAGTTATACAACAGATTGTTCAGTCATGTAACTATTTGTTTCCTTCTGAGTGAAAAATTATGCCAAAGCTGCTACTACTATAGCGTACACTACTGTTGTAAAGTGTAGCTTACAATGGAGCCAGCTGTGCTGCAGAAAACAGTTACACTACAAGGTCATCTGGATTGCTGGAACTGATGGGAGGGGGAAGTGATGCTTTCTTGCATTTTAATCTGGACCTGATCAAAACATAACTGTGACTTTGTGCTGGAGCACCTCTCTGAGGCTGCCCGTCAGCTGCTTGGGTGTGATTAGTTAGATCAGCATCTCTCTGTCTGCTAGGTGGGTTATTTGCAGGGCAGCGTGCATGTGTGTGCACACGCATGTGGATATATGCATATATAATAGTGGAAAATGCCTAGTTGTGATGGTGGGCTTTCTCTGTTAGGTTGTCTTTCACGGGGCAGTAATACAGCAGTGAGCATTTTACTTTGGACTGAGCAAGATATTTTGAAAAATACTTGGGTTTTCTTGGAGCACTATGTTTAAATTCCAAATTTTTAATCAATTTTAACCTTTGTATTTATATGTTCAGAAAATTCTTTTGATACCTTTTCAATTTACCAACACTGAATTAAAACCCTTCAGAATGTATGGCTGGTCCTCTCCTTATGTGTCACTTTAAGTTTCAGAGCTTGAGGGTAGTTGTACTCGAGGTAGAAGAAACCGTTGACAATTCATGGGTGGCAGCTAAGGAGGAAACCCTTTAAATATTTTTTTTCAGATAATATTAAATTAGATCTGTGTAAACATAAATTTTATATTTATTAATGTGTGTGTGAGTGTGTGTGTGTGTGTGTAAATATAGATATATAAATGGTCCATGACTATTTCTTTCTCTTAAATGGTACTTTACACAGACTTTTATACAGTATGTTGGTAAATTCCCGCACCAGGCACTGATTCTAAAAGAATGATGCACCTGTTTTTGTAACAAATGTGGGCAGCCAGTAGAAGCAAACTTCAATGATTGCTTTCATTCCTCTCGCAGAGCAGAAGAGATGACTCGGTACTTGCATCTTCCTGTGTAGAAGCCCTGCTTCTAGCTTTGTCAAGCTCTAAGCAACCCCTGTCCATGCTGCTTTTCTGGCAAGAAAACCCCCCAAATGGCACTAATGAAAGCTGGAATCCTGTCTCGCCTCAAATTATCTCTAGATGTGGTATCAGGGAGTTCTTTACAGATTCTGCTTTGTAAGTAATGGGACCTCATTTCTAACAGGAAATTAATGGAGGGTCCATGAGGATGCTGTAAGGTTGAGGGATTCCTGTCTGTCAGGTGGCTAAGGTGGCACCAGGGCACTAAGAGATAGTTTCTTTTCCTCTGTGGTGAAATTATTCTCCTTTTATGATGCTTCTGTCTCTTCCTGGGGTGTGAGGTGTGTATATCCCCTTCAAAACAAATACATAAATGTTTTTCTAGTGTTCCCATTCACAGGGAGTAAATTTTACCTAACTGGCCAAATTTCAGTCGTGGTTTAACTCCACCAGGATCACTAAGTTCACAGAAGTGTGTATTTTGACCCACTTGGGCCTTTTGATAATTAATTTTAAATGCAGGTGATACTTGGCTTCCTAGTCCTAATTGCTCTTCCAGAAGTAGAAATTCCTTTCTCTGTAAGGACCTGGGTGAATGCTTTGCTGTGGTTTCTGCCTACTGTCTGGTGGTCGGGCTTTGATACTTAAGGGAGGACAGGGCTGGTGGTAAGAAGAGTAACTAGAACAGGAGCAGTGAAAGGAAACAGCTTTCCTCCTCAGCAGAAAACAGCCCTTGTGAAAACCAGACTTCCCCTAGTATTTGGTTACTGCTTTGTGTGTGCTGACACATCAAGTATCCCAGACCCTGGCACCTTTGCCATGATCTAGACCTTTCAGTCCTGCTTCTACCCCACCTCTGTTTCACTTAAAGCAGTCTGAAACAGAGCCTTCTTTAAAGCTAAGGGCAACGTTGAGGAGAAATGTCTGTTTGCTGAAGAAAAATGAGATTTAAATGGAGCAGAAAAAGTGAGATTTCCTTCTGTTTCACTGCCTTGCTGCTAAAAGTCTGGTGCAGAACATCCTAATGTTCTGCTGATTTATATGCCACTCTTTGGGGGTGGACAGGCTGTTAAGTAGGCAAGTTGGCTCTGTAGCAGATTAATTGCTGCAAACCTAAACTCGCTTGATCTTTTTTTCTCCCCCCAATAGGCTTGAAGTGGAGGGAGGGAACCAGAGCATTGTTGTTTGTAAGATCTTTTTGTTTTAATGGAAAAGAAAACAGTGAATATGAAAAATATCATTCATATATACTGATACAGAAAACAGAATGGCTTTAAAATACAAAAGTTCTATGAGTCTGTATATTGTCTTGGGGTCTGGACATGCTGTTTGTACCGTGATGAGGCTGGCTGTGTCCAGCCTGCCAGCCAACCTCTGCGTAGCCAAAAAGGAGCGTTTAGGATTCTGTAGCTATCCAAAGGACTGTTAAAAGCTGTTTAGGGATAAATCAAAAGATGTATGTGAGCAATGGATGGTAAAGACGAAATTCAGATCCAACTCTGAATGTTTGCTTTAGGAAAAAAAAAATCAGAAAAATCTGAATCTCCCCCTGTTCTGCATATATGCATTCCCACTGAGACCTTGGGGGAGGCTGCAGTGAGATGAGGACCTGGTATAACTTCAGTGGCTTGACAGAAGTGTTTTGCTACAGAGATCTGGGGGAGCCTTACCCCTTTCACCTAGGTTTGGCACTTAATTTCAAGGTGGGGATGGATGGGGGAACTAAAGCCATGCTTGCATTTCAGTTCCTGGTGTTGCTTGTACAAGACACCTCCAGCCAGATGTTTTGGTTTTCGTGGGTTTTTTTACAGCTGATATCAAAAGTATTTTTTGTGACTTGTTTTCATGATCAGTGCTATTTTAAAAAGCAGGTGTGTATCCCAAGGGTGAAAGCTCCACCTGGGGCAGTGGATGTGAAGTTCATCATCATTATCTGGCCACGTTTGCAGCACTGCTCCTCTGCTTAACTGCACAGGCAGACCGTGGCTCCCGTGAGGGGTGCGAGAGTGTCCTGGTCGTGCTGAGGAGGCTGCTGCTCACCAGAGGAGATGGCAAATACGAGCATCCGAGGAGCAGGACCTGCATTTCCACATCAGATGGGATACAGTGCTTTTGTTGTTTTGTTTTTTAATATGGAGCCATACTTTTTTTTAAGTAATTTGAGATCTGAATGTGATTTCTAATGTATCAAGAACGTTAATATTTTAAAGCTATAACAAAGTTTTAAATTTCTACTTTTTTTTTCATTTATTTTAACTGTTCTGTTACCTTAATTTGATGTATGTGGTTGGGGAATGTTGCTTCTCCTCTTAGCATTTGTTTCTATAACCAGAAATAAAATTATATATGAAAGAGAAAATGCCCTGAAATTGCTTGCTGCTTTTGAGTGACAGACTTGCATCCTTCCAGGGTAGTATCGTAGAGGAGGGTTAAGATTCCTGCAGCAGTTTGCGTTGTATAGTCTGCTCCTTCTCACAATATGAGGGGACAGAGTGGTTTAGTATTTTTTTTTTGTCCTTTTATTGTTTTCATTAAATGCTGTAGCAGGGAAGTATATGTCTGGACACCTTGCACTGTTCTAGAGTTCACAGCTATCTTCCTCTTGATCCCTTGTCAGTTATTTGGGAAGCTGTTAACTCGCAGCAGAGTGAACATATGTACGTGTGTGTTTGAGACAGGTAATGCTTCCCCTGGGGATTATAAACTCTTCCACCAGCTCTAGCTTTCATTTTGTTACAAAGTAAAACATTATTATTTTGAAAGAGATACTATTTCAGTGTATTTCCCTGTGACTTATAATAATTGTTTCATTTAAGCACATGACAACAGAAAATATTTATTTATCCACCTACCTTATAGTTAGGTTGTTCCTCCCTTGTCCTCCTAATGGAGGTCCAGTTTAAGTTCTGCATTTATTTTGACTAAAAGTTATTCTGAGCTCCAAAATTTAATAGGAATATCTTTTAAGACCTCAGTTGACATAAAGTAGCTGTATTTGACTAACTACTGTTTAAAAAAAAAATTTGTACAGTGGAGCACAGATATTCAGCCAGAGCCTTTTTTTTTTTTTTGGCATCTTTTAAAATTGTATCTTTGGCTCCCCGTGTGCCTCAGGCGTGTTTTCTGATGCAGCCAGAGCAGAAGGTGTGCGGGGAAAAATCTGAATTCTTGTGCTGCCTCCCCTCTGCGCCTCAGCCTGCTGCCTGCGATGGCTGTGACTGCTCGGAGCTGGCATGACGGATGCTGCTGCGGCTTTGGAGGGCAAAAGGGAGCTGATGCTCTGCTGGCTAATTGCCAAGGCACACTGTTAATGAACTTTGGTGCCAGGGGAGGCCCAGGGCAGAGAAGTACCAAAGGGCAAAGCGCCAAGCTGCCTCCTCTGACATCATCTCCCCGCAGGGTGATGCACAGCGTGGCAGTAAGAGCTTCGGGCTTATTAGCAGTCAGGAGGAGAGACGTTTCAGAAGGGGAAATGTTAATGCCTTTTTAACCTTTTGGCAGCTCTGAAGACCACCTCCTGAGCAGCTCTTTTTAACACCTCTTGCCTTTTGTGGAAGGCAGGGTTTTTGAGCAGGTCACAGGAAAGGCTAATGGCATCTTCTACTGTCATGCTCTTAAAAACCCAACCTCTGCCCTGTCTCTGCCATGCAGGGATGTCTCCTGCAGATCTGAGTCCCGAGTGGGGCTCTCCTTTGTGCCCCATGGGATGGCCTTGGAGCCAAGCTTCACCTCGGGCTTCTGAGCAACAGCGCTATCATCTCAAGATACTCAATGAACAGGCAAGAGAAGATTTCGCCGTTACCCCTTCCCCAGGTGCTGTGCACAGCCCTCTGCGGGCAGGACCTGGCACAGTTTCCCCAGGGCTGGGACCAGCCATGCCCCAGCCTCACCGGAACTACCCCGGCAGGCGGAACCTTCGTGCAGCAGCCGCCGTGTCCCCCCGGAGCCGGCCCGGCCTCACCGCCCGCCTCAGGGGGGGGCGCTTTGGCCGCGTACCGAGGCGGAGCGTCCGGCATGTTCACGGCGGCGGCCGAGAGTTTGCTCAAGCAGGCGAGGTACCGGGGGGCTGGGGTACCGGGAGAGGGCGGCAGGGCTCCCTCGGGGCCGGCCGGGGGCCTGCCGGAGGTACCGGGCCTGTCGGAGTCGCCGGGCCCCGACGCTGCCTCCCTGGGGTGGGGAGGTGGGGGGTGCACCGCTCCAGCCCTGGGCTTCCGAGGAGGGCCGGGAACAGGCCCCGAGCGGAGGGGCCGCCGCCTGGGTCCCGACGGCCGCTGCCGCCACCAGGGAGATCGAGGAGGAGGAGCTGCGGAGATTCGTCTCCCGTGTGGCCGCCCTCCTGCAGGGCCCGGAGCCGGGCCCCGAGGCCGTGGACTGTCTCCAGAGGCTGCACCTCACCCTCGCCGCCACCAAGTACCCCCGCAAGTGAGTGGCCTTGTGTCTCCCTGATGTTCGCAAGAAGCAAAGCGGGACTCTCTTGACTGGGGGAGGGGGGCTTAGTGCTTTAAAAAAACGTCCTGTTTTGGAAACACTGAGTTCGATATAAATGTAAAGCCTGTCTCTGCCTTTTTTTTCCCCATTGCTAAGCAGAAGGTGCCTGCCTCCTCTTGCAGTGAGGGTAACAGGCGTTTGTGTCACTGGGCGCTATTTCAAGCTGCACTAAGGAACAAAATTCAGAAGTGGGGATGATGAGATGGTATACAGGGTCACTGTCAAGGGAGATCATCCCAAGACCAAGAATATGCAGGATATAAATCTCTGAATCTTTTCTTGCCTTGCAGTGATGCTTTACTGTGACTCTTGCAGGCTAGATGGCAAGTTTGTAGAACTGCTGCAGACAGTGCTGTGTTCGCCCAAGTGCCCTGAGCAGATTCAGGTGTTATGTGCTGCCATCCTGAGAGAGATGTCACCTTGCAATGATCTGATCCTCTCCTGTGATGAGATTCAAGATACAAAGCTCTTGAGCCTGGTATCCTCCGTCCTTTTGGCTCAGGTAAATGACCTGTTAAGTCAGAAATCTTCCCTTGTCGATATGGATTTGCTTTCTCATTGTTTCCTTTTTGCTGAGCTCAAGGAGAGAGAAAATCAATTGAAAGTATCTAGGGAAAAACAGAAGCGTTTCCATGTTCATTTGAGGAACCTAATTACTCTGCTTTGTGTAGGAAAAATGGTAACTTTTTTGTGTTTAGTATTTGATAACAAAGACTGTTTAAAATTGAGCTATGTACAGATTGAGGGCCTCAGATAGGCTTGTAACTAACTGGGATCAGAAAGGAACATTTTAGTGCTAGCTACTATAATAGACTTCAAGTCAGAGCTGCTTGAACCTGTAGAGCAAAAGGTTTGCAAGTGAACTTACTACTACTGCTTTTTATGGTACTGGCTTTCATGTTCAAATGTAAAAAAAATGTACATAGAACCTATAAACGTGTAGGGCTATAAATGTGGATGGTGCTTCAAAGATCTAGATTCTCCATGGAGAAGCAAACATGAGGACCTTCCTGTTTTGAGTGCTGCCTGCACTGACTGCCCTCTGGGGAATACGCTGGAAACGTTTTTTTTTTCTTTCTGCTTCTCCTTTTACTGTTATTGTGCCTATTAAAGATAAAATATTTTTCTGAACCCTTCTGAAACTTCTCATTCTGAGTTTCACCGTGTGCTTAAAAGTGCCTCCTACATTTCTGATTCCTCCTCTGAGTCTTATCTGGAGGAAATGAAAACGTAGAAACAGAAAACAGTAACGTGGTACTTATGTGCTGCCTTGCAAAGCACCTCGCTCCCATATGCAGCCTTGAGATTGTCTTGCAGTTCTACAATGCAAAAACATACCCTGTGCGTTAATTTTCGTTAGATTCCAATTAAAACTATGAAGAGATTTTAATCAATTTTTGATGTTACTAAAACTTGTTATATTTTAGCCATTTCAGTATCACTTCTCAAACCTGACCACATGGTTAGTTCTAGTATTCTCTGCTCTAGAAGTGATTGATCATAGTGTTTAATTTGAAGACATCTGTTGTGGTTGTTAATTTCCACTTCAGGTGATGGTTGTCCACAAACCTGTTGCTCCATCAAAGTACTCTCCCCTCCTGGGATCTGTGAATTCACACTGCAGAAGATCTCTGTGGTAAATGTGGTAAAATAGCCTGTCCTGTGAGTTCTTTTTATGTTTGACATTGGTATTGGTGCCTGATGGAAGAGTTTGTGTGGTGTTGGTCTCTAGTGCCAGTAGAAGATTATCTGCCTAGCTTTACCTCTGCTTTATTTTTAAGGGAAACAAGAAGGCTGAAGTGTCTGCTGTGGGGCAACGTGTTGTAAAAATCCTTGAAAGAAGGCTGCCTGAGGGTCAGAGTGCTTGGTACCTTCTTCCTGTGCTCTCAAATGTCATCAGTCTTTCACCAGAATCTCTAACTGAAGGTAAACGTATAGGAAGGCCTGAGATTATCATCTGGCTGTGATCTGTATAGTGATCAAAAGACTCTCTAAGGGCTTTGGCTGGGAGTAGGACTTAGAAACTGCTGTTAAAAGTGACATCTCTACCACAGGGAAGGTGAACTTCTTGGGTGAGATATGGTCCACCACTCAAAAATGGCACTGGGCCTTTAGCTGCTTTGGCCCCTTCTGGGGGCCAGAGTCTGTTCTGTATGGATTTGTGTCACAGTAACACATACCTTCGCTAAGGTCACTAGATGCAGTAGGAGTGTGAAAAAGTAGCTGTCCTGAAGAGCACCAAGCAAAGTGAGACAGGAACAGAGGCATGCCTGTGTCTCTGTTCAAGAGAGCAGCAAAGCCAGCCAGGGGTGCTCTTCATAAGAGAGGCAGGATTGTATGGGTAGCAGTGAGTGTTGTGTCCTGGTGAGGAAACCTTCAGAGAGCATTCCAGCCTTAAAATGGTGGGTTTGCACCTTCCTCCTAATAGCAGCTGTGGATGGAGACAAAGGAACAAGTACCTCTGGACTGATCTGGTACCAGAAGTCCTTGATTCTAGCACTCACTCCCTGACTTCTTGTCTGAGGAAACAGAAAACAATAATGGGACTGACCCAGGGGCTAGAAGTGAGAAAAGGGACAAGTGTGAGCAATCGTGGGCTCTGAAGTTGTATGAGGAGGACAGGGCATCCACCTTGGAGTACCCATTTCTTTCCTGACTGCTGGATCAGAGAGACAATGATCTAGACTGGAGGAAAACCGCAGCAACTGAGGGGTAATAGGGCTGTGTTGCAGAGGCTGCTTCTCTGCCTGGTCTAGCAATGACCTTGTGGTTTCCTTTGTGCTTCCCTCAGAGCAGACCAATGTAGTCAGTAAAAAGATGGCTGACTGGCTGAGGTACGCGAGTATTCAGCAAGGAGTTGCTCAGCCCTCTGGAGGCTTCTTCTCCAATCCCAGGACCAGGCAGGTGAGTGCTGAGTTGCTGTGGTCATCTCACGGGGCATTTGCTAGTCAGGTACCTGCTGTTTTGGGTTCCCAGAATCAGCTTCTTTTGGGAAATGGTAACCTAGAAGAGCTGCTTTTCTTTGTCACTTTTTGTGGGGTAAGTGGTCAAGACATACAGGAAATCAAAGTAGGGGGATTTATAGCTCCAAGACTTGGAAGTTCTGCTGTAGAGCCAGAGCTTTGATCCATGAAGTAGTTCTGAGGGGAGAGTCTTTTGGTGACCATGTACCTCAGAGTAAAAGCTGATTTCAAATGAGGCTTGTGTGAGAGGGAAGGGAAATGTTTGGGATATTTCAGCTGGGGAAAAGAATCCAGCACAGCTGGCTTTTCTGTCTCTGGATAACTGCCTCCCTGCAGGCCCCGAAGAACATATAAACAAGGGTTGCTTGTCTGCATGGCCTCAGTGGGGTTTTTCCTTGCCTTCTCAGCCTCTCCCTGGGGATCTGACCTGCTGCATCTTTTCTCACAGCCTGGTCCTGTCACAGAGGTGGATGGTGCCATTGCCACAGACTTCTTCACAGTGCTCTCAGTGGGTCAGTCCTACACACAGGATCAGTGGCTCAACGTGCAAGCCTTCTCCATGCTGCGAAACTGGCTGCTGTGCTACGGGGGCAAGGGGTTGAAGATCCCTAAGGCAGGTATGAACTGAAGGGCTGCAGGCCAGTGTGGGTTGCACCCCCAAGAGGGGTGTGTGCTCTGAGATGATTAGGTGGCTGCACCAGCAACCCAGCAAGTGGCAGGAATATGGGCAAGAGTTCAGAGCTCTTATACTAGGGGCAAGGAATATCACAAAACCTCCTTACTGACCCTTCCATGAGGAATTGTTCATTCAGTGGGTCCCCTGGTTTCAGACAAAACCCTGTGGGTCCCTGAGAAAAAAAGGTCTGGGTGGAGGGAGACAGCATCTCCTTAGTGTTCTTGTAACACTCCCTTCTTCCCCAGCCTCCTGTTCTTCGCAGTGCACCTGGGGACAGACAGCTCCCTTGCTGTTGTTGCAGCTGTGTGGGTTCCAGTGCCCATGACATGAGCTGATACGTGGTAACCTTTATTCTGTAGATGACAAATCAGGAATGGACAGGTCTGTTATGTCCATGGTCTCAACTACATCCACATCTAGTCGCCTGCTTCCCCCAAAGGACCGTCTGCGGGAGAAAGCCTTCGAGTACTGCCAGCGGCTTATTGAGCAGAGCAACCGGCGTGAGTCTTGCCATGAGCCCTCCTTGGAGCCCTCTTGGTAGTGTTCTTGAAAATGTTTCTGGTGCAGTGCCTCTTTGGGCTGGGATCTCACTCCCTAGAGTCCACAGTCAGGCTCTTGGCATAGGACTGGTTGCAGCTGCTGGTGCAAGTCATTGACCAGTCCTGAGCTGGGGTGTTGGGAGAGATTTGTAGGCAATGGCCCTTGATTTACAGGGCAGGGGTGGAACTTGGTTCTCATTAGCCTGGAATCAGGATCAGTATGTGTTCCTATCTGTCCTGAAATCTGGGTTAGTGCTCAAACTGACAGCCTAATGTTCCTGGTTGGACTCAAAGTTTAACTTAGACTCCTTGCTCTGGCAGGACCCCTGAAGAAAGATGATGGAGACCTGCAGAAAGCTGTAAGTACACAGAGGTGGGGCTGAAGCTCTGGGAGTTGTGGCTTCCCCCACTCTGATCTGACTCTCTGCTCTCCTGTAGTGTCTCATTGAGGCGGTGACAATCATGGACATCATCTGCAAACAGGACTGCTCCTACGTGTACCGCGCAGTCTCCTTCCTGAAAATCCTGCATGGCAGAATCAGTGGAGATGCCACTTATGCCAGGGCACTGCTGCCCATTGCCCAGTTCTTCCTGAACCACAGTAAGTCATAAGCTCTCACCCCCTCTCCACAATCTAGTCTTGCATACTCTCAGCACAGCCTTTTGTCCTGGCACTTTGCTGGCTACCAGAGTTGGTAATTCAGCCTTGGCTGTACTCTGGGATGGGTGACCCCACTCCAGGAGACCCAGGACCTGCGCTGTCCTATGCTCTTTAGAAAAATGTAATCCAAATTTAACTTAGTCCCTGGAACCCTTGTTGGCAGGGCTGCTGGGTGGGCTGTGCTCAGCTATGTGCTGTGTTCTCCCAGGCAAAACAGCAGCTGTGGACTCTGATGCAATCTACAAACACTTGCTCACTGATATTCCGGCTCAGCTCTTCCACAACCCATCACTGGCCTTCGAGTTTGTCCAGTTCTGCAAAGACAACAGCCAACTCTTCACTGAGACCTCTGGCATATTCAGGCAGAGCTTCCCAAATCTCTTCAAGGTACAGCTTGCTGGAGCGGCACAGGAGAGAGCCTGCTGCACGTTCCTTTCTGTGCCTCAGAACCTTCTGTTTGCCTTTCAGTGCACCTCAGAGCCCTCCATGGCGGTGCTAGGGAGAGCATGGGCAAGAAGGACTGTTAT
The DNA here is from genome assembly GCF_013368605.1 of Nyctibius grandis. NCBI lineage: Eukaryota > Metazoa > Chordata > Aves > Nyctibiiformes > Nyctibiidae > Nyctibius > Nyctibius grandis. The sequence goes on from NC_090695.1 coordinate 95,858,371, forward strand.
AAAAGCAAGTGTGTTTGAAGAGGGAAGAGGGTTCTGGGTGGTAGAGGAGAGTCTGCGTTAGTATTGCTGCCAGTGGGTTGGGAAGCGCAGTGAACACAATTAGGGGACAGCACTTTGTTTCTGGAAAACTTTAGTAAGTTGCAGCTTGTCAGCCACTGAAACAGCTGCCAGATGCCTGTGTTGAGCTTCCAGCAGCCACCTAGGTTTTGACCAAACCCTCAGACTTCTCTGATTTCGCTTTTCAGGAGTGACTTTCCCTTCCCCGTCCCTTTTGGTCACAGTGTGAGAATCGTCTTGAGTGTTGGGGAGTGCAGCAGTTTGTGCTTGTTCCTTGCAGTTCCTGGCGTGGAACAGCCCACCCCTTATCTCCGAGTTCGTGGACCTTCTTCCATTTCTCCTGGATGCAGGCACAGCCGTTGAGATCTTCCATTTGCTGCTCGACCTGCCGTGTTTAACTGCAGCTCTGGACATCCAGCTGAGGTAACACTGCCTTCCCTTCCTCTTGCTTGCTAATCAGAGTCTTGACATTGACCATAGCCTAGTACACGCTTCTCTGAGCCTCAGCTGCCCTCTGGCTGCTGCTGTCATAGAGCGAGAGGCATCTGCTACAGTCAGGTTAACACAAAGCTGCGCAGGTGTCAGCCCGTTTTTTCCAGTAATGTGCTGTGCATGGGAAGAGAAGTTGATCGGCTCTTACACTTCAGTACTGGACTGTCTTTGGGGCTCAGGGAGCTGTTGTCATTCCCCTCTCCATATCCAGCTCCAAACTGTTGCCACGAGCCACCACCTCAACACGGAGGTGCGGGCTTCCTGGTCTTCCCTCCCTGCTCTTACCCCTCTTTTCTGGCTTTGTTCTCCTGGAGGCATACAGAGGTTCCTTCCTGAGGTCATTAGGAACTGTGAGTCTCCAGGAAGATGCGATAGGAGTGGGATCCCACTGGTGTACCTCTGCTCTTCCTTGTCTTCGCTGACATTAGCAGCTCTTTCTGGAGTGCTTAGAAAAGGGAGTCATCCTAGAGGCAAGATGTTGGTGGGCTTCGGTGACTGAGGGATACAGAGCACCATTTTCCCCTTTCCCAGGAGTGATACAGAAGCAATTCTGAAACTATTGCCTGAGCCCGGGGAGGTCTGAGCTCATAATTTCTGTCACCCTTGTTCTCTGGCTTCCAGAGGGCCTGGATTAGACCAACTTGCTGTCCCCGTTTCAGTGGAAAGGGAGTCATTCCATTGTTCAGGATTCCAGCTATGCCCTGGCCCATTCTCATAACGCAGCATGTTCTGTGTGTGCTTCCTGCTAGGTCAGCTGCTCTTCCTACCTCTGAGAGGTCTGCCTGCGACCCAGCTGTGAAGCCGGCCACCTGTTTGGAAGCCTTTCACCATCCACTCTACAAGAACATGTTCCAGTATCTTCTCCGCACCAAGTCTACTCCCGAGGATGCCCCAGAGAGGTAGGAGGCTGCTGCAGGAGACTGCCACAAGGGTTTGGTTCAGCCATCCAGCTCTGGGAGGCAGCACTGGGATTGCTGGGAAAGGCATAGCTGCTCTCAACTGGGGTGAGGTGGATTTGATCTTCCCCGTGTTAGCTTTGCCAAGCACTCAAAGGCCTTGTGGGGGGATAGGGAAGGGCAGCCAGGGGAGTAGCTGGGAACAAGCTTTGAACAGTAACTTTGCTGTTGCCCACAGGCTGATTCCACTCCGGCAGCTGCTGGGATCCCTGGCCAGCAGTCCAAGGGTCGTGCAGTGTGCGGAGACTGTCCCTGTCTTACTGGAGCTCTTTTTCAGGGTGGTAGCAGAGGTAGGCTCTCTTGGGGGGGAGTTTGGCTCCCAGGCGTGCCACGGGGGTCTCTTGTGATGTGAAGAGCAGTCGTAGAAGCAAAAGTGTTAAGACACTGCAGCTTCAACAGAGGGGTGCATGAGGGGGCGGTGGGATGGTCTAATACTGGCATGAACCAGTGGTGAGCTGGCTACTTCGTCTGGAGAAACAGAAAAGCTCCATGGTGCAGTGTCAGGCTTCACACTGTTCTCTCAGCCAGCTGTAAAGCAGGTGGGTGAGAGCAGAATGGGTGTCTGATACCTGCTTTGTGCACTGCTCCCCTCCTGCTAGATCAGGCTGTTTCTGTGCCAGCTGTCTTATCTGGCTGGTTAGTTTGGGTTTTGGCTGCTGGAAGTCACTGGTGGTGCTGAAGCAAGGGCTGTTTCTCAGTTTGCAGACGGACCACTGATAAACCAGCTGGTGGTGCTGCTGCTGCAGAGGAGTGACCAGCTATACGAGATCCCAGCATTTAAAGATGACGTGTACAGGTGAGATGGAACAGGAGGCCCAGCCAAGCTCCCAGCCTTTCCACTGGCTGCAGCCTGGCATCCCAGAGCAGCCCAGGAGCCTTTTCAGTTGTGGCCCATTCCTTGCTGTGACGCATCTTTGGAGGGTGCAAAATGGGAACTGCACCTTCAGCCCTGCTGGAAACACCCTGAGGGTACAGCCACTGTGCCAGCACCTCCTTGGTTTGGTGATGACCACCTTGCCCATGGTCTGAGCTCTGCCCATCTCTCTCCTCCAGGGTGCTGAGCTCGCAGCTGGTGATGCTCTGCAAACTGCACCCTGCACTTATCGTGGAACTGTCCACGGAGATTCTGGAGTTCTCAGGAACAGTCAGCAACATCCAGAACAAGGAAGCCATCTTCACCCACGTGGTAAGCGAGGCCTGCCTGCTTCTGCCACAGGTTGTTCCAACTGCAGTGCAATTTGTTGGTCACCCTCCCTTTCCTTCTCTCCTCTGTCCTAGCATTAGCTAATCTGATTTGCCATTCCCTAAAAATTATTCAATCCCGTTTCCTTCTGCTTGCCCTGAGCACATCTGCCTTCACTTCAGGTCTGGGCTATTGGAGAGTACATGTCTGTGTCCTACGACAAGCGCTGCACTGTGGAGCAGATCAACCGGTTCTTTGAGACTCTGGAGGCCGTGCTATTTGAGATCACCCAGCTCCGACCACTGGCCAGCACCCCCAGCTACGCACCCCGCGCCATCAGTGTCCTGATGGCCACCTTGACCAAGCTGGCAGCTCGCAGCCAGGACTTGATCCCCAGGTGAGGAGGGATGGCAGGGAAGCACAAAGGGCTGAAACATGCAGATCTGGTGGGTCCAAACACAGATATTGGCTAGTGTTAAATAATCAAGCTTGGCAACTGCTGGAATCCAAAACTGAAACAGGACAGAGGAAGCAAGCTGTGGAGGAGCATGGTTTGGGGAAGTGGGATTCGTCTGCTGACTAACACTGTGCATCAGGAGGAGGGGGTGGCTAGCATCTGGTGTTCACCTGCAACAGAGTCTTTTGGAGTACACAGGCTGAAGTATTGACCTTGCTGGGTGCAAAGGTCCTGCCAGCTGATGTCCGTGCCCTTCTCTCCTGCAGAGTGTCCATGTTCCTGTCCAAGATGAGGACATTTGTGCAGAACCCTGCTGTCACCTCTGTTTACTGCGAGGAGGACCTTGAGGAGATCCTTATCCGGGCAACTGAGCTCATGAACCTGCTGAAGATGCCGAGCGTGGCTCAGTTTGTGTTCACGCCGCCTGTAGATGTGGCCAGTACGCGGTTTCAGAGGGAGGTGAATGACACCCTCCCTTTTGCCCTGAGGATTGTCACCCGTCTCCTAGAGCCGGCTCCTGGTTTCATGCCAGGGTGAGGGCATGAGGTTTCTGAGAGTCTCCAACCTGTGTTGTAACTCATGGGACACTGCTGACGCTCAAGGCTGAGGCCCTGCTCTGGACTGAAAATGAGGAACAAATGATTGTGAATGAAACGGAAAACAGGAATAAGTAGAGCTGAGGCTGCTTTTCTGCTCTGAGGCTGTTTGTGTTTCTGTCTCCTAGCGCCTGTTGCTTTTCTACCTCCTAAGCTTGTCTTATCTCTCCCTGGCCAGGATGGATTGAAAATCCCAGTGGATGTGTGTGAATGTGACAGGAGGGTGAGCGCATGCATTAATACCCTACCAGCACACCATGCCCCTTTGGAAATGTACTTCTTCTTCCCTCCCCTCCTCTGACTTGTTTCTCCCTCCCTGTTGCCCTCACTACACCCTGGCTACGCATATGCTGCTTTTACTGCCTCTCTGCCTGCAGCAGATCAGCCAAGCAAAGGCCGGTGCGAGTTTAGAAAGCAGAAGTGACTCCATTAAGTCTGCTGCGAGCCCTCCCTGCTCCTCTGTCTTACCATCAGAGTGAACATGTCAAGATCCAAGAGACAGCTACCAGATGGGAGCTTAGAGAGGTTTATTGATCCAGTTTATTGTTGACACCAAGAGCATTTCTTAACATACATCAGCCCCGTGTCAAACAGGCACCATGCTGTGTTCTCTGTACCTGCATGAGAGGTTTATACACATTCGAGCTGTACAGTATTAACAGGGGAAGTAAATACATCCCACTGCTCCTCCCAGGAGGAGCAAGCCCTCATGCACACTAGTAAATAGCAGGGTTTATTTACAGTCTGTTTCAATACCTGACTGCGCCGTGAGCAACAGACAGCTCTGGGGCTGGTTCCCACCTCCGGGGTGTCTGGAGAGTCAGGCTCAGCGGGGAGCAGAGGGTTGCGTTGATACCGCTGGAAATTGCCAGGCTGCAGCCCCAATACTGCCTAGTGCAAACCAAGCCTCCCCCGAGCCCTGGCTCGCAGGCAGAGGGGAATAAGGAGTGCATGCAGTTTGCCCAGGGGCTCTAGGCAGCCCATTTCCTGCCCTACAAACCTGCTGAGCTCCGTGGAGGATGACGGGCCAACATAGCGACTTCACTCAAAGTCAAGTGAATCACCAGGAGCCCTGTGGGGCCCGAAGCCTTTGCTCGCCTGCCTGGTACAGCTGAGCCGGTGGCAGGAGGGATGCATCGTTCCCAGTCCCTGGTGAGGCAGCACCCCAGGCCAGTTGGCGTGAGCGTGGCCTAGCAGAGAAGCAAGGCACTAGTGTCTCAGTGAAGGTGCTTTGTCCATCTTGCCCTAGGAAAGGCAGGCCAGGCTGCGTTGAAATCAGTAGTGGAGTGTTTCCCCTGTGTGGATTATTTTGACATCTCTCTCCTGCGAAGTGCAAGACTAAGCATAGAAACCAAAACTACAGCAGTGAAGTAGCTGAGGTTTAATTAAGGCCAACCCTGTCAAGCATCCCTTTCTTAGCATCACAGTCCTCAGAGCACTGTTGTTTTGAGATGCCCTGTGAATATCTGAGGTGCTGCCAGAGCCCAGACCATGCTGGTTTGAGAGCAGGGCGTGATGTAGGGCTTTGTAGCAGGCTGTGTCAATAGGGTTTGGCTAAAGTAGGTCTCGGTATCTGTCTATAAGTGGAAATCAGGTCAGATTTATCCCATTAACGTTGCTAAAAGCACAGAGAGGACGTGGCAGGAGGCTGGGTGTGCAGGGGGCCAGCCAGCTGCCATCTCAGCTCTGCTGACACCCTGGCTGTTGGCAGCAGATAGCAGAGCTGTTTGGGGGACACTGAAGTGTGACCTTCCAAAAGGAGCCCTTGCTGCCCGTCATCACCCATCAGCATGTCAGAAGCACACTCTTCTGAGATGCTCTGAGCTGAGCATCTGCCAGGGCAATAGTTGGACTCGATGATCCCAGAGGTCTCTTCCAACCTGATTGGTTCTGTGATTCTGAGCAGGAAACAGGGCAGCCTTAAAATGACCATGCAAAGCTGGAGGGAGAGGACCAGGACATGGTGCCAAGATGTCGTTTGTCTGCCTGGGCTAGTGTCAGCCACACCGCACACTGCACGGCTCGCTCAGGTCCCAGGTGGCACAAACCCGCCACTCCCAGCTCGCAGGGAGCAGGGGCAGGCACAGAAGCTCTAACCCGGCTGTAGCCCCTGGGAGAGGGCAACAGCTCCTGCGTGGGGAAATTCTCTGTTGTGAATGCCCCGTGTCGCTGGGGCAGCCCTGCGGGTCTTCTGCCAGGGCTGTGGTGCCAGAGCCGGGCAATAAATCTGCTGCATGAGCAAGGGTGGGAGAGTCCTTTTCTTCAAGGGGCTCCCCTCAGGACTCGCAGGGAGCTGCTGGTCATGTCAGCCCTTTGCTGTAGCTGCTTCCCATCCCGAAGCAGGGCTGGGGGCAGCGTGATTGTAGCCCAGCAGCAGAAAAGGCACCTCACTTAGGGTATGGCACCGGGGAATTTAACTCCTAGCAATGCATCCTGCTTGGAATCGTGCTCCTGGGTGCTTGTGCTGCCTTCACCACCCTCAGGGCTGGGGAACCCTTTTCCAGCCTGACGTGCCAGCACCTCAGGTGGCCACTGCCACAGCAAAGCCCAGGCCTGCCCCACATGCCAATCTTTAAGTCCCAAAGGTGTTTCAAGCCTTCTGCCTGCCAGCATGAAAGATCACGCCGGGCTGCCAGCCTAGAGGAGCGCAGGAGCCTGCCTACAGTCCCCATGGGGGGAGCATCCCCTTCCTGCCCCCTGCCAGAGGGGACCAAGAAACAGGAAAGCTCCTGAGAAGGACGGCACAGGGTATAAGGTGAGGCTGGGCAATGGCTCAGGAATGATGCTCCCAGCCAGGGCAGCAGGAGAAGCGTGCACCACCCTTGCACGTCCTTTCATCCACTGTGGCGCAGGGGCAAGGCGTCAAAAAGCAAATCGAGGGCCGTTGTGGAGTCCTGGTCCTCCCTCTTGCACTCCAGGCTCCCCGAGGGCAGCCTTACCCCGAGCTGCACCCACAAGCTGCTGCAGAAGGACCCTCGTACCACAAGGACTAGGAGGAAGAGAGGCTGGAACTGATTTTTTTGGCTATTTCCACGTCCGACTTGGCAACCAGAAACCGCAGCTTCTTCCCTCCGGAGCGGATGAGGTCCACCGCGCTGCAGAGAGCGGCGACAGGGAGAGAGGTGAGTTCTGGCTCCCCCAGGAGCCTGCCAGGTCACGGGAATTTGCAAAACACCCCCCACACTTGCAAACCACCTGCACCCTCTGCTCTGCGCCTGCTCAGTGTTACAAGCAGGGTCTGTCTCTCTTCTGCCTGTAGCCTTACGGAGAGCCTGGCCTCCACGCAAGTGCTGCCAGGACAAGGGCAAACCAGCCCCGAGCTGCTCTGCCCCGTGGGCACCTGGGCTGTGCTTCGGACAGGCAGGGTGTGAGCTGCCCCATCCCGCTGCCTTTGAGAGGAAGCCTGGGGTGGGATGGGCTGGAGCAGCTCTGCACGGCTGCGATCCACCTCTGAAGCTCTCCTTTGTTTCCTGGATACGCTCTCCAGCTTTTGCTCCCTGATGCCTCTTCCAAACCCCTCCACTCAGCTGCCTTCCCCCTTTCCAGCGTCCTGGGCAGGTCGCTCCTCTCTCTGCAGCTTGCCCTCTGCGTTGTCGGCCAGGACCGTAGCACCAGGCACTCGCAGACCCTGTGCAGCTCTTTGCTGCAAAACAGCTGAAAATCTGGACGGGGGCAGTAACTCCCCCAGTGCTGATACCGGACCAGGCCCCCGGCGAGGTGCGACTCACCTTTGGTAGTCTGCCCCGATGAGACTGGTGCCGTTGACAGCCAGGATGCGGTCCCCGATGGAGAGCCTGCCGTCGGCGGCCGCGGGGCTGTCCTCGATCAGCGTGCGGATGTAGATCCCCGGGGAGCAGAGAGGAGTGTGCTGTCATCAGGGAAAGGCGGTGAGTGACCAGTCAGGGCGGAGGGGACACAGAAGGTTTGCGGTCCCAAAGGGCTGAGCTCCCCAGGCAGGGGACTCTCCCCCGCAGCTCACAGCTGAGGGGGTGCCCGATGCCAGGCAGGACCCTGGAGGCACTGGGGAACGTGGTGGCTGGGTGCTGGGGACAGTGTTGCTGACAGCACCAGGAAGGAAAGGCAAACCTTCACTTTTATATATCAATTTATACACAGAAAGGAGGGGTGGGGGCAATCATTTCTTCTTGAATTTAATTAAGAGTAAAGCATCGTTAACCTGTGGCAGTCTTGGAGCTCTTTGCTCACAGCTGTCCCAAGGGCGCGGTGATGCCCTGTTTCCTACTGACTAATGTGAAAGGCCACTTAGTGAGATGATCCACTAAGCCAGATTGCAGGCGGAGCTGCTCTGGCACCCTGCGAGCCTCCCTGCTCCCTCCGCTTCCCCTGCCACCCACCGAGGGGTGGGGGAGAGGCCTTGCCTGAGTCATTTTTCCTTCCACAACAGCACTGAGCCTGTTTGCTGCCTCCAGCTGTGGGACAGCTGTGATGGACTTCACAGCACAGCAACCCAGGAGCAGAGATCTGCTCCTCCCAAGAGATCACTCTGCCTCTTTTTCCCCAGTAAAAGCAGCCCAGCTCCCATGCAAGGCCACTAGTTTCTTTGTTGGCTTTTCTTGGGGTATAAAACATGTCCCACATGTCCCACTCCAGCTATTTGGAGGGGCATCAGCCCTGTCCCGCAGTCGGTGTGAACTCACCAAGCCGTCGATCAGCCCCATCCCCAGCCCTATGGGTCCTCTCTCCAGCTCCACCACGAAGACATAGCAGAAGTCATCAGTGGCAGAGCTGCGGCTGGAGGACTCCGGCGTGGGGTAGTCGTAGGGGGTCGGTGAGCATCCTGGCAGTGGAGAGACTGGCTTACCGCTCTGGCATCACCCAAACCCAGCCTTACAACCCCCCACAGGAAGCTGCACCCCAAAATCCCACCGAAGCCAACCTCGGGTAGCCCCGGGGCTGGTTCTCTGCCAGGGCAGGAGCTGGATGAGATGCTTCATTCCCTCTCACCTGCCTTCTCCAAGCACTGACAAGTCCCCGCAGGAACCCGGGAAGGCTGCGCTGGAGAATGGCAGCAAACACCCTTGTGCCCCAACCCTGCACCCCCAAAGCTTTCCGTACCTTCGGGGGTGCTGCCTTTGGTGCCGTTCATCCCGTTCCTCCGGGGCTCCTGCAGCCCCTTGCTGGTGCCTTGTGGGGACTCTGGGCTCCCGGAGTCGAAGTTCAGGGGGGTGGTGGGTGGTGTCAGCAGGCAGGAGGGGTCTGTGGGTGCTGTGCCAGCCCTGGGTGCTGGACCCCCGCCCAGCTGCAGCTGCTGGAGCTTCTCCTGGAGCTGCGTCTCGCCGGCGGGGTGCTCGCAGGGGCAGCCGTTGGTGGCCAGGCAGAGCGGGGGGGTCCCCTCCGGCTCGGCGCAGCCTCCCAGGGAGCCATAGTCCTCCTGGGTGAAAGTGCTCCCCAGGGCAGCAGCCAGGCTCTCGCTCACCTCCAGGACATCTGGCGTCATGCATGCCTCTTTCTTAAGAAGAAGAAAAATGCTCTGTGGGACCCCCCTGACTGTGCTTTTCACACCCTACCTGCGCCCCAGCACCCTGTCTGCTTTGCAGGCGGGACAGCTGCCGGCTCCAGCCAAAGCCTTGGAGATTCAGACGCCGCCAGGGCTTGTCCTGGCTTCCCAGCACGGCTCCCCCACCCAGTGTCATGGCCAGGGCTGTGCTGGGAATGCTCACAGCCAGCCAGGAGGGGACTCCTGGTCATGTCCCTGATGGGGGATCTTGTTGGAGGGGGACATGGGGGGAGCACGGCTCCTCCTGTGGCCCCAGAGCTGGGTGAGGTGGCCCCAGGGTGACAGGAGGAGGGAGGGAGCAGTGCCTGTGGGTGCTGCAGTCGATGGGGCCAGGGTGGGAGAGGAGAAGGGGACCTGCTGGAGGGACGTCCTCCCCAGGGAGCTGGAGACGAACGGCAGCCAAGCTTTGCACCCGCAGCACGTCTCGCCCTCCTTGGGCTTTATAGGCATTAGCTAATTAGTGCTTCTGTGCCAGCCTGCCTGGCTACGTGGGGACAGGGAGGACGGGGGAGCATGCGGGGAGAAGGGGAGCACTGCCTGCGGACGTCCCCGCTTCCTCCCTCCTCCCCACTAACGAGATTGCTGGGACCAGCCTGTCCTTCCAGCTCACCTTCCCGCACCCCCCAGCCTGGGGGATTAGCGACACTAATCCCTCCTGCAGCTCCAGCGAGGGCACAGCCGCAGCACCGGGCTGCAGGCCAGGGCAGCGAGCCCTTGGCGCTGGGCTCGGAGGGGTCTCCAGAAGGACCCAAGACCCTCCTGCCCACCCAGGAGAGGAACAGCCCCTCTGTGAGTACCTCCGGGGATGCTGAGCCTGGCCCCCTGCTGCTGTGGGTGCTCTTGCTCTGCAGGCTCCAGAGGAAGTGGCGGATGTAAAGGAGGTGCCGGTAGATGTTGTCATCCAACGTCTCCACCTCCAGGTCCACTTTGAAGCCCCCGCTGGGCAGGATGATGGGCGGGTGGTTGTCGAAGGACTCCAGCATCTCCTCTGAAAGGCAGAGGGAGGGAGGCTAGCGCTGGCCCGGGCTGCATCCCGCTCCTGCCTCCCGGCTCTCGGCCACGTGCGGTCACCCAGCCGGGATTGGGGACGTGGTGAGCTGCGAGGCAGCAGCATCCCTCACTTGGGACCACAGAATGAGCCCCCAGCCCTCCTGAGTGCACTTTGCATCCTTTGCAATATCCGAATCGCGGGGCCGTGGTTATTCCTGATCGCTGCAGTGACTACAGGAGCCCCAGGGCAGGGAAGGGAATTGCCTGTTTGGTTTGTACATAGAAACCTCGGAGGGAGCCTGGGGGTGACCGGAGCAGCGCTGAGCGCGAAGGCAGGGGCTCACCGGGCTGGCAGGCGGCCGGGCTCTCCTCCTCGCTGGGCTGCCACGCTGCGATGCAGCCCACATCCATCACCACCTGGCACTGGCTCAGCACCCGGTGGAGCTGCGCGGGGCTCAGCGCCGGGAACTCGGCTCGCAGGGACGGCCAGGTCATCTGGGCGAGGAGACAGCGCGGGGCGAAGGGCAGAGGTGAGGAGCCATGTTCTGCGAGGAGCAGGGGCTCGCGGGGGAGGTGGGAGGGAGAGGCCAGGCATGATGGAGGGAGCCTGAGCATCCCCTCCTCGGTACCGCCCGCACACGGACCCACCACCCCGGGAAGGGGCAGCTGGTGACAGGTTGCAGAAGAAGGGACACGTCCCTGCAGGGACTCCCCACACGCTGAGCGAGGTCTGTCCTGCCCATGCCCAACACGACGCCGCAAGCCCCCGGCCAGGCACCCCTCACCTGGACCAGCTGGGAGCCGGGCATGGCCAGCAGGTTGGCCACGCTGGCGAGTTTGGCGAAGAACTGCTGGGCGAGCTGCTCGAAGCCGGCGCCGCGCAGCCAGTCCAGGAGCAGGCGCACGCTGGCCCGCAGCTTCACCCCCTGCGACCAGTGGAAGCAGCCGAGAGAGGAGCCTGTGGAGGCCGAGCATTCATCAGCACACGTCGGGGAACAGCCCCCAGGCCCCCCCAGCCCCTGCCCCAGGGGTAGAGCTGCCCCAGGACAGCAAAATAAGTGCAGGTTAATGTCCCCAGCACCCTATAGCTGTAACTCCTGGTGGTGGCTGGACCTTGCCTGGCACTAACAGGAGGCAATGGGGCTAATGTTAACGAGGGCTAATGAGCACCTCAGTTACAAGGCAGGCTGCAGTAGTTTATTAATGAGCTGCCCCTCCAAACTGCTCCCAGTCTCCTCTGCTCAGGCTCAAAAGGGCACCGGTCTTGCGGGGGGTGAGGATGGGGCTCTTGTGGGGCTAAACGCCTCCTGGGAATGGGGACCCTGGAGACAGCAGCTGGGTCTCTGCTTGGCCTCCCCATAACAGTGCTGAGACCTGCCCATCTCCAGCCCCCTCAAGCTGCTGGAAGCCGCCTCCCCCCTGTACCCCCCGAGGTGGAACTGGGACGGACTGGAGGGTCTCCCAAAGGGCCGATCCCCTACGGGTGACCCAGTCTGGGCTGGGTGTTCAAGGAGGACTGACCCTTGTCCAGGAGCTGGTTGAAGAGCAGCGTGTTGGAGAAGAAGAAGAGGTAGGCGAACATCTGGGAGGTGATCTCCGGGTGCACTTCGTAGCGGCGCAGCAGGTCCAGGGCCGCCTGGTAGATGAGCACGACCCTGCGGAGCTCCTCGGGCAGCGGCGGGGACGCCCGCCAGCCCTCCCGGCACTCGCTCTGGAAGGGGTTGCACTCCAGCAGGGCAGGGAGCGACACGTACAGACACTGCAGAGACAGCGGCCAGTTCACAGCACACTGGTTTGGGTTCTCTTTACGCTTTTTTTTTGCATGAGCCAAACCCTTCCGACCCCCTGAGCAAACCCCGCTGGCGCTGCTCCAGCCGGGGCTGAGCCTGGTATCCCCTGCCTCGATGCGCTCCAGCGGTGTGCAAGTGTTTAAAAAAAAAAATAAAAAATGAACGTATCTTTAACGTATCTTTCACTTTTAACAGTTGGAGGTGACAGCGGGGGACAGCTCAGCTAAAGGAATCTGCAAACTGGTCTGAACCAGGGCAGCGGCCGCAGCCGGGCACGAGAGTGAACGAAAAACCGGGACCGAGGGGGATGACCTCTCCCTATTGCTTAGATGGGAGAGCAGCACCTAGCACCCTCCTCTGCTGGGGCGGGGGGTGCCGGGGCGGGGGGTGCTGGGGCTGGGGGTGCCGGGGCAGAGGGTGCTGCTCCGCAGACGCCGGCGGCCGGGCAGGGCTGTCCCGCACACAGCAGCCTTTCTCCTGCCTCACACTGCCCGCTCTGTTCCCCGCTCCCGATGCCGCCCGGCTCTCGAGGGCCAACGGTGACGGTCCGGGGGCCCCTTTCCATCACACCCTCAATCACACCATTATGCCGCGCTAGCCAGAGCCAAGCAGCTCTCCCCAAACGCCTCCCCTGAGCCGCTGCGCTGCGGGCAGGGAAACACGCCACAGTCATTCAATACTTCATCTGGGCTGTGACCAAAACTCGGGGCACTTCAGCCCAAAGGAAAACACCTCGGCGTGACGTGACTGCCAAAGTAAGAGCTTAAAAAAAAAAAAAACACCCCTCCTGCGCAGCCCGAGATGCTCGCGCTGGCCCTGCGGGACGCTGCCGCCCTCCCGGGGAGCACGTACCTTGGAGACGTAGTAGACGCACTGCTGGAAGGTGTACATGATCACCTCCTCCAGCACCGTCATCGCCTCCTCGCTGGCTGTGATGGTTGAGGAGAACAGAGACTCCTTGGAGCCTGGAGAGGGGAGAGGAGGATGGGGGAGCAAACCCGCAGCAGCAGGGCGGGCCACATCCCCTGCTCCCCAAATCCCTGGGTGGGGGTTATCGGGGCTCCTGTGCTGGCACCACCACCATGGCATCCCCTGACAGGGGCAAAGAGGCTCCTCTCACTGCAGGGAGCACCCGCCTGCCACGTCCCGCAGCGGCCTCTGCCCCGCGGGCAGCCCAGGGCTGCACCCCTCCTGCCAACAGCCCGTCTGCTCTGCAAGCATTTTAACTAGCTGCATAGACCAGGAGGTTTCTGAAGCTGATTTAATCCCTTTTTCCTTTTTTTTCTATCTTTTTTTTTTTGGCTGGCATTAACACAGGCTCACCAGCAAGCCGTCCTGCAGGGCTGCCTGCAAACCCAGGTGCTCCTGCAGCATCCCCGGGGCAGAAAGCCACCCCCGAGGCTCCCTGGAAGCTGCCGTGCTGCAAAGGGGGGGGGCTTGGCTGCGAACGCAACACAACCTGGCCCCAAAGCCGAGCAGCTCCACGGCATAACGTGAGGCTGCTCCTCCTGCACAGATCACCCCAGCCTGCACCGCGGAGATGTCCCAGGGCACCGTGTCCAGCCCTACCTCTGACATCCAGCTCCTCCTCCATGCTCTGGATGTAGGTGGGTGATTTCTGCTGGATGAAGTAGAGGACCTCGATGGCGTTGGCCATCCAGAAGAGGATGTGCTGCAGGTCCGGGAGAAGGTCCGTGATGGTGAAGCAGGACAGGGTGGCGGGGTCCTGGCTGGGGAAACACAGCAGGTGTTACAGCTCCTGCTCCTTGGCATCCCCACTCAAGCTTTTGGGGAGCAAACAGCCAGCCTGGGGCAATGCCAGGACAGCTTTTGCATCCCCTCACCCCCAAGCCCAGCACCCCTTTAGAAAGACCATTTACAAGCAAAAAATCTGGTGGTTCCTCCTCTGTGGGATGGCAAAGGGGACCCTGCGGGGACTGGGCTGGCCAAGGGCCACCTGGCCTTTGTGGGGTGCCACTTTTGGGGGGGCAGACACCCCCTAATACAGCTGAACTGCAGTAAGTACTCGTGGCTGAAGAGCAGCTCTCCCAGAGAAGTATGTGCTGCTCCTGCCAGCTCTGGATGGTTAAGCCCAGCCCGCCCGCACTGGGCTGTTCAAAAATAAAACAAAATAAATAAAAAGCATCTGGGAAGCTTCTCAACTGCTGAACTGCTTTTTCCTGCTATAGGAAAGGCCTGGGAAGCATCCACAGAGCTTGCCCTAAAGGAGAGCTCACAGCAAGCACCAACAGTTTCTCCAGATGCTGCTTTGGAGCCTGGATTTTGGAAACAGCTGGGAAGCCAGCCCCGCACCGCGCCGGGAGCCAGCCCCCCGCACCGCTGTGACGGCCCCAGAGTGGTGCTCCCCACCCTGGGACACCATGTGCCACCATCCCTGGATGCATACATGCAACGCCAGCCCCATCCCTGCTCTGCAGGGGGGTCTTCAGCATAAACAGGGTCAGACCCCACGGCAGGGCCATCCCCGCTACATCCCTCAGGGATGCTGAAGGCACATATGCAAAGCCTTGGCCAGGTCTTGGATTGGAGAAGACCTCAGAGCTGCTGCAGGTCCTATTCCCCCCCCCGAGGTCACCTGCTTTTCCAGCCCCACACATTCCTAAGTAGGGGCCTTGCAAGCGCTGTGGTGAAATGACCAGAGAGCCGAATGTGTGGGATTGAGCAGGAAAACTCAGCTTGCATCCGTGTCAGCAGGCTGGGAGGGTGGCTTTAGCCAGCCATGGACTCCTCCCCCATGGAGGAAGAACCGAGTTGAATTCTCCCCCTTTCAGGGCAAAACAAGGAGGGGCAGCAGGTCGCACTTACTGCTGGGACTGCTTCTCAGCCAGCTCCCGCGTCCGCTCCTGGGCAGGGAGAGAAGGGGAAAGCAAAATGAAAACCAGTGGGACAGGGTGGCACGAGCATCACCCGACCAGCACCCGCTGCTGCTGGGGGCTGGGGAAGCACCCAGGGGGGGTCCAGCAACACCCCTACCCCACCACCACCCCCATCCCACCACCGACTGACCCACACTGTTCTCTGGATCATTTTGGCCGCTTTGAGCAGCAGCTGCCCGAAGTCACCCGGCTCGAAGCTGGTGGCCGAGTGCTGGATGCAGAGGCAGAGCAGGAAGGCGGGTGTCAGCTTGTGGTCGTCCCCCCCGGGCTCGATCAGGGTCATGATGCGCCGCAGGAGCACGTCCTCAGCAGCCGGCTCGAACTCCAGCAGCAGCTTTCTGCGGGGTGCCCCGGGGCCACTGGCGGGCGAGGGGCCCCGCTTTTTGGTGGCAGGATCCCGCTCCTTGAGCAGGCTGCCGCACGCCCTGCAGACGGGGGGACCCTCGGGGACAGCCGGGTGCAGGGCTCGCAGCCTCAACAGGGTCTGCATCGGCAGCGGCTGCGCCTTCATGGGGTCCTTGTAGAGGAGCAGGTAGTAGAGACCAAGGGAGAGGAGGTCCCCGTGCCGCAGCACGACCGTCCGGGCCACCTCGGCGAAGTTGACGGAGATGCCGGCACCGGCGATGGGCTCCAGCACCAGCTTCTCCTCCCAGCGATGCCGGGAAGGTCGGAGCTTCCTGATGGTGCAGTGCAGGGGCAGGATGTCGGGGGCCGACAGGCTGATGCTGGGCTTGCTCGCCTGCGTCCTCTGGCCCACCGTGTGCTGCTCGCGGTTCAGCAGGTAAACCAAGCTGTCCTGCCAAGCAGGGAGACACGGTATGAACCGGGGAGAGGGAGGAGAAGGCACCCTCCTCCCTGCAGTCCAGTGGGTGCTGCAGCCTCCTGCTGTCCCCCAGCCACCCACCCGCCTACGGCAGAGCCACGTTTCTCTATTTTCCTCGCTGCCGAGCAGGACAGCAGTGATCCCTGCTTTGGGCACATGAATAAATGGGCACAATAACTTTGGGCATGCAGTAAATGGGGCTGCTCTGGGCAGAAGGAGCCCTCCCTCCACCTCTGACCCCTCCTTTCCCACAGTTGCTTTTCCTTCCCACCTTTTCCCCCCAGACTGCAGTGATGCCTCCATTCACCTGCCGGGGTGAGGACAGTGGGACACTGGTCAGAGCAGCCGCCCCTTGTCCTGCCTTCTCCCCCAGCCTGCCCGCACACCCAGAGGCGGCTCACGGAACCACCCCGTGCCTCAGTTTCCCCAGCTGTACTAACGGGATGGCTGCAGACGGGTGAGGGCTGCAGTGCCAGTGTCACCCTGCCAGAAAGCTTGGGAACAGCCAGATACTCAACGGGGACAAAGTAGCCATTAACTACAAGAGCCATCCCAGTCCTTTCCAGTTCTCCAAGTGCCTCCAGCACTGGGGAGCAGGGGCTCCCACACGCACTGTCTCTTTGGTACCTCTCATTATGTTTCGTGCTAATGAAGCAGCCAGACAGGGCCGGGGCAGCTCAGCCATCGCCCGCAGACCCGGGGCTCCCTTGTGCCAGGGCAGGGATGCTGCTCCGGGGGGTCGGGGGTTTGCCCGGGGGTCGGGGGTCCGAGCTCTGCGGCCCCTCTGCTTGGGGACAGGGCTTGGGGACAAGGCTGCGAAGTCCCGTTTTCTAAAGGATGCTCTTCCGCGCCACCCCCCCCCAACCCCAGCAGCTCCGGCCATGCAAGCAGCCCCCCCTCCCCCGGGTTTTGGGGGAGTGGGAGGAAAGCGGGGGGGTGCCGGGGGGTGCCGGGGGTGAGCGGGGGGGCGGCGCGGTGCTTACATGCTGCTGGCTGTAGCCCTGCAGGAGCAGGAGGTGCGGGGACTGGTACAGGGAGTACCGCATGCTGCTGCCGCCGCTCCGCGCCGCCGCCGGGCTCCCGGGCGGGGGGCAGCGGTGCCGCTGGAGCCGCTCCCCGTTCCCGGCCCCGTTCCCGTTCCCGGCCCGCCGAGCCGCGCTGCCCAGGCTGGTCTCGCTGAGGCTGCGCCGCAGGGCCGGGGGGGGGGCCGCGCCGCTCAGCCCCCGCCGGCGCCCGCCGAGCCCCCCGCGCCCGGTGCCGCTGCAGCTTCCGCGCTTGGGCGTTGATGCCTGCGGGGATGGAGCGGGGGGAGAGCAGCGGTCAGCCCCCGCCGGCTCCCCGGGACCCCGCAGCCGCGGCACCCCCCGCCTGGGGGATGCTGCAGCACCGGAGCGGGGATGGGGCAGCTGAAAGCCCCCCCCCGGACCACGCAGCCTCCCTGGGCTGATGTCCCCTGGTCCCCTGCCCTCCCCGAAGGGTGACGCCAGGACACCAACGCGAGGAGTTTTGTGCTCCAGTGCCATCGTGGTGCCCCAACCCTCCCCAGCCCCCAAACCCCACCGACCGGGGGGCAGCTGGGCTGGGCTCAGCGTCCGCAGCAACCCCCCTGCAGCCCGGCCGCGCTGCCAGGGCTGGGGGGGGGAGGAAATCTGTGCTAAAAAGAAATTTAGCTCAATCTTGGAACAAAAAAAAAAAGAGCCTGGATGCTGCTTTCGGGCCTTCAGCATTCAGTGGCCAGCAGCAAGTGGGAGCTGCGGGGAGTCCCCCCGTCCCCCCGCAAGCATCAGCCAGGCATGGGAGCTGCGCTGCAGTGGAGCCCGCCTGCCGCAGGAGCAAGCTCTAATTAACTTCTCCCCAAGCATCAATTTAGGCAGAGCTGCCCGCAAGACAAATGGGAGCTGGAGCGAAGGAACAGGCCTGGCCAAGCTGCAAAAGCAGCCCCTCGCGTGGTATCCCCAGCCCCGGGGGTCCCCCACAGGCCCCTCTGTGCTGCAAGCGTGGCTCGAGTCTGCAGGAGAAATAAGAGGTTGTGGGTCCGATGGGCGATGCTCGTACCTTAGGTGGGCAGCCTCCTGGGAGCAGGTCACTGGCTTTCAGGGAGGACGAAGAGAGAGGGGGGAAAAAAAAAACCCTAAAGGATTTGCTTGTGGGAGCAGCACTGCAGTGGCATCAGTGCAGCACGGAGTCAGAGCCCCGTCCACGGCTCGGCCGACCAGCAAGCAGGTTTCAGCTGGCGAGATTTGGGGACAGCCGGCGGGATTTGGGGACGGCAGAGCAGAGAGCCTAGTGCCCAGGGCTGCTTAAAGGGACACTCACAAGCTCAGACCCAAAAAAAAAAATAAATGTCATCTGCCTTATTTGGTGAGGAATGGGCTGCCGGTTCTGAAATACATTTGTTTGTTTGTTTTAAATCGAGCACTCCTTTGCTGGGAAAATGAAAGAGATGGGGATGGGGAGGGCGGGGGGAGAAGGAGAAAATAGCCCCTGCTGTTTACATGCCTTGGGATTAGGGCAAGGCATGGCCAAGCCACCCCAAGCGGTCCAGTGCCCCGCATCCTTCTTTAAAAGGCAATCGGCCCCGCTCGCGTCCCCATCACGGCCAGCGGCACAGCATGGGACGCCTGCATCCCGCAGATGTGAAATCTGGGGGGGTGCAACAAGCCTGCCCAGGCGGGAGCACAGCCCAAGGCGTGCCACTGGGGATGGCCACCCCAAATGTGTTTGCAGGAGGCCTTGGCTCCCCCCAGGAGCCCCGTCCCCAACCCATGGCATGGAAACGGGCCAAAGGGATGAAAGGCGGCTGGGGCGATGCAGGTCCCAGCCCGGCCTGCGGGAGTGGAGGAGGAGAGGGGCTGGATCCTGGGGAGCTGCTATTGCTGGAGCTCATTGCACCGGGAGAGAGCGGGGGCTGCCGGGACTGGGGTCCCACCACCCGGAGAGAACGCCATCACCGGTCCCTTATCTAGGGGAGAGGAAGCTTCTGTATTTATTTTGCGTAGGAAAAAGCTGCTTTTTTACTGCCGATAGAGTCGCCATCACGGGCTCCCCGCTAACCCCGGAGCTGCGCTGGAAAGATAAACACAGCTCTTTTCCTGAGCATAACAAAGTCCCTCCATAAAACTGGTTCTTTTTTTCCAGTCCTCTGGTGCTGTTTTCTCCTCCCAAGCATGTGCATGTTATCCCACCCAAAACGCTGCGTGAACATCCCGGACGTAGCGTGCCCGGGGCAGAGCTGGCAGCTGCTGAAGCCACATGGCGATGGGGATGGGAACGGGGCAGGATGGCACCCCAGCCCTTAGGGAGAGCTGGGCACCCTGGGCAGGGGCACCACGTACCCCCCCGCCAGCCCCCACTGAGCTGCTTCCTCTGAACCCATTCTCCGTCCCGGGGGAACCTGCCGGCTGTGGTGCCTGGGATCTTGGCTCTGCCTCTTTTTCAGCCTAGGAAAGAGGTTCCCTTCTCCTGGTTGAGAAATAAATCAGCGGATAAATAACTCCGCAGGCCCCGGGAAAGAAGAAATGCTTTGAATTTACCCGTGAGGGGCTAATGTCAGGCGAGTCCTTCCTAATGTAACTGCTGCGCAGACCCTGCAGGGAGTCCTCCCTGGATGCAGTCGCGCTAAGGTGTATCAAAGCCAGATCCTCAAAGGTACCGGCCAGAGCATCTTTTAATAGAACAGTTTAATAGAACTCAGTCTCTCAAGGTGTGCACACAATTCTGCCTCCCAGGAAAACCTCGGCAAACTTTGGACACGGTGCAAAGCGGGGCTGGTTTGGGAGATGAATGCCATAAAGATGCCAAGTGCTGCATCTCCCCCCCAGTGCCCTCCAGTTTGTGGGTGTTTTCCCCAGATGGTCCCTAACAGCTGCCTCGTTGCTCCCCAAAAGGAGCAGGGCAGGGGGCAGCAGCGAAGGAGGGCATCAGCCTCGTTTACTACAGAGATGCTCCACCTGTGCTGCTAATTAGTGGCGTGAGGAGCAAGCGCCTTCCTCTCCAGTGGCAAGCAGCTGATAAACTAATTAGGATAATGGGTAACAGAGCAGATAAAATTCCTAAGCCATTTGCTAACAGGTCACAGATGGGTGTGGAGCTTTTCGCCAGGCAGCGATGCACCAGCCTGTGTAACACCAGCAGTCCCAGCCCTGCTGCTCCAGCGATGCCCTGCGTGGGGAAGGGCCCTGCAGGTATTTCCCTGGGTATCCTGCTTTGTACCATCCCTATGTTTTTTTTTCTAGGGAGCTGCAAGCCTCAAGTCCCTTTATTTTTGCCCAGATGCTGCATTTTCCACACCAGTGACCCTGGGCAGGCAGCTGGTGCTCAGCAAGGGGACCTCTGCCAGCTTGAGGCTGGTGACAAGGGTGACCCCAGTGGAGGGCACTTGCAGTCAGTCCCCATCACACCAAGAGTTTTATGTCTTTTGGGGGTGCTGGATTGGGGGGAAGCAGATGCCTCCCCCAGACATGCTGCATCACTCCCATCCATCCCCAGCAGCTTGCGGATGGGGTGGGAAAGTGTGGTCCCAGCCCCACAGCATCCCTTCAGGCAGTGCCACGGGGTAAGACTGGTGACAGAGCCCCTCGTGCCACCAAAAGAAAGGGCTGCAGGAGTGAAATTTTAACAGGTAAGGCAAAGAAGGGCTGTGCAGTCTGCAGAGCAGACAGCCTAAACAAACGTGGGTGTAGGTTTTGTGTCTCGGAAGAGCTTGGTCAGCCATGGAAAATGCCCGAAGGTTAAAAAAAGGAGAATTTCCACCACCCCACCCAGAAGTGCTGAAACAAATGAAGTTATATCTACACTGAAAGCATAACGGGCTTATTTCCAGATCCAGGGCACGTGATCCCGTCAGGAGCTGCTTCTCCATCAGAAATCACTGAAGGGTGCTGAGCCCAGGCCAGCTCGGTGCTGCCTGCTCCCGTGCTGGGCAGCCCGGAGCCTGCTGCTCCCCCAGCCTGGGTGGGAGCCTTACCCTCCCCACGCCTGCCAGCCCACCCAGGATCCAGGTCACGGGTGGGAATGCTGTGTCCTGCATCTGAGGGGGAGTATTTGAGGCCGAGAGCTGATGTGACCTTGGGCTCAGGCAGGGAGCTGCCACGTGGCTCTCCCTGCCGTGTGCTATAACCGTCGCGCTTGGCTCTTGCCCTTTCCTCTCTTCAAAAGATGCTGTTTTTAGTCACCAAAGTGCTTAACAGCTCTCTGATCCCTGCTGGAGAAATGGTGGAAGAGAAGAGCAGATCATCCATCTCTGCAACTCCCTCCCTGGCCTGAGCCCCATTGTCTCCATTTGCATCGAGCTGGGACCGATCCTGGAGCATCCCCTCCCTGAGCAGACACCAGGACTGGACACAGCGAGGGACGGAGCGAGCCCTGTCTCACCATCTGGGGCCAATGGACCACCCTGCACAGCGTTAATACAAGGGCTGGGGGCCGTTTTCCACAGCTGCTCCATCCTTCCCAATTCAAGGCAGGAGGTGAGCCCGTCCTTGGCTCCCCGCGCTGATGGGGACCTGCCCACAACACAAGCAACCCCCAAAGCTGCAAACTCCATGCTCAGATTTTGGGGCATCCAGGCAAAATCGTGAATTGCAGCTGGTGGGACCCCAGCAGCATCTGCTCCCCCCCCAAAATGCCCACAGCTGGTTTCCTTCATGCTGTGTCCCTGGGCTCCTTCCAGCCCTCGTTAAAGCGGGTGGGAAAGGAGCCCCGTCCCCGCTGGCGTGGGACAGGACAGGCCATTTGTCCCACTGCAGGTGGGGGAACCTTGGCTCTCGAGTAATCCTGCATCATTGTTATTTCTGACAATCACAACCCTTTCCTCCAGGTGTGAGGAACCGCTCGGTGCCCATCCCAGCAAAACCCCCTGCCTACGCCTCGGAGCCTGATCCAGACCCCGCTGTCAGCAGGTCAGACCCGCCAAGGGCATCACGCAATTAAAAATATGATTTTAAACCTTTCTGCCCTTATCCTCCTGGGGCTTTTATCTGAGGGTGGGAGGAGGAAAACTTCATTACTCTGCGTTGGGGTCACTTATTAACCTGCTGGTTCCTAAAGATGCGCTTATCTCCTCCTGCCAGCCCTGGGCTTGATCAGGCATCTCCGGGGTGGCTTTCCTGCCCTGCCTTGCTCTATCTTCATTAGCTTTTCATTTTACTTAATTGTTCCTGCAGATTTGCCTGGGGCGTCTGGCCTGGGGGATGCCCATGGGGAGATGGGCGTGCAGGGGAGTGCACGAAGCTGCGCTGAGGCCATGGTGCTGGTTCACGGTGATGGGAAGAGTGGGCAACACTGATGGTCCTGCCTGCTGCTGCCCAGCCACAAGTGGGGATTTGGGATGAGCCCCTAGACTGGCTGGGGTAAATATTTGAGGTTGCAGGTACCAAACTCATGCAGGAGAGCACTGAGCACCAGCTCTACCCAGGAGCCCTGCAGCTCAAACGTGGCTCCCCTCCCACTTGCACCACCCCCCCGTGCCCAAAGCACGTGCAAAACCTGCTGCTGTGGGGTGCATCTCCTGCAGGCAGCTTGGGGGGGGTCGCAGCTCCCCGGACCCTCTCCCTGCCCTACACCCAGCTCTGACCTGCAGTGGTGGTGTCCACGTCCTTGGCCGCCAGCTCCTCCACCTCCACTCTCTTGCGCAGCTCCAGCCGCCGTGAGAAGCCCTCCCTGGGCTTCCAGAGGTCCTGGATGAGCAGCGGCTTCTCGTGGTCACCCAGGACCCTCAGCCCCTCCGTCTGCCACTGCTTCTCGGGGCCCTCGAACCTCCCGATGACATCGCACAGGGCGTACTGCCCGGCGCTGAGCTGGCTCAGCCCGTAGCGCTCCAGGGCTTCCTTCACCAGCTCCCGTGCGCCCGAGCTGCCCGTCGCCAGCACGCTCTTGTAGTTGGTGCCTGCGCAGATGTTGCCCCCGAAGATCTTCAGGACACCAGGAGCTGAGAGCTGGGTGGAGAGCTCAGCCGGGTCATCTTCACCGGCTGCCGGGGAAGCAGAAGTGGAGCTCCGGTCCTTGTAGCTCAGTGTCCGGTACAAGACTTGTGAGAAAATCCGGCTCTGGCGCTTCAGCCGGTTCTTGGATGGTGGAGCCATGGTGGAGGAGGACCCATAAAACATCGTGCGTGAGGTGGTCATGGGGCGCAGCTGGGCAGGGAAGAGGAAAAAGGGAAAGATCAGCAGTTTGGAGGCCAGATGTGCAGCAGGGAAGAGCAAGAAGGAACCAGCTGGTGGCCACAGAGGAGCCACTGTCACCTCCAAGGTGCAAAGGGACAGCAGCAAAGGAGGGCCATTTCCCTTGTGCAACCCAAAACACCAGTGGCCAAGCCCAGCCGGGCTCCTTGGCATCAGCATGGCTACCCCAGGATGGATTTGCTCCTGAAAACAGAGCCTGGAGTGATCCCAAATTTCTCCATCATGTGTGTTAAGAGGTCCCTCTTGCCTGAGCAAAACGCAGCAGAGCTCAGCGGGACTTGGTGGGGCCCATCCTGGTCAGGAGCCAAGGCAGCAGGAGTTACTTTCACTAATGAGTTTATGGAGCAATCCCATTTTTTTAGCGGTGAAACAGAAAGCTCAAGTGCAAATTCAACTACTCTGAGGTCACTGCTAAACGCTTTTGCTCACTGAGAGGCACAGGGTGAAAATGGTCTTTAATTAGCCCTTCTAAAAACGTCCTGACTCCAGCAAATCTCTTGGCTGTTGCTAGTTTGCAAAGGATGCTAAAGCACACGGTGGCATCGCTGACAACGCTGCCCTTGTCGTTAGCCAGGGCAGGGCTGCTCGGGGCAGGCAGCGACCGGAGGAGACCTGGCCACGGCCGGGCGACAGCTCCCGGCGCGCCTCAGTCCCCAGGAGCGGGCTGGAAACCACGACAGCGGGTCTTGCCCAATGTCACTGCCGACATCTGGGGCTGGCTTTGAAATCACATCCTGGATGCACAAACAGCCGGCGCTGGCACTGTGCTGGTAACGGCACCAGCTGCACCCTGAACCGCTGGCGGGGAAGGTCTGCGAAGGGGATCGGAGCGTTTCTAATTCGGACAGGATGAGGATTTCCCTCACCTCCAGGTTCATAGCGTGCAGGGAACAGGCGTGGGCAGGGACTCGGTGCGTACACAGGGGACCCCCAGAACGTCCCACCCGCAGCTCTCGGAGCGCTTTGGTGCAGCGCTCGGCACGATCCCGCTGCGCGTGGCCAGGGGAGCGCGGGGTGCCAGCAGCTTTTGCATCAGCAGCCCCATCTCGCTCGGGCAGGATCTCGCCACCGGCCTCGCAGCAAACCCAGCGCTATCAGGCAGAATGATGTCGGCCCTGGAAAGCCTCCAAACCACCACCTAATTCGGGAAGAAAAAGCGTCCCTGCTGCTAATGGAAGAGGTCACCTTCTAACCCAGAAAAAGCTTCCTGCTGTGTACAGAGGATCTCTGCAGGGTGTACGTCTCCCCGTCCCACTGAATGCTGCAGATGGGGAAACCAAGGCACCAGCCAGCGCTGAGGCTGCAGGATGTGCCTGGGAGCTGTGTGATCCTGCTGCACCCCAAGTCTCCCCTTTTCCCCCCAGTCCCACCAGGACTGTGAAAATGCTGGGGTTTGTCCTTCTCGCCAACTCACTGGCTCCAAAAGCGAGGACACGGCGGCTGTCTGGGTGCTGCAGGGCAGGGAGGGCAGCCGCCCCGGCCCTGGCACATTGCTGCTGCCTGGCTCACTGAAGCTGGGCTTAGCCATCAGCCTGGAAAAGCAGGGCTTAGCACCTTCTGTTTTGTACCTTTGCCAGCCAAGCCACACATTGGCCCCAGCAGCTTCACCACAGCTCGCTGGGTTTGGGGAAGGCTGTTCCTGCTCCCACCTGGCAACTGGGGAAACTGAGGCAGGGATGGGGTTAAAGCTACAGCTCCCCCCCATGCTGCTGCTCCTCCTCCAGCTGAGCCCGGAGCTGCTGCTGGGGACATCCCTTGGTGTCTGCTGTGTAACATCTCCCAGGAGCAGACCCGACCTGGGGAGCAGGTCAGGGCACTGGCAGACAGGCGGGTTCAAGAACAGCTTCCCCAGGCTGTGAGCACAGCCCCGCCAGCCCTCATTAACGTTGGCCAGAAGAAAAACCACCCCAGTGTCTCCAGGAGACCTTGCCATCAAGGATGCAAAAGACAAAACTTTGTCATCAAATCACTGTTTTCAGTTCCTGGATTTAATCTCCTCCACCCTGAACTACCTCCAGCAAAAAGGGAAACCTTTTAACATCTGCTGCTGGTAAAATCATTCCTCCAAGCCCACATCACAGATGGAGACACCATCCTTGCTTCTCGCAGGTCCCTGCCTGGTTTTGAATACGTTATTTATAGCTCTGCTGTTTTCCTGCTCTTTCCATCAAATGCAGCTTCTACAGACTGCAGGGGCAAAGGGGTTTCGCAGGAGGGGAAAAATACAAAGCCTGGATTGAGAGAAGCTTCCAGCCTGGTCACCTTGTTGTTCAACACCTGGAGCCACACTGGTGCGATTTCACCGCACACCAGCCCGGGCCACCTGAGAAATCACAGCGTTATCCCAAAGACAGCATAACACACAGTCTTAATCCCCTCGAGGACTCGAATGGAAGCAATAAGATGATAACAAGGTGATGGGAAGAGCCCACATCCATATACTCAAGCAGGGATGATGCCGTCTGGTCTCTCTGAGAGAGCGGATACGCTCCAGCTGGACCCAGCTATCCAGGGACAAGCCAACAAGGGCGTCAACTGTTTGGGCACATCTTCCCTGGACCTCCCCAGCCTGGGTGAGCCCCCTCCTTGCCACAGGCACTCCGGTTCCCTGGCTGTGCCATTGGAGGACACACACCTGCAGCCATGGAGACATGACCCAGACTTTCCAGAGTCCTTTTCGTCAGCATTCAGTGACATCTTCTCTGCTAGCAACTCTACAGGAATTAGCCAAAAGCCCGTGACTGCCTCCCAGAGGGATCTGTACCGGGGACCCTCCACCTCTTCACACACCACGCCTGGCCACACCAAAACCAGCGATTCACCCCCGCCAGCACGGTCTGTATTTACTCTGCAGAGCTATGACAAATGCTTTTGCTATTCACATGGACACCACATGTTCTTCCATCACCACAACCAACTCTGCAACCACTGGGGACTTTCCTGCAGGCCCTGAGGTTCGTGCTCCCACCGCGGGTGAGAAGCTCCTTCCCACTGCCCCCACCCAGCGTACAGGAAAAGCCTCCCCTTACCTCACCATCCTTCTCACGTGCCTCTTCTCCTTCCATTCATCCCCTTCTTCAAAAGGGGCCTTCCTCCCCGTTGTGCATCGTCCCAGGCAGGTGTCTGTCTTGCCTCTGCAAGAGGAAGAGGAGGAGTGGTCCTGGGCTGCTCACAGACATTGGCTGCTCACGGCACGGTGGCTTTGGAGGGCTCAGAGACACTGTGACTCCGCTCCCGATGTGCATCGCGTTTGCATGCAGGCTGCCGAGCCACGTACGGATCCCCTGTAGCTCAGCATCTCACTATATTCCCCCTGCCTCAAATCAAATAGTCCAAGCGCTTGCTGCAGGTGAGGACTGCTGACCCCTGGGATGGAGGGGACACATCACCCACAGGGGACACGTGGCCGGTGATGGCGTGTTTGAACGTGTTCATTCAGCCACAGCCCGTAGATGGGGAAGACCAGCCCGGCCCCAAGCTCAGGCTCCATCGCAGCAGGAACACGGCAGCCTTGGAAGGGGAGACAGAGCAAACCCAGCCACACTGATGTCCACCAACAGCATCCACCCCATCGCAAAGAGACACGGAGAGAACAGCTATAGGAAAAGAAATGCTTGGAAAGGAAAGGTGAACGGTGGGAGATGGGACCTGCAACAACCCCATGACCCTTATCTCCTTCTCCCAAGCACACATGTCCCTGGGGATGCCAGGCTGGGGACCCTCTCGCCCATGAGTGGATAATGAGTCCTGGACCAGCTCCTTCCCTCAGCGGCCACAGCACTGGGATGCTCACCAAGATTTGTTTTTCCTGAATTTCAGTCTACTTTGCTGGACATCGAGGACAACCACCAAGCACTGTCCCCTCGCCTTCCCACCACAGATCTGTGAGAGCACAACCCCTGGTAACCGAAAAAGAAAGAGAAAAGCAGCACCTGCAAAGTGCCTGTGGTAATTTCACGGGTGTTTCTCAGAAGGAGCCGGCAGGGCACAAGAAATACTCTTTTCCATGGCTCTGCCATGATTAAAGACAAATGTGCCATCTAGTTAAATCACCTCATCAGGGCCTCGGTGCAGGTTCAATCCAGCCCCTCTTGCTGGCCCAGCGCTGGGGCTAAGGGAGAAACTTTCCACAAGGTGACGGGTCGTGATGTGGAAGGCAGAGAGATGCTGAACCCACCTCTGCTGCTCGCCAGCTCTTCTGATGATTAATCGCTCCCGCCGGTTAAATATTTATGCCTTATTTCCAGTGTGTCTGCCTTCAGCTGTCAGGCACTGATTCTTGTCATGCTTTTCTCTGCTCAATTAATGAGCTTTTGGCTACCATGTATTTGCTCCTCTGCAAGAGTATTTAGATGCTTTAATCAAGCCCCCCTCCTTCCTCTTTGATTTGATTTATGAGCAGACTAACTAGATGGCCATCTCATCTCTTGCTGTAAGACATTTTCTGCAGCCCCTCGGTCCCTTCCCCTCGGTCCCCACATCTCCTCTGCTGAGATGGAGAGACGGGCTTTGGCTGTCATAAGCCCAAAGTCGGTTCTGCTAGCTCCCTGACCAAAAATGCAAATAACTGCTATTTTTTTTTTCCAGGGCAAAATTTCCTGTCACCCTGAAAATGTTCAGTTCTCTAGCACAGAAATCGGGACGGACACACAGCCACCCCCCGGGCAGCTCCTGCTGGAGGAGGGAGCCGGCGAGCCCCCGCGCTGCCTCTCCCAGCATCTGCGAGCATCTCCTGCCGAAAACGGTGCGTGCTCAATTTATCACCCAGATTAGGGACGGGAAAACACGTACAACTCCAGTTATTATTTTTGGGTGCAAAAAGGTTTCCATTTTCCACTTCGCTCTGGTTAGGATGCCTCTCGCTTACCCAGTTTACCATCCGGATTTGTACAAACTCTTAACACTGCTGCTCTGGGTCAGACTCAGGTTTTTCCAGAAATCATTTCTATCTCCTTCCAGATTCGCGATAAAAGCACTGTAACACCGAGGGCACGCTCCCAGCTAGCAGTGCCCAGCAGCGATCATCTCCTCTGATAACTGCCTCTGAAATGGATCAGGTTTATTTAATACCAGCTTGCTTGACACCGTATAATGTCAGCCCTAAATACAGGACTGGACTGACTTTTTTAATACTGGAGAGCGCGGATTTTTACGAGAATATCACCTCACATAACTCAAATGCTTCGCAGAAATGTCTTAGAGCCAGCGAGTCACCTCTCGTGTCGGAGACTGAAATCATTTCTACTTGCCAGGAGTTATTTTCCATATAGCCACGTCGGACGGCAGGAATTTATTCCTAGTGCTGAAGCCTTTAATCAATTAAAGCCTGAGCCAGGTTTCTCCCTCTTCTCCCTGGGGGGATGCTATCAAGCCAATCAACCTGTAGCTACCAGGTCATCTTACTCCCTTTTGGGAAGAGCAGCAACACTATTAAACCAGTTTTTAATCTTCTGGAATTTCCCTGGGGCTTGTCCTGGCGCAGACGCAGCTCTGCACGGATGGGCGGTGAGATTTCAGCTATAACCAGCCCAGGATGGCAACCAGAAAAGCAATTTTCCCAGATCTCTATTTGAAAAATTTCCCTTTTTCTTTTCTTTTTTTTTTTTTTTGGATGGAAACCACTCAAGTTACAGCGTTGGTCTAATGGCACCGAGTGCAGCCTGGATGCTGCAAGTGGAGGGAGAGGCCGCCCCGGCACTGCAATGTGGAACAAATTATAACTCAGAGAGCAAAGGAAATGAGAACACCCTGGACACGGCGGCTTTGACGTGCGCTCCTCGGCTCCAAACCCTGCCCCTCTGCAGATCCCGTCCCTACGGCCGCAGCTGCCAGGGCAGAGCCCAAACCCCTCTGTTCTGAGTCAAGTCTCTGCTTCAGAGCCCGGCCTTTTCTTACGTGAGCTTTATCCGTCTAATCTAGGGCTGGATCAGAGGCTGATAATGTTGATGCCAGCCTCGGTGCTGTCTTTAGTCGGATGAGAGTGGGTAAACTCCTTACCCATGTTATTATTAGCAGCAGGCACTGCAGTAGTGCCCCAGACCCCACGGCCCATGGACCATTCAGGCAATATAAAGGCAGTTCCAGTCCTGCACAGTTTTTTTTTTTTTAAAGGCAGCTACAGCTCCACAAACAGATTCTAATGATTTGGGACCCAATTCTGCAAGGACAACAGGAGTCCTTTTAGCAAGTTTTCTTTTCTTCCATTTTTTTTTTCATTATTTTGCAGGGTCTTTTGAGCCGCCAACGTGCATCAGCTCTCCAGTAACGTGCAAGTACAAATGCCAGCCCTCTGCCCAGGCAGCCCTATTCACACACACACGCAAGAAACATTTCACAAAGAGCGTTTGCTTTCTGCTGCCTTCTGAGCAGCACAGTCCCGGTAGGCTGCCTAATTATAACATCTTAGCAATAATTTTTTTTTCCAGCGATAATTAACTGATCCTGGAGAGCGCTGAAAATAAGCACTTCTCAAGCAAGTAGCAAACTCCCCTGAGTTTTCTCTGCAAAAGTTACAACTCAGCATGAAACTGCTCCAGCCTCCTGTGGATACAGACCATCCCAGCACCTCCCCGCCAAGGCCTGGGATGCCACGACGGTCACAAGCAGCTGAATGCAGGTGAAACGGCGTGTGTGGAACAGCAGTGGGATCCCAGGGGATGTGCAAGGGGGAGAAGGATCCCAGGGGATGTGCAAGGGGGAGAAGGATCCCAAGGGGCGTGCGAGGGGGAGAAGGTTCCCCAGGTGTCCGGCAATGGGACAAGGATCCCAAGGTGCTGCGTCTCCCCAGCCCTCCCTGCCGCCCGGTGCCGATCGGTTGCACCCGGGCAGGTTGGGTATCCAACGGCAACCGGACAAGCCTCAGCCCTCGCCGCCGCTCTCCTCCTGCCTCCAAGGGGACGAGAAACAAACGTTCCCGTCCGAGCAGGCGGGGCGGGGACGGACCTGCTGGCCCCATCCCGGGGAGAGGCTGCCGGGTGCGGGGGGCGGTCAGGGTGGCGGGGGTGTCCCGGGGATGCTCCAGGGGGGATCTGTCCCACCACCCCCTCCCTAAAAAAAAAAACAAAGTGCGGGGGTACCTCGGGCCGGGTCCGTCCGCGCCGCCCCCGCCGTGCGCGCCCCCCGTCCCGGTACTCACCGTGCGGGGCCCCCGGCGGCTGCAGCGCCCGGAGCCGCCGGGGCTGCTCGGCGCGTCCGGCCGCCGGGGCGGAGCGGAGCGGAGCGGCTCTGCGGCGCCCCCCCGCGGCCGCCCGCCGCCACCGCTCGCAGCGCCGAGCACCCCGCGACGCTCCGCGGGCGCGGAAGGGCTGCAGCTGCCCGGCCGGGCGGTACACGCGGCCACGGCGTGGGGGTGTCTGGGTGTCCCGCCGGTGCCTGGGCGCGGTGCCCGGGTGACGATCCCCGGGAGCGGGTCGGGCAGGGCTGCGCTGGCGTTGGCGGAACAGGTTTTATCAAACAAGCTCCAAACAAGGCTCCTGTGGCTGCGCTCGGGCTGGCGGCTGAAATCGGGAAGAGTCGGATCACAACTGCTCCAGGTGGGCGCTGAGGCTCTGCCTCCCGCTGGTAAAAGTTCTCCTTTCGGGTAAACGCGTGTGTCTCCGTCCGACGCCGCGTGGGTACACTTGGGGTGGGGACGGGGGGCTGCCACCCAGCCAGCCCCTGGGAACGGCAGCGCGAAAGCAAAGCGAAGCCACAGGCCTCCCAGTCCAGCCCGATCGCCAGCAGCAAAGAAATTATGGGCGAGGTGGAAGTTGTGGGTCAGGTTTTGGGATGAGTTCAGCTGCCCCTGGCAGCGGGGCACCCTCCCCGGTTCTGTGGGAAGGCTGCTGAGCGTCGCACCCCGTGGGGGACCCAGCCCTGGCGTAACTACGACGGAGAGGTGCGAGCGAGAGGGCAGCCAGTGGCTGTGCAGAGCCCGGGGCAGGCAGTGCCGGCCGGCAGCTCCCTGCATGGCAGCAAGTTCTCCCTCTCCAAGAGGAGCCAGTGCCCGTGGGACAGGCTGGTGGGAGCTGACAGGTGATGGTGGGTTCCCCCTCTGGGGCCCACAGCAAGCAGTGCTTACCCTCTGCCCAGGCTGCCACAGGTCTTCCTCCTCCCTAGGCCTGGCATCCTTCAAACCCTGCAGCAGCATCTCCGGGGCTCGACACACGTCAAACGCAGACTCAGCCACTGCAGGAGGGGAAAGGGCAGGGCCAGAGCCGGGCATGCAGGGCTTTACGCTGGGACCACCTTGGTGAGATGCTGGCAAGCCCTTTGGCCAGCGCTGCTGAGCTCGGGGACGCTGGCTGGAAACTCACCAATTGTTTGTTTGTTTGTTTTTTTTAAGGAAACTCTGCAGCTTGGAGCTCAACCCGTCCTTGACCTGAATGCCCCCGTGCAGCTGGTGTGAAGGGCAACGCAGCTCTGGCCCCCCCGGCAAGCTGAGCCAGCAAATGGCGATGCCATCCATGCACCGAGGTGAGTCGGTGCTCAGCGCTCCGTCGCCATGAGCGGGGCCCCGCTGCAGCTGGTTGAGTGGCTCCTTCCTCCTGGGGAGCAATGCCATGGGAGGCAAGTCACATAGAAAACGGGTTTATTTCTAGATGCTGCAGGGAAAGTCATTTTGATTTAACAAGGAGGCAAGAGTTGAGGTATCTTGAGTTTTTATTTCAATCCTACTCCACAGGAAACAATATTTGCTTGCGTTATCTTCCTTACATTTGTTTTTAATTTGACCCAACACTGTGTTAAATATAAAATACTGATTGAACAAGAATGGACAGTGAAAAACACGAGATGCTAAAAAGATCCCTCAAACCCTCCTCCACAGCCATCCTAAATGTTACGAGTCATTTAAAATTAGTATAAAATAGGACAATCCGATAACCTGCTCCGTGCCCCCCACCCTGCTTTGCAAGGGAAGGACTTAAGCAAGAGGAGAGGGGCACGTCTCAAATACGGAGAAGCCCACTTGGCAAATCTGGGGTCAAGGCAGGGTGGCAACGTCCCCAGTGGAGCCCAGCCACCGCTTCCTGCCCGGGCGTCTGCCCTGCCCTGGGTTTTCAGCAGGAGGCTGAGACAAAGTGGCCTCAGAAGGGTCCTTCTGGCACCTCCCTGTGCTTCAAGAGCCCCTGGGATGGATTTAGGGCCAAAAGCCCCCAATGGCAAAACAGCTTCCGAGATAAATCCCTTGGGATGAAGCCCATGGACAAAACGCAACAGTGGCCCCTGGGCATCCTCAGCCCAGGGGATGTTTGCCCGGCAGCTGGGACTGCTGTGCGCATGGTCTGTCCCCAGCATGGTTCCCCTGTGGGATTTAGCGACGAAGAGGGAGGAGACTCAGGCACGCTGAGTCACATTTGTCACTGTGCCCCGCGGTGGCTCTGGGAATCCAGTCCCCAGCCACGGTGAAAATTGAAGCATGTGGAGGATGACCAGTGCTTTACAAACAAGTCCTTCACGGGGTCCTCACGTGAGCCCTGTGAGGTAGGTCGGTGTCTTCACCCCCATTTTACAGCTGGGGAAACTGAGGCACGGAGAAAGGTAATGACTTGTCAGACAGAAAAAATGGCAGCTCCCACTCTGTGATCCCATATCCTGCTATTCCAACCCCAAACCTGCTCCACCAACTGCTGGTTACTCACAGCTCGTCCTTCTCCCCTCTGCCTGCAGTAGGTGATGGAGCAAGGGCTGGGAACGGGGGGCCTGGGAGAGGCAGCAGCAGAGACCAGGCTCACACCGGGTCATTCACCCCCTGTCCCTAAGACCACTCCTCACCCCAAAAGGTCTCCCAGCCCAAAGGCTGCTTTGAGGTGCCCTGGGCAGGGACTCCCCAGCAGCCCCATGCCGGGCTAGGGTGCCAGGCACAGCACCTGGGGCTCCTTATAGGACCCCTCTGCCTATGGAAGTGGAAACCCACCAGGTTTTTTTGCTGACCTGGTGACCACAGCCACCATGTCAGGAGGGGAAGAGTATCTGGACTCTTTCTCTTTGGTAATTTACTCCAAAATGGCACGGCCGTGGAGAGCTGGCCCCGGGCACTGCAGGCTGGGGGGACCCTAAGCTCTGCGGGAGGTGGGGCAGAGCCAGGAGCTTGGCTCCTGGGCACACTGCCGGAGAAGCAGGAGATGGGGGACGGCGGCCGTAAATCTCCTTCGCTGGCCACATTGCGCCAAGACTGCTGCAGTTGTGATTAATCAGGAGGCCAAAGAGAGCTGATGGGAAATGGATGCCTTTGGGGGCTCCTGGGGAAGGTGCAGGCAGGGCTGAGAGCGGCGCTGCTCTGCCAGCCAGCTCCCGGCACAGAGCCTGGCACGCACCAGACCCTCCTGGCTCCAGCAGCTCTACTGGCGTGTTTGGGGAGCAGGACCAGTGGTGGTTTTCCCATTCCATTGGCATCAGGGCTCCATGTCCCATTATCCTGCCTTGGAGAGCACTGTGTAGCCATGGATAGGGGTTTAAAAACTGAGCATCCTGAGGACGTCCCCGTCACAGCTCACCTCCGAGCATCCCATGGGTACGTCCCTTCCCTGCAGCATTCTCGGGAATGATGGAATTCCTCCCAAAAGTGGATTTAAATCTGATACTGAGCAAGAAGCTCATCATCAAAATGGGAGCAGAGAAGGCAGGCAGCCCCGTGATCCCAGTCCAAGGAGGCTCGTTTCCCTCACTTGAGGACAAAGAAGATCCCCTGATGCAGACGGGCTGACCCCAGCCAGGTGGATGCAGGAGCTGGATCCCCGCTCTGCTCCCCGACAGGCGAAGGCACACGTGCGGCAGAGCCCGGAGCGGGGCCGTGCTTCGGGGCTGCCGCTGGCACCGGGACCGGAGAGGAGAACAAAACATCCCAGGGAGAAGATGTCCATGGGGGCTCTGAGGGCCCGTCTACGAGGGACGTGCCGGGTTGTGCACTTAATACTGGCTTAGAGAAAGAGTTTTCCAGTGCTTGGGGACTCCGGGGAGTCCTGGAAGAGATTCAAGTTTCAATCTCACGTAAGGCTTTGTTGACTCTGGACCTTCCTGTCAAGAACTTGGGAGGGGGTGGTTAATGCTGACATGACTTTGGGCTGAGCTCGGGTGGTGGGGGTGTGCCAGCGTGCCCCCCTCCCCACCTGGGACAGCCACATGCCCAGGAGTTTTGGGGAAAAGGGGCCTGGTCTCTCCCCACATCCCAACTCCTCCAGTGCCCCGGCGTGGCCCACGCTATGGGCTCCGGCAGCCAAACCCAGCCAAGGTCCCCGCTCCCGTGGGATGCTCGGGGCCAGGCAGGTGAGCGAGGCCCCTCAGAGCCCTCGGTGGGCGGTCATTCCCCTATCTCCCGCAGCCCATCGGTCGGTCACTGTGTTACAAAACCTTTGCCTAAAAATATAAACAGTTTCCAAGGTTAAAAAAGGAAAAAATCTGTTTAAAATCAACCTCCAGGCTCTCCTGTCCCTGCGGGAAGGGCACTGGTGGCTGCGCACGGGGCGAGCGGGTGGTTTGGGGTGAGCCCGCAGCACGGGCTGCTCCCTGCTCCCCTCTGTGCCCCCACGTGCTGGCTGGCGCAAACGATGTCTTTAAGGCATCTACCAGGATGTTTTGGCCTCCAGCGCGCCAGGCCGGTAGAGGTACCTCCAAATGGCGTAGTAGTGGATGCCAGCTCCGATGGCCACGAAGAGGTGCCAGATGGCATGTGCGAAGGGGATGCGGCCGTCGCTTTTGAAGAAGACCATGCCCAGGCAGTAGGAGAGTCCACCGGCCACCAGCTCCGGGAGGCCGTCCCTGTTGGGCTGGGAGCAAGCAGGGAGGCAGGGCTCAGCGATGGCCGTGGCACGCCTGCCCTTTCCCCACCGCTCCATCAAGACCAGCAGCATGGCCCCAGCTGCAGGGTGCAGGCAGGACCCTCGCTCTGCCTTCTGCTACACCCTCCCCTCCAGCGAGGCAGCGGGGAGCAGCCCGGCTCTGCTGGGAGGCTTTCAATGCAATAGAGCCTGGGCAGCAGGTTTGCTGGAGATGTACGTGGTATCTGCTGGGCACCCAAATCACTTGCAAAGCTGAGCTGGGCCACGTTGTGTTTGGGGATGGCTTTATCCGTCACACAGCCTGGACCGCACCAACCCACCGGAGACAAACTGGCCCCGCTCGGACTTGTCCCTCGTGCTGAGCCCATCTGCTTCCCGGTGGTGGCTTACCATGGAGAGAATGACCAAGGCAGGGAAGAAGCCCATGATAATGTAGCACACCAGCTCCACCAGCTTGTACCTGCGACCGACAGGGAAGTTGTTTGAGTTTTACGCCTGTAATGTCTG
The DNA here is from genome assembly GCF_013368605.1 of Nyctibius grandis. Classification (NCBI taxonomy): domain Eukaryota; kingdom Metazoa; phylum Chordata; class Aves; order Nyctibiiformes; family Nyctibiidae; genus Nyctibius; species Nyctibius grandis. The sequence continues at coordinate 95,893,574 of NC_090695.1, forward strand.
CTGATGTGCTATAGGAAAAGGGGTGGTGGTGCCACCACGGCAGGTCCCACGTCCTCATGCTTGACCCACACCACTGCGGTGGGGTTGGCACCCTGCTCCGGGGGTGATGGACCCCCACCCGGCTTGGGAGCCGCCAGCTCAGGGCCAGGTGCTTGGCGCTTTGGGAGACATCTGGGGCCTTTTGCTTTCTATTTGGTGCCACCATGTGGAAGAAGCAACTTATGGCAGCAGATCCCTGCTCCCACATCCCTGCTCCCACATCCCTGCCACCAAAACTCCCAAAACCAGGGTGCAGATAGGGAAGGATGTGGTCCAAGAAAGCCCTCCACTGCCAGTTGCCCAGGAGGCTGCCCAAGGACCCTGTACCTGTCTGTCTGTCCGTCTGTCTCCACCCTTCTTGCTCTCCCTTGCAGCTCGACTACCTCGGGGCATTACGAGGGGCTGGCAGAGCTGAGCCAGGCTCTGCGATACCCACCAGCGTGGGGCTGGGTAAAGGCACTCACCGCTCATGGAAGAAGAAAACGTAAACGGTCCCAATAGATGCCATGATCCAGATGATCCAGCGCATGTGAGAGGCCCAGGGACCCAACTCCCGCAGGTTCAGCCTGCAAGACCCAGGTCTGTGGTGAGGGACGTCCAGGGCAGCACCCCAGCCAGGGCTGCAGGCAGCGAGGTGCCAGGGAAATGCTGCCCTCACCCCTACAGCTGTCCCACCAAAGGATCCTCCCAACTTGTAACTTCAACTTAAAGGGGTTGAAATCTATAGGATAGGAAGGTTTTGTGGAAAGGGGTGGGGTACAGCCTCGAGCAGGGACAAAGCCAGAGAGGGAAACCCTATTTGTTGGAGCCAGGCTGATTTTCTCCCCTCCAGTGGGGCCAAGTGATGGCCCCCACCAACCAGCAACTCACCATGGAGCGTACGACGCCGCAATGAAGAAGTAGATCACCATCCTGTCAAACATGTGCAAGCAGTGCTCCACGGTCCTGCGGGACGGACAGACAGGTGGGTCACAGCCTGCAGCACTGGGGGCCTCCAGACCCTCTCCCCCTTCCCGAGCAATCAGGGGTGGTACCTGAGATGCCTCTTCTTCCAGGAGATGGTGTGGAAGATGGTGGAGACAATGAAGAGGCTGGACAAGCCAAAGCCATAGAGCCAGGCTGAAATGGTTTCCCACCGGTCGTCAGAGAGGATGTAGAGGATGGAGCTGCCGAGGATGCTGGGCAGGATCCAGAGCTGGAAGAGAGAAGCAAATCTGTTGTTGACTTTGTGTTTCCATTGAACAGCTACAATACCGTCTCTGCTTTTCCTTTTAGGTGTTTTTTTTCCTTCTGGTTGAAGGTACCACCCATAAGGGCCAGGCTGGCTGCCCACGCTGGCCAGGCAGGGGCTCTCCCTGCGTGGTGCAGCTCCAAAGTAGCTTCTCCAGGTGGAGGTAGGGGGGATGAGAAAGGCACAAGGAGGATGTGTGGGGTCACAGGGCCATGGTGGGTGAGAGCAAGGAAGATGCACACCAGCTTCCCGGGGCAGAAGGAAGAAGAGCATCCTTGCTCCCCAGGAGCACCTGGGGCACATCTGCCCCATCACAGCCCCGAGACCCTCAGGAGCTGCTCCAGGGCTGAACACAGACATTTTTCATCATAGAGTTATTTAGGTTGGAAAAGACCTTTAAGATCATTGAGTCCAACCATAAGGACTGGTGTCCTTTGAGGTTCCTCAGGGGGATCCACAGAGAGCTGAGCACCATCCTCCCTCGCCCCGGGACAGGGACAGGGACTCACTGCATGGGTGGCACAGTTCGCCGCGTGTTCGTACTCTGTTGGCTGGTACCTGCAGTTGGACGGGACGCGGTGATTCATGAACCTGCAGCGAGAAGCAGAGAGAGAAACACGTTCAGGGGATGGGGTTTGGGGGAAAGCCCTTCTGGAGGTGTCTGCACAGGGACACCCACCAGCCCCCCCAGCCTGAAGCCCCACCTCGGCTCGGCTTTGCTCCAGCTGCCCTGCAGAAGTGACCCTGGCACTGGGCATGGCCTGTCCATCTGGCTGGCCCCAAACACCAGGACCCCAGGTCTAGCTCAGCTACAGCTCAGGCAGCTGCCATCATGCAGAGAGCAGAAGGCAGGAGCCAGCTCTGCCTGCTCCTGTGGGCAGGAGAGGGCAGACATGGCAGTGGTGGGAAGAGCCCCGGCAGTGAAGATGTCACAGAGGGTAGTGGGGGGACCTGATGCATGTCCCCAACCCATCTGGCAGTGACACCCTCATGTCACAGCAGCATGCCCAGCTCTGACGAGGGTATCCCCTGCGATGCCTTTGGTTTCTGGGTACCACCTGCATCTACCTCCTACCCGTGGGGGCCACGTGTCCCAGCACAGATTGCCGCAGGGGGGAACGCCGCCACGCTCCCTTGGCCACCGGCATCTTTATTTCTGTTTCTCTTAGTCTGAGGTATCAGCTTGCTCTTGGCATCAGGAGGAACATATTGATTTCCCCCGTTGGATCAACACACAGCGATAAAAAATAGTGTCGGGCTTGGCTAGTCCGTTGCCAGGTACGTAATGCTGGATTAAGGGACAAGTTAAACGTGCGTCTGTGATAACGGGTCGGAGCAAAGCCTTGCTCAGCGTCCTCTTCTGAGAGGGGCCAGCAGTGGAGGCTTAGGGAAAGGGAATAACAGGTAAATAGAGAGTGATGCTTCTCTGGCTGCTCCCTCCTGGTCATCAGGGGTTTAAGGACCGTTTCTGCTGTGGCTCAGGTCGGGACAGCCGAGCTGAGCGGGGCTGCCTGCCAGGACCTGGGCTAATTGCTCTCTGACCCCGTTTGCTCTCGGCTCCGGCACCATATGCGGCGCGTTTCACAGCTGAGCTGCGATGGGCGAGGGGGCTGGCAGGACCTTGCCGCTGGGCGCAGGGTGACCCCTCTGTCCGGGGCACTGGGAAAGGCAGTAGAAGTCCCCTGTCCCCATCCCCGAGCCACCCACGCCCGTGCGGACTCCCCTGCCACCTCCTGCCCGCTCAGCCCCGCTGCCTGAGCCGCTCACTGCTGTCGGTTAATGGTGAGCCAGGAGGGATTAAATAGCTCAAATAACAAGGATTTGAGTGGGGGGGAGTGTGGCCACAGCGGGCCTGGGGGTGCAAGGTGACAGCCCACGCAGGGGCCGTGTCCCCAGCCCTTGCCCTGCCTGCAGCCAGACCCCGGCACTGCGGGAAGAAGCGTGGTCATCGTCACCAAAAAATGTCTTGAATTAAGAAAGGGAAACGGAGGGGATTAAGCTCCCACCACTCTGCAGATCAAGGACCCGCGCTGGGTAAATCAGGGCTTAGCAAGGCTGCCATGGCTGGGAAGCAGCCGGAGATCCCTGGGGACATGGCCTGGCGTGCCATCACCATCGCCTCCATCCCGGGGGACACCAGGGACACCCTCTCCATCCTGCCGCTCCAGCCATGAGGGCTGGCCGGGCTCCCCTCGCTGGAGCCATGTCTCCCTGGCAGGAGGACATCACTGTCCCCAGCACTGCCAGCAGACTGTCCCCAGCTCCCCTTCGTTTTCTGCTTCCCTTTCTTTTCCCTTTTAATAATAAGAAGGGAAGGGGGGCAAGCCCAGACATCCCGCGTGATGTCGCAGTTGCCGAGGAAACATGTACGAGGCTTTTTCCTTGAATTTATTTGTCCCCTCTGTTCTGGCGGTTGCTGTTCAGGGCAGTAACGGGGATCAGCGGCAGGGCTGGTTCCCACAGCACCCCCCGAGGCCGAGGGGCACCTGGACCCTTTGGGAAGCGATTCCTGGGGTGCAAATATCCTCCCTAGCTCTGGTACAGGGATGGAGAGGCCGGGAAGGGCCACCCCTGCCATCCCCACGGGATGAGGTCGAACAGCATGTGCATCCCCAAAGCCCAAAGCTGTGCTGGTGCAGCTCTGCTTTTCCTAGAGGGAGAAATAGCCTCGAGGAGGATCTTTTTTTTGACCTGAGGAGAGATTGCTCTTGCTTTCCTGCCCCGTTTTCTAATGAGCATCATCCTGTGAGGGATGGGAAATGGAGCATCGCGGATGTGGGACCCAGCTGCAAAGTGCTGGTCCAGCCTGGGTACGGTGGGACCCTCCCGGAGCGGCCAGCCGTGCATTTTGGGGCTAGTTGGGCACATTTTTGTCTCTCTTTGTGCTCAGGAGCAGAGCTGTGCAAACAAGCATGGGAGCAGCTGGTGTTAGCACGTCTCCTGGCAGGGCAGGATGAGTCCCCAGCTGCCCTGCAGCATGTCACTCCCCAGGGGTGCGAAGGCCATTTCCTCACCTTCTCTTCTCTCCTGGGACTTTATCTCCCAGACCATCCCGGGATGCCAAGCATCCATCCAGCTCACATCACCATGGATGCAGGCCAGGGCACGGGGATTCCTGCGTCACTCACAGCCTGCAGAACATTGCCGTACTGGTGTGCAAGACCAGCCTCAAACCTGAGCTCCAGCCCGGACAGACGGACGGACACACTCAGGAAGGGCACCCACGGCTCTCATTAGAGCTCATGAAAGCCCCAGAGCAGCTGAGAGCCCCGGGGGTCCGTGATTCTGTGATTCTTCTGGTGCAACTTCTGGCAGACACTATACGGACCAGCTATACGAAGCTGGGGGGTCTGGTGGGGGTCCGAGCAGGGGTTGTTCACTGCAGCCCCAGGGTTTTTGCCTGCCCTGCTTGTGTCTGCTTCCCCCTGGCCCCTTTCCCAGGGAGGGAGACTGAAAAGGGCCGGTGCAGCAGGCTCCAGCCGGGCAAACAAAGAGCCCCTTGTCCCAGGCAGGCAGGGCAAAGTGCAGAGCCGGCTTCCCAGGCTTGTCCCTTTCTCCTTCTCTTTCTCCCACTCTGGGTTTTTGAGGATTTTGGGGGTTTTACTGAGTTTTTTTAAAGACTGTAAAGACCAAGAACAAAGTTCTGACCTCAAAAACCCTGCAGATCTGCCTGTCTCTTGCTTTGCTGGGGCGAGGGAGAAGAAGGTAAAAAGGGGATTAAATTAAATTATTCCTCGTGAGGGCTCATGTCTGAGCATTTGAGCCTCTGAGCTCTCCTGGGAGCACCAAGACAACCTGCATCAGCCACTCCGTGGGCACCACATGCTCGTGCGGGCAGAGCCATGGGACACTTTGCAGGAAAGCTGTCCCCTGCACATGGCGGGGGCACAGTCCTGACAGAGACCCAGGCCAGGCTGCGAGTCAGGAGAGATGGGGTTTAGTCCTGCCTTTGACACAGACTCTCTGGCCAGCCTCTGTCACATCACTTCGTTTCCCTCTCACTCCCCTTTCCCCCTCTCCGAGTGAGGATAATAATTTTGACATCCTTTAGCTGGTGGAAGGATAATGTGAGGAGGGTGGAAAATCACCACTAAGATACAGATGGGGAGGTGTGAGCTGGGGGTTGCTTCTACTCCCATTGAGCAGCTCATCCCTGCTCTTGCAAGAAGCTGGTCCAGCACCAGACCCCCCCCAGACCCTGCTATATATCAGGCTAAATATATGGCACGTGGCTGTGTATCTATGTATTGCAGAGCTGGGCTCCCCCTGCACACCGCTGAGGCCGTGGCCATGGCCATGACACTTGAAGAGCCAACACATCCCCTTCACAACCCATAAAGCAGTAAATGTCGGGGCTGCGTGTTGCACTATGGGCTGGGTGCCAAGGGGACGAAGGAGCAGGCAGCGTGTCCAGGGTTGGTGCCAGGTGATGTGAATCTTCCCAGACCAGCTAATGGCTAGAGGTTTCACCTGGGAATGGCTTATAAAAGGGCTGGGCTTGGTCAGGGTCTGGCTTAATGTCTTTGAAGGTGGGATGCTGGTTTGCTGTGCACTCACCCTCCTGCCCAGGGAGCTGGGACGTTTCCAGGCTGTGTTCCCTGCTGGGATTTGACTGCAATGGGAGGGGATTTCTCCTTCTCCCCGTGTCACGACTGCTTTTAGAGCAACAGAGGAGGATTGTATCCTGATTGTGGCATCTTGTCAGAGAGGATGGAGAAAGCCTTTGCTGGATGCTGACCAACAGTGGTGGTAAGTCCTGCTGGGGCCCTTTTCGTTGTCCCTTGGTAGAGCAAGTGTTGTGATCACTGAGGTGACAATGATGGAGCAGATGTGTCCCTTTAGGGTAGACTGGTCCCAGACCCCTCTTCAGTGCATGGTCTGGATTTGCCCTAATGAGCCCAGAGGCTGCACACACAGTGCAGGTGCTGGCGCTTGGTCCTCGGGCTTGTGCTCATGTGTGAGCTGCTGCAGCAGCATCCCTGTAAGCTGGGACTTGGGGTGTGCTCTGCTTCTGACCCATAATCTGGTAATGCTCCAGCCACAGCTTCTGGTAAGAGGCTTCATCCCCTTGAGCTCCTCTGTGGTTCTTAATTAGCTCAGTCCTGGGGAGCTGTGTGTGACAGTGTGGGGCAGGGTCCTGAGCGCTGTTCACTTATGGGGCATGATCCCAGGATGCAGGAGGCAGAGCAGGGCACCAGGGATGTGCTCAGGGATCCCTCGAGTCCAGGACATCAATTCTGCAACTTAGTGACATGGGAAAGGCTCAGCAGCCCTCCCCTCTCTCCCTGTGCTTGCAGCTCCTGATGTTGAGCTCCCAACTCTATGGTACCACAAAGCTGCTTTATCCAGCCCAGGAGCGCTCGAGAAATCCTGTTTTTCCTTCCTACCCCCTGACGTGGGAGCTTTTGCCACTGGGAAGCAGAAATGCAAAGGCTCGGGCTGATGCTGCCCAGCATTGCCATCTGCAGAGCCACCCACGCGGGCATGTGCACGGCTGCGTGGCACCCCGTTAAGAGCCGAAACCTCTATTTCCATGCCCGCTCCTCGGTGCTCGCATGCTCCTACGCGAACATATGGCGCTCCGGGTTTGGAAAGCTGAGCTGTGTGTGCTGTCAGCTCCCAGGTCGGCTCCCTGGGCTGGGGGAGAAGGGGCGGCCAGGACCAGCCTGCTCCATGGGCTGCTCCTTTGACTCCAGCCCATCCCGTGTGAGAAGCAGCAAGATGGCACGGCGTTGTCGTTTGAACTGCTCCCTGGCATTGTGCACAGAGCTGGCAGCTCGGGTAGGGAGAGACCGAGGGAGCAAACTGAAAGGCTTTTCATCTAAACCACCATCTCTCAGCCTTTCTTGAGAGGTAAATTAGCAGATCACCAGATTTCTGGAGTAACCTGCCCAGAAGCCCCTGGTACGAGCCTTGTTTCCACAAAGCAAGTCAAAATGAGCTGCAGATTGAATGCTCATTTATCACCTCCGATTCCCTCACCTCAGTTTTTCTTGTTCCCAGTGCTCTGACATGTGGAAACACCCTGGGCTGGCTGTAGACCAGCCCCTGGCACTGCATAGCCTGCATGCCAAGAGAAACGCTGAACAAGTCCGCTCGCTGACTTAGAGATGCTCCTGGATGGAGACTGTGCTCAGCCACGTCCATGCTGTACCCAGCCCTGAACTGCAGGCGCAGATGTCCCCTGTGAAGGGAGAGGGAAGACCTGCTGGCACATCCCGCTGCCACAGCAGTGGGTACATGATGGGTTGAGGCTGGCAGGAGGGAATGTACTTCTGTTACTCCTCTGACCACCCCAAGGGTATACCCAAATCCTGTTCCTTGCTCCTCACCCCAGCAGAGACAAGCACAGGAGGCTCCAAGCAGGGCTGGGCACAGGCATAGACCATTTCTGCACCCATGAGAGCCCATATACATCTAGCAGGGCTTGGCTGGTCAGTGGAAACTTGGCAGGTAATTCCCAGCTGGGTCATAACTGTCCATATTCCCATCCTCTGTGCAGGGATATTTATTTTTCTCTCCAGCAGGCTTTCTGCTCTTGATGTAGATGGTATCTCAAAGTCTTTCAAGGCAATTCATGACCCTGCAAATACAGCAGAGCTGTTTGTTTATTCACAACAGATGGGATTGGTGAGTGTTTTCCAAATTACTTTCTGATCTGGGACTTCTTGTTTCATTTGGTACTCGTGAGACCTCCAACAACAGCTGATTAGTCACAAAATGACTCTGATGTCCCAGGTGTTTTGTGAATGTTAGGAGGACTCTTTCCAGAACTGAAAATTCTCTATTATTCACTATTTGCTTTTTTGGAAAGTCATTGTGCGTGTTCCTTGCTGCATTGCCTGCATTGCTCTGAGCACAGAAGTTAGCAGGATGAGTCCTGAGTTGGCTCTGCCAGGTTAAACTCTGCAACAGCCCAAGGTGGGCAGGAGCGAGTGGGACCACCTGCCCCTCTGCCTGCTGGCTGGGGATTTGGGCAGTCTGTGGGCTGGAGCCTTCCCAGCCTCTGACCCCAGCTGCCACTAGCTCTTTGGAGACCCAGCTTCTACTGTGACATTATGTGAGCAGGTCACAGTTTCTCAGGTCCATCAGGTCTCCCCACAGCATCCCCTGAGAGACAGAACCTGGCTCTCTTTGGGGATTCCTGAATGCTACCAAAGTACAAATGGTATCTGTAAATTCAGCAAATGCCTCTGGACAATGAATGCACAGAATGAGAATCATCCATTTCACCAGCTGGGCAAGCAGATCCCAAGATTTCAATTGGTATTATTTGCAACAGAGAGCAGGGCTGTCTCTAACGCTGCGGTACCAGCCAGTGCTGCTGAGCACAGCAGAGGAGGTAACTCCTTGCCCCTGACCTGCTGATCTTTCTGCATAAAATCCTTTCCTCAGCAGCAGCCAGCCTGGGCTATGAACAGGATCACAGACTTGGATCCAAACTCTCCTGAAGGTCAGTGCTGCTCAGCTAACTGGCATCTGAAGCAAACACCAGGAATATGATGCTTGTGGTATCATGTTATCATGAGAAGTTGTAGTGTATCACACTGAGCCCATCGCATGCTGGATTTTCACTGCATGAAAATTTTGAGGTTCAATTTCACCTGGAGAACCCCAAAGGGAGTCCTGAGCCTGTGTGTTTGGTCGTGTCACCTCTGCCTTGCTCAGCCCCTGCTCTGAGCATCCATCCCCTTGCAGCATTTCTCTGGGTACCCAACCGACATCCTTCTGCAGCTGCAGCCAAGCACCCCCCAAGAGCAATGAACTGAAATGGCAGTTGGGCTCTTTTCCTTTCCTTCCCGTAGGAGTTGTAGTTTGTTTGCGTTGCTTTGTCTCGCTGTGGAGCTGGGGGTGTGGGAAGGCAGGAGGAGGGGAAGGCGAGCCTGGGAGCAGTCCTGGCAGAGCCCCATTTCTTGTGTTCGCTGACCTGCCACGCTGGGCAGTGACTTGAATTTCCCATGCATCGAGTTGGCCGCTGCCTCGTGGAGCTGGCCATAGCGAGCTGTGCCAAAGAATCACATCAGGCTGATATCCAACACCGGCTGAAGGAAGGAAAAGACCATCGTGCATGTATTTCCCAGGCAGCCAAGAGACCATCCTTCCCCCAGAAGCACAAGGCACAGGGCTTGGCTTGCCCACTGCTGCACATCTCTGATGTGGTGATCCCACCTGAGCCCATCCTGCTGCATCCCCACAACCCTCCCGAAAGAGGGAAAGGGGCAGTTTGAGGGAATACTCCATCACAAATGATGTTCCAAGTACTTGTTGCCTTTCAAATACCTGGCTCAAATGAGAACTGCACCCTGGGCATCTAAACTTACATGAGATGAATCCTACCAGTGCTATCTTAACCAGTATCTGAGTCAACCTGGATGCACAGAGCAACCAATATGGAACCGGTCAGTGACATCAGGTGATGCTGGCTTTCCCTAGGTATTTTGGGGGCCTCCCCATCTCTTGGAGCAGTGCCTTTTGCAGCAAGGGGAACTGCTCAGCCAGGGGCAGCCTGGCAGGTCTTGCTGGGGATGGTGGGATGGGGCTGGTGCTTGCATGGTGAAGAGCCCCTGCCCCTCGAGCAGCTCCAAGCTGCGATATCAATGCTGAAAGCATTTCCCTTCTCACTGTTTCATCCCACGTGGGCTGTGAGGGAAGCAGAGCTCTTGGAAAGCATCTTGGCTTGTGTGGGAGCAGGCGGGGGCTGCTCGTGCTTTCATTGCAAAGCAAACAGGGACCGGATCTTCCCAACGCAGCAGCTCTGCTCAGGCTGTCAGCCTGGCATTGCTTTTCTCATGTTTGGGGTCTGAGCACCCCAATGTTTTCTCTCACTCCTATTCCTGCCGGTTCTCCTCTCCCTCTCTTGCCTGGAGATGCTGGAGGAGGGGTTGGTGAATGTCTCCTTGCCCAGTAATTACAGGTGCAGGGAGCAACACGGAAGGTCTTCCCAGCTGCCTTTCCCCAAACTCAGGATTTGCTTTTGAGCAAGTGTAGAGTTCAGATCTCCATCCCCTCATGATGCTGAGGACATGGCAGTGTCTACATTGTGGACATCAGGCAGGTGAGGACAAGCCTGCACCATGCACTTACAGAGGCCCCTGCTCTCCCTAAACTCCTGCAGCTTCTGGGCTGAGAAATTAATGTGGATTTTCCTGGCTGCTTCTCTTTGGTACTCTGCACAGGACAAGAGAAGTGAACGCAAGAAGATTTAGAGCCTTTTACATAAACAAATCAAATCATGAACTGCTACCAGTTAATTAAGATGATTCAGTGCCCTGCACAGCTTGCAGCTCCCATCAAACCCCTCTCCACCGGCTGCTCCGGAGCTGCTCAAGCCAGCCACATACAGCAGCTCCCTGCTTAATCACGTTTCCTTTCAATTATGGCTCTGGATGGTCAAAGTCTGGGAAGGATTTTGTTTCCCTGCAGGGAGATTGGGGCTGAGCCGCAGCCCCACGGCAGCTACGTGGGCAGGAGGCACCGGACCATGTCTGAGTAGAAAATGGGCCAAAGCGAGGTCAAAGCTGATGGTGAGATGGAGGGGAGGGATTGGTTACTGGCTCGGCGTTACCTGGCCCATGAGACGTGATAAAGATGCAACTTGCACCAATCTGTAGCTCTGGTGGGAAACCAGCAGGGTTTCGGTGAGCTGGGAGGAAGGGAGGAGTAGAGGAAAGGGTGGAGGGAGAATGGGGGAATAACTACCTGGTGGATGGGTAAAGCAGGAGGAATCACACCTGCTTGCACCCTGTAACTGCATGCTGCTGCCAGCATCGTGGCTGAGTTTGACCTGTCGGGCAGGAGGTGGATATCGCTTGCCACGGTGCAGGCTGTGAGCGACAGGGAAAGCCTTGCAGCAACGGCACGCCTCAACTCCCTTTCCCCATGATGGCAGACGATGGAAGAGCCTCGTGGACCCCACAGCAGAGCAGAAACCACAGAGAGCCTCATTTACAACCACAACCTGCTCAAACAGCATCACCACACATCCCTATTCCCACCACGGCGCCAGCCCCCTCCACTTGCTTTCTCCCCCTCCACCCCAGCTGCGATGCTCCGTCTCTGAAGCCCAGCCAAGAGGGACCCGGGGACACACCAGTGCCCCTCCAGCCCTGAGTTTTCTCCTGGCAGTTCACAAAATGCTCCTGCATTGATCGCTGCCTTTCATCTCTTTGTTCAAAGCCTGGTGCCTTCACTGCAGCTTTCACACAACAGGTCTTTCATCACCACGCTTTTTTATTTATTCCTTTTGGCGGGTGTATTAATGGCCAGGTTCCTCCTTTCTTGGTCCTCACTCAAAATTAGATAAAATGACATTAAAAATGAAGCTGTTCAGGCTTTTCCACAAAAAGAAAACTTTCTGATTTTTTTTTTTTCAAGGAAGGTCACAAGAAAGAGTTTCTCATCCTCTGAAAAGATGCCACAAGATGCTTCTGATGCCTTGAAGGGCTCGTGCCACGGTGAGCCCCGTGGCTCCTGCTCACACCAGTCCCCACTGCAGAACCTGGTCCCTGTTACTTGCAGCCCAGGGAAGCTGAGAGCATCCCCAGCACAAAAGAAGGAGCAGCTTTTAGGGTCTCTTTTGGGATATGCCACGGCAGAGCATTTCTGCCGGGAGGGAAGCTGGTGTGAGCGGAGCGTGGGGGAGATGGGGATTAGCCAACTGTTATTTTTAAGCACTAGGCTAAGAGGATGTCTGCGGCGATGTAGGAAGCTCTGGGTTAGTACCTCGTGCTGGCAATCGCCTTGGTGTGTCTTGGGGTGAAAGCGAAGGGAAGCACTCATCTCCTCCTGCTCCCTGGTACCCTGCGAGAGGTGGAGGATGCCCTGCAGCCCCTGCCCTGCACATGGGCTCTATCCCTGCAAGGCACTCTAACACCTCATCCCCATTTAACCAGTTGTCTCCAGAAAGGACCATGACAAAGTGTGAGGACGCTAATTTTGGATAAATCAAGCAACAGGCTGGCAGATGGGTTCTGCTGGCAGGGACTGCGGTGGGGGGCAGCCCCTGCTCTGCTGCCCAGCTCCAAAGAGCCTCTGCACCACTGCTGTGGGGCAAAGGTACAGTTTTCCTTGTTCTCTGGGGGGATGGAACTTGGCTCGTCTCCATCTCCCCCTGGCCCTGTCCTCTGTATGCAAGCTGGGAAAAACAGTTTTGAATTCTCTGTGTTCACATTGAGTTTTGGACCAGATGCATCGTGCAGACCAGCTGGGTACCTCCTTCATCTCCCCCAGGTAAAGGTTATCAGGTGGCAGCTACAGCATCAAAATGGTCTTTGAGCACGTGCCCACATGTTTCAGGAGGCTTTTTGAGGTGCAAGCATGGATTTTCCCCATGGGACACCTGGAAGGAGAGGAGCTGGTGGCTTGGAGGGTGGAGGTCTCCTGCCCTTACCCAGCCCAGGCAAACATCCCTCAGGGATGCTCCTGCCTCAAGCAGGTAAGAAACACCATCAGTCCTCCCTTCCAGACAAGTTTTTCTCTCGTATCTGACTCTTAACAGGACCACGGGAAGTCTGACAGTGGCAGCAACAGAGCTGAATGCCCCCAGCACCTGTGCCAGCCTGTGGGACCCTCCACAGCCATGAAAACATCCCCGTCGCAGTCGCAGGGATCTGGGAGCAAAGTCTGTCCTTGGTGCAACACTGAGCACCCCCAGCACCCTCCTGAGCCCCATCTGGCCATGCATCACCCAGCACTCCGCGATCTGACTCATCCTCAACCACCCGGCGTGCTGGAGGGCTGCGGGCAGCCGCTGTCCCCGTGTCACCCACCAGCTCCCTGCTGAAGGCTACATCTGATCCTACTGCAGCGTGCGTGGCCAAGTGCCCTCTGACCTGTGCCCAGCGGTCCTCAGGTTTCCCCCTACACAGGTAATGCCACGAGGTTTCCTAACACACCTGAGCTGTTAAAACAAGTTCCTGCTGCTGCCAGAAAACCTCCCTGGATATTTCACAGAGGGGGGGAAAGGATCCACCACCGGTGCTCCCATGGGAGCCCTGTGGAGCCCCCAGGTCCAGGCTGGGGAAGCCACCCTGAGGAGGTGCCCGGGACCCCGGGCAGTATTGGTCCCTCTGTGGAGGGTTTGTGGCTGGCGATGGGGTCTGTTCCCGTGGGGAGCTGGGCTCCGGGTCCCCCAGCAGCAGGAGGACAACGGTGAAGTGAGAGGCTGTGAGACCCAGCGAGGGCTCCCAAGGATGCTCAGAATCCCTTAGGGATGCAGAAAAGCAGGTACCAGCCCGCACCTGCCCGGGGCTTTGGGGCGCTCAGCAGCTTTTGAAGGTCCCTTCGGGCTCCATCCTCGCCGGAGCCGGGCCCGGGCAGGGGCTGGGGCTGTCCTGGGGCTCCGCAAGCACCCGGGGCTCGGGGACCGACGGCTTTACCTGGCATAGCGCGTCTTCTGGAAATCCAGCACCCGGGACACGAACATCGCGGCGGTGCCATGGGGGTCCCGGGGGGCGGCGGCAGCGGCTCAGCCCCGGGGCCAGGGGGGGAAAGTGCCTCCCGGGGGAACCGCACCAACTCCGCGGGCTCCGGCGGGGCGGGGAGGGGAGGGAGGAGAAGGGGCGGCTGGTCCAGCCCAGCTCAGCCCAGCCCGGCCCGCTCCCGCCCCCCGGCTGCTCGGGAGAGCGACGCGGGGAAAACAAAGGCGACCTCCGGGAGAGGGGAGCCAGCCCCGCTGCTGCTCTCAGATGTGCAAAGAGGAGGAGGAGGAGGAAGGAGGCGGGGGGGGGATCCCGTCCCACTCCGCCCGGCCACAGCAACCTGCGCGATCCCCCCGAGCCGCCCCGGCAGCTTTAAGCACAGCTAAAAATATTCCCCCCCTCGCTGCCGCCACCCCCGGAGGATCAAATAGCAGCAGATTTGAATTGAAAATGTGATTAAAGCATCGCGGAGTGGGGGGGGGGGGAACAGGGGCGAGCGCAGGCAGCTGCCCGCTCCCCCGGCCGTGGCCCTCCAGGAGGGCACCGGCATGTCCCTGCCCCGGGGCTGGGCCAGCCCGCCCCGGCCTCCCCCGGGAGCTGCTTTGTTTGGCTTTGCTTTGATTTATTTGATTTTAATGATTTTTTTTTTTTGCCATTATTTTCCAGAGGCCCTGGCAGGGGTGGGCAGCTCTGCCCCAGCCCCGTCACTGTGGGGTGCCCGTGGGTGGGGACACGACTCCCACCCAGCATCCCACCATCCCTCCCTGCTCCGGAGAAGGGGGACGAAGGCGCACGACAGCAAGGCAATGACTGGAGACCCCAGGATCCTCACCCCATCTCCATCCTAAGCCTTCACCCCTCCATCCTCTGCATCATCCAGGGAGGCTCTCGCAGGTGAGATCCTGACGTACATCTGAGGTTGGGCAGCTCAGAGAGGGGCTGTAAAGGGCGATGCGGGCTTGTCTGCAGGCAGATGGGCATCATCCGTGCCCACCCTGTGCCAGAGGCTGCAGGCACCTTCAGGCCAGCAGCTAAGGGACAAGAAAGGTGACATAAGGCCAGTAGCAACTGGAAGAGAAGAGCCCTGGTCTCCGCAGTGCAACCTCTCCTTGCCGCTGCTGTAATAACGTTGATGGGAGGAAGGTGGAACAGCCGAGGACATCTCGACACAAAGGGTTATGTTCATATGGCCATTTCCATGGGAAATCACACACACACATCTCCCAAAAACCAAACCAGTCAAAAATTAAGGGGTCCCTTAATTCAAGGCATGAATTAATCCTGGCACCCTCTGCTACCCCTTCCAACAGCAGCTCATCCCCCCAGGGGATGCAAAAGGGGTGATGCCCCAGGTGCATGTTGCATTGCGGGGTGTCCTCAACACACACAAGAAGCACCCCAGTTCCCTGATGCCGGGAGCCAGCAGCAAGGTCAGGCTTCCTGCTCTTTTCCCATCATGGATGGAAGAAGCCATCAGAGACCAGGCTGGTGGCAGTGGGATCCAGGAGGTGAGGGGGGAACAAAATAAGCCCCATCTTTGCTAGGACCTTCTCAGCATATCTGGGACAGCCAAGCCCTGGCTGAGAGTGGCAGGTCCAAGCTGAGATGCAGTGTGAGATCATCTCCGAAAACCTCTCCCACGCTCCGCCACTTAGCCGGGAAGATTTTTTTCAAGTTCTTTCCCCAGCCTTCAAGATGACGAGGCTTTGGCAAAGGCTATTTCATGATGCCTGTGCCCTGCTTTACCTTTCTCTGAGGCTAAATAGAGAAGGGAGAGAAAAAGGCGATAAACCACATTTAACAAAAATAACCCCCATCCCTGAAGCCCCCAGCCTGCAGGCAGGGGTGCTGGCAAGGGACACCTGAAGTGAACCATCAGTCCCGAAATAGCTCTGTCTCAGAGGGCAAAAGGCAAATTGAATGAAAAATAAGTTACTATTTTTGAAGCCTGAATCCAGTTGTTATGGCAACGAAAGCCTCGCGCATCGTGCTGGGGAATGGCTCCAGGCCCAGCACTGCCTCCAAACCCCGCGGCTGGAGAATCGCAGGCAGCCGGGAGCAGCTCGATGGCGGGATGCTGAGATGTCCGTGCTCACACGACCTGCACCCCGCCTGGACGCGTCCCCTCCCCACGTGGCAGCTCCCCTCGCATCCTTGCTTTTCTTTCTTCCCCCATCCCTGATGCTCTCCCCACCTTCTTGCAAAGATCTGAGTAATTGCTAATGATGTTAACAAGAGTTTCCAAGATTCACGGGTACCCTGAATGCAGTGACATTTTTGTAATGTCACCACAATGGGGCAGGGGGGGGCTTGCACAGTTTTTCTTTAGAGGATGAATGGGTCAGGAAGCCCAGGGCTGCTTCCTCCCCAAAATATGCAAAGCCCCAAACCCTGCAGGAGTCCCAAAGCTGGAGACACCTCCGTGCATTGTCCCCTGCCCCCGATGACAGGTCTCAGCGGGATCCTGGCTGCGACCCGTGTGAATATCCACGCCTTTGGGTGCTACGACAGTGGCGTTGGGCTCTCCTGGCAGCACGTGCTGTAATCGCGTTTCCCCAGGGAGGGAGGTTTTCCTGCACATTAAGCTGCTGGAGCCAGCGTGTAAGAAAAGAGCCAATTTGAGATTAAAATCTGCCATCTCTTAGCAGGAAAAACCTCCCTGCGAGAGAAGAAAATTTAGATGGGTAGAAGGAGTCACGAGATGCACAGATGGGTCGGCGGCAGCTGTAGCTAAGGCAGAGGCGAGCGTGGGGGGCAGCACGGGCTGGGGGGTGTCCTTGGGCCGTGGCAGGGTGGACACAGGGCAGTGGGGTGCCGGGGCAGGGTCACTTGGGTTTAAGCCATTCGGAGGAGCCTTCTCGCCAGCAGCTGGAGGGGGGTTAAATGTGCGGGAGCCCAGGGGGTCCTTTATACATCGCGGGGGCCACTGGGCCGGTGAAGGAGGTTGCTCCACCACTCCCCACTGCTGTATGTGCATCATTCACGAACCCTCCTGGACGAGGTGGCCCCAGAGGCACGAACCCCAACGCCCTGCGCTCCCCAGCCGGCTCATTTCCCCGAGATTAGCTCTTTTCAGGACCAAGCCCTTGGTTCCAATCCAGTCTCCAGACATTCCCAGCTCAGTTTCCTTTTTCTGCTCGCAGTTTATTTGATCTCCCCACAAGCTGCTCCCTGGATCTGGCAGCCCGGGACTCCCCTGTGCTCTGAAATTGTCTCCTGCCCACGCCTGGCTGTCCTGCGGGTTGCAGACCCCGAAAGGCCGCTGCACCCCCAAGGCCACAGCACTCAGGCCCGAGCTCCCCAGAACGGGCTGTGCCCGGGAGCGGACCTGGTGTCCCCCGCTGTCCCGTCCGCTGAGCCTCGGGGACCTCCCGTGGTACGAAGCAGAACTGCAGAGGCGCCGGCGGGCGGCGACCGTGACCCTGTGGAGGGTCTGTAGGGACCGTGACAGCAACGCGGCCGTCGCGGCCAAGGCAGGGGCCAGCGGGGACGCGTCTAAGTTGGTGACCGCCGGCGGCGCCTCAAGTCTCCCATCCAACCGCTAACCCCTGCGGGCCCTGCTTAGCTTTGGAACGCCGCTGCCCGCCCCCCCCCCCCATCAAGTTCGGCGCCACCGCCGGGGCGCGTGCGCGACTCCTCCCCGCGCGCGGGGCGGGCGCGTGCGCGGCGGCAGTACGGTGGCCGGGAGGGGCGCGGGCGGCGCAGGCGCGGGGCCGCTCCGCCGCCCGCAGCGTAAACAAGGGGCCGGCGGGGATGAGGAGGCCGCGGGTGCGCGGCGGGGGCCGCCGGGGCTGAGGTGCGCTGCCTGCTGGAGGCGTTTCTTCCCCCCCGCCGGACGGGGGTGGCGAGGGGCCGTCCCGCCATGAACTTGGCCAGTCAGAGCGGCGACGCCGGCAGCGGCCATCTGCTCTTCGCCAACTTCAACCAGGACAACACGTAAGGGGGCGGCGCCCGGCCTGAGATGGGGGGCCCGGCCTGACCGGGGGGGCCCGGCCGCAGGGAGGGGGTGCCTGAGAGGGCTGCGGCCGGGGGACGCTGCGGAGGCCTGGGCGTTGGGGGAGGCGTGGCAGTGCCCCCCCCGCTCCGCCCTGGTGTCACCCCTTCCCATGGCAGGGGGCCCCGCTGCAGCCTCTGCCCCTCACTGCTGCAGAGCGGGGCCGGGGTCCCCCTCATCCCTGCGGCGAAGGGGGGTGGGAACACCCCCCCTCTCCTCTCTGGTTTGTGTGGGGAGCTGTAGGGTGTGAGGCCGCTCTCGCAGGGACACGCAGCGGAGGGCTAATGGGCTGCTTGAGCTGTGGTTACAGCATGTTGCCTTCTCCCTCCCCCATGTTGTCGCCCTCGGGAGCTTTTCCTTCTTGTACTTGCGAGGCGTTGCTCGCTGTTGCTCTGGGAAGAGGAGGGAGGGCTGTTTCTGCTTCTTGATGATGTCCAGCCTTTAGGAAAGACTGAGATAACATGAAGACCCAAGTCTTCCAGGAGGTGCAAAGACTTTATGCAAAAGCTCATTATACCTGTCTTTTCATACAGCTTTTTTATTTTTAGCTCCTCTCTGTGTTGAAGCAGTATGCCTTAGGCTTAAAGGTATTTTTATGAGTCCATGCTGCTTTCAGTTTTGATTTTGAAAAAGAGGCCTTTCTCGTGTAGTCCTTGAAATTGCACTTACTCATGGTTCAATTCTAGAAAGGGTCAGATAGTTTATGCTGCACATCTTGCAAGTTATTTAACCATTGCAGCATATTTAGATTAATTAGTTTTCATATGGGGTATTAACAAGCAATATTTTTCAACTTAAGAAATCTTTAATAGTTGGAAGTGGGGCACTAAAGATCCTTTAAAGAAGGATTTGACTGTCTTAAATACCTGAGAGATGAAACTGGAGAGCAATAACCAAAAGAACTTGTGCTTGAGAAAGGAGGAGTTTTGTTCTAGGAAGTGAGTAAGAGGAAATGATCTCAGGTTGGCATCACAGAGCATAAGCCACGTGTGTGGTGGTGGTTTTTTCTTTTAACAGCTTATTTGTTCGTTTTACAAGCAATAATATCTTGTCCTCACAGAAGAGATCTTTGCGTTCAGCAGGTACTGTAGCACATGGGAATCGTGAAGGCAAGAAGATTGTTTATGGTGACTGCCAAGATTGAGAAGGGTCACATCACAGAAGGGAATACTCTGTTTGCTTGTGTGGGTTTTGTTGGGGGTGAAGAGATGAGCAAGTGGAGCTGGATAGACTTGAGAGAAGAGACTTTAACAGTAAATAACTTATGATAAATAATGGGGGGAAGCAATAGTCTTCTGTGTATTTGTAAGTAAATCATTATCCGTGTGTGTTGATTCAAGCCAAAGACTTTGCAACTGCTTTTCATGTTTTTTCATCGAGCCCCATATAGAGCTGGCTCTGTCGTTCTGCATATAAAACATGCCGATGTTTTGCTCAGATGCCATCCATTTTTTACCTGTTACTAGCTAAAACAAGCCATAACAACTAGGAAATCTGTCATATCTTTCTTTTGCAGTTTATAAAGGTCATTATATAAGTTTTTAAGTTAAACTGTTCTGTCCAACTTGGTGATCTAAAAGCTTTACTAGTTCTCCTTCACTAAAACAACTGGCTGTTTTCAGTTGCACCTTGGTTTTGTGGAGAGCTGAATATATTTAAAAGATCAGAGTTATGACCCAAAAAAAACCTCTCTGAACAAGATTGCTGCAGGCTTGACTTGAGAACAAAGCCAAGACAAAAGTAAAAAGAAAGCAAATGTAATGTGAGTTTATCTAGGTAGTCTTTGGCTTGTACACCTTGAAATCTTTCTTCATGGAAGAGTGAAGCATGATTCCTTTTTAACTTGGAGTTTATGGGGAAGAAAGGACAAGTGGCTAATGATTTCTTTCCTTTCTAATCCTCAACTGTGTATGCTACTTGGATACTTTTCCCATTTCATTTTTGTAAATATCTAAAAAGTGTTCTTCAGTTTCTGTGCCCATAGCTGATTCTTTGGATCTTCAGCATTCTAATGCCCATTGTGTGGGTAGATTAAATATATATATATTTATATAGACTTCAGCTTAACTGACAAGACAATTCTGGTGATTCGATTTATCTTTTTATGTGATCCAGGCCTGGCCCATGTATCTTTGTAATTCAAAGTCTTGGGATACGAAGTCTTTCTTGTCGTCTTGGCATATTTTTGTATTTTCAGATATCCGTTATAGAAGTGACATACCAACAGGAGCCTTTTTATATTTATTTGTTTTGTCTCAAAATGATGATAATATAAAAGGCCACTTACTTTGAGACAAATGAGGTGGTTGGATGATGTGGAGTAAGTATCACTTCTTTCTAACAGTGTCTCAAAAGAAATCTAAGAAAAGTAGTAAGTCTAAAACCATAAATCTTGCAGATGTCATTGTGAGCAGCTTCTTGCTAAAACACTTGTCTGATGTGGTAAGTGACCCAAATAACCAAGTTGCATTCTAGTTCTTGAGTAGAATTTAGTGGTTGTGTTAAGTTCCTCATACTAAAGTTTATTTGATTTTTTTTTTTTTTTTTTTTTTTTTTTTCCCCACCCATGATCTTTCTTAGTTTCTTGTTTGACTACAGAAACAAGAAAGCGGCTCCCTGGGTTTATTAGTATACTATTCTAAATATCTAGATCATCACCATTTACCGGGTGAGAAGTACTGGAAAGAACTTACTAGGAATGAATTACACTTTCCCATGCTGGACCTCAGAAAGATTACTTATTTTCAACTTATATTACAAGTAACTGGAGTCCTTTTCCAGACAGGCAAGGTAAACAAATGCATATTCTTTCAGGCAATATATGAAAGACAAGCTTTGTTTACATCGTCCCCGTCAGTAGAGCTCACATCATAGTTTAAGGTGTGCTTCAGTAATTAAAAAAATCGCTGACAGACAAAAGTAGAAAATAAATTACATGGGTGCATTGTTGTTACTACATTTAAAGCTTTTACCTTCAACTTAACAAGGTGTCAGTTCCACTCATACTCAAATGTGTCTTACTTACCTACCCAGCAGAGCCAGTGGTCTTGCATTAGGAAAATATGGTACTTGTTGCTGGTAAAAATAGGTATCAAGCTAACTTTTCCTAGGCTTTATGAAGGGTTGGCAATTAATTATTGTCTCCTGTAGGAAGGAGATGAGCTTTGTGGTGGCTTTTAGTCTTGGGAGATTGGATTGCTGGTAGTTAGAAGAATGTTGTCAACATAAAAGTTGCTGTTGCTTTTCCCAGTTGTTGCAATCCCTGGTGACTGAAGCAGATAGCCTCTGTCTTCCTTTTAGTTGTTTTTTGTCCCCAGACTTAACTTTTTTTTTAATCTTCATTCATGGATACTCTATGTAGTGACATTGTCTCTTGGAATAGTATCTACATTATTGCAAGTGTTGTCTTGCCTCTTTATTCCGTATTGCCCCAAGCTTTATTGACGTGAGAGTTTTGAATTATTGGCTGGGGCTGGAAGTCTGCCTGAAAACACTCCATCTGTAATGCAGCAGAAGTGGTTGGTTTGTGGGTTCTCTTTGATATAATATGTTTTCATTAAGTAAAAACATGGAGAAGGTTATTTTCAGAAGATGTTAGTGTGCTTGTTTTGGACCTAGCCCTTTTCCCTAGTGAATCAATCATTGCACAACTCAGCATGACTGGCACTCTCTGATTGGGAGGCAGAAGCTCCAGTTTGTGGATAAAAGTGAAATAACCGATCAGAATTCAGGTATACTAGCAAAACCAGGCAGTAGAAGCTTGTAGGTGACCTCGGTGCTGGTATGTTTTAATAGTTAGAAATCTTTAATGATACATATTTGGTGAGAAGTATTGCTTAAACCTGAGTGCTGTTTGTATTACTTCTGGGAGAGCTACTGAAACTGAGCATGGATACATTTATGAAAAATTAAAATCACCTCACAAACTTGTAACAGCTTTAAAACCCATAAGGGAAATGCCTGATGTAATGAAAGTTTGTAACTCTTTAAGCAAAGTGTAACTTCAAGATCTTAAAGCTTATATGTATCTATAAAATAGGTACAACTTTCAGTCCTTAAATTGTTAAACAAATATTCCCAGAGAAATGCCTTTGGAAGAACTTAAAAAGTGACTTCTACAGTCTTCAGATTCAATTTAAAAAAAAAAAAAAAAAAAAGAAAAGAAAACCCCCAAAAAAACCCTAAAACACCCAGAGAGCCTACTTGTGAAATAATGCAAGTGGACAGACTGTAGAGAAGTCTTAGTCGCCTTTTTAAAAATAAGGAATCAAGTGGCAACACTTGGAAACAAAATAGTTGCTGTGGTTTTGAAAACAGACTCCTGATGAAAGGACAAAATGAAACCTTGCATCTGGATTTCTAATGAAAACACTGGTGTATGCCTTATTTGCAAGGTCGTCTTTAGTCTCAGCTTCCATTTATGTATGGAGTTAAATGTGACAGGTTCATATATGTATTCTTTCTGATTTATTTCTGCCCTTTTTTTTGCCCAAATAAATGGGTTGTTTCTATGTTCTCAGCAAATGCTTATAGTTCTCAAGTTATATGGCATGCTTCATGCTGCAGAAGCTGTATTAAAATTCCCTTACTGTGTGAAGTTTGGATCTCTGTAGTAAACTGCTTGTGGTAAGAGGTACAAGGGTAAGGTGCTGAGCATTCACTCCTCTGCCTTTGTTTCTCCTAGGTTCAGGTGCCATTCACAGTGATCCTTGAGGACAGGAGAGCTCTTTATTCCAAGGAGGCTTTAAAGCTAAACCATAAAAAGGAAGGAAAGAGGGATCACGGAGCTCTCGTGCTCAGGGAGGATAGCTGAGAGAAGCAATCGTATGTCGTGTTACTTGCTGTTGTTGGATGGAGATAGCAGCTGAGGTGGGCTGGCCAGAGGAGCTGTTCCTCAGCGTGTGACAATTTGGACGGGGATTTGGCCTGAGAGTAGGGATGTTTACTTGGATTATGAACTTTCTGTTATCAGAACATGCAGCCTATTGCTGCATGTTACGTGATGAGCGAGTGTGGTCTCCTTTTGCCGTGGCAGATTTAAGTTTGTGGGGGTTTTCTTTCAATATGAGAACAATGGGAAAATCTCCTGTGGGTTGTCAGAGTGTTGCTAATAAATCTGTTGAACGTATGAGTTTCTGTAGTTAGCTTTTGTCCAAAACAATGACATTTGTGACTTTTCTTTTAAGACATTTCTGTAAGATGTTACGACTTTGTTTTCAGCAGATGTTTGGGAGGGGGAAATAAAGCAAAGTAAGTTTCCTTCATAATTCTTATGTAATTTCATTGTTTTTTCTTTTATTATTATTTTTCACCTCTTCATCCTAAGCCTTTGTTCACAAAACATTTTGTCTTTGGAAGTTTACGTTGGTTTTGAAATGAGGTGGAGCATTAGTGTAATGAGACTGTATCATAATGAAAGTAAGTTTAATTAACCAGTTATTTAAAATAGTAATGACTTCTGGGGTTGTGTGTATACTGCAGCTGCAATTGATTTTAATCTGAGCAAACTGCCCCTAGTAGGATCTTTCTGATTAATGTAGAACATTTCTGATTAATAGTTAAGGTCCTGTATGACACAGAAAGCAAAAAACTGGTTTTCTTCCTTCTGTGTGTATATTAAAGAAGCAAAAGAAAACCTGTACGATTCTAACCCATCTGAAAAAACTTGTTTCTAAAGAGCCAGAGAGATGGAACCAGCTGATTTCCCACTGTAGGTGAGTGCACTTACAGGGAACGTCAGCATCTTGAAATGTCTGTGTGAAATATCTCATAATGCTGTCCGCTTGATGGGGTTAGTTTTAATTATTTATGACAGCTGCTCTTGAAAATACTCTCAAGATTTATATAGTCTTTGAAAAAGGTGGGTAAACACAGTTTCATAAATCATGGCTATATTGGTGATTTTTGTACTGAGTAGACAACCTTGATGATGAAATAGCTCAAAGTCTACAACCTAAGGTGTGTAATAGAGGCTACACATAACAGAGCTAAAAAAACCTTGTGTGTAGCATAATGTTAGAAGAAAAAAGGCAATTTTTTTGGATGTTGATTTTATTTTCAATTTCAGTCTCTCATCAGCTTCTGAAAATTGGTGATAATACAGCATAACACCCACGTTGTAAAAGGAGCTTCTGATAAACTACAGTAGCTTCTTGTTGGCCACTGTCTATTTGAGCAATAGCTGAATGGCTTATTGATCATATTTCTTCCCATATGGCTGCACATTTTTTCGGAGGTGAGGTAATTTTGGCTAGATACTTGTTTTGTGGGATTTGGTGGTTTAGATAGCTATCAGGTGTCTTAAGGGCTTAAGTGTAATACCGGTGCGGGGGAAGATGGGGAATTGAAATCATTATGATTATGCTGGTATAACTCAGCCTAGTGAGTTCTCTTATTACATATGAAAGCCTTTTTCCAGTAGTTTCATAAGAAGTAATTTGAGAGTACATTAAAAAAAAAAAAACCACCAAACCCTCCAAAACCAAGAATGCTGTTCTAGAAGAAAAATGGGTTGTTTTGCAGTTGTGCTTGTATACTGAAATGGGTTTAATTATACTGGCTCGAACTGTCCTGGGTAAACAAATGATTTGTGACTTCATCACGCTGATCCTGAAAGAAATAACAAAAAGCAGTTGCCGTGGATGGAAAGGTCCGGTCTGTGCTTCTTCATTTTGGCTTTACTCAGTCTAATGATTTTTGTCATGTATACGACTGGCTTTCACCATTGTCTGAAGCTTATTTAAATGAGGTATAGGTAATTGGTAGGACAAGAAAAATGGTCTTGCTACTGGTTTTGGTAATACTGTCAGTAAAACAGTGATACAGCAATATTCTGTATTTAAAGCTGTAAGTACAATACAGGAATCAATTCTGCCTAGCAAATAGCTGCTATGTGGAATTCTCCGTGAGGAAATCATCCTGTCTTTTGTAGATCATTTATATTGCAAGGAATCTTGTGACCATTTATTTTTAACTCGGGTGCTTGTTTACCTTTGTGAAGTGACAGTTTTAATTCATTCTTTGTTAAACTTTCTTTTGAGGGAAGCATGATCTAAGAAAAGCTAACTCATTACTTTTTTTTTCCCAAATTACAATTTCATATTTTCTCACAGAATTTGGATTTTGATTGAGTTGTGTAAAAGCAGTTGAGGAAAAACACTGAAGCATCTTTGGCAACTAATCAGATATAGTCTGCTGAACATACCGATTTTGTCTGAAGTAAAATTAAATTCAGTATTTCTAAGAGGACTTAGAGGAGCAGCAACAAAATTTTGCTTTACAGTTGCTTCTCTCTCTGTAAGCCTAATATGCTTTTTGCAATATCTTGGTTATTGAATCTGGGAGGCTTAATTCTCTTGCCTGGATGGTGCATATTTTAATTTGAAGGTTTAAACCTTCTCAAATATAATTTCTTAACCAAACTGTACCAACTGTATTTTTTTCTAGATGAGAAGGTCATACCATCTTACCAAAGTCGATTTTATAGCTTGGGATCTTAATTTCAGAGGGGAAGCCATTTGAGGAACAATTTTTCATCTTCTGGGTACCTTGAAGTTTAAAAAGGGCTCACTGTGGAGCCATGAGAGGAAAATACAGAAAGAGCAAGAAATCTAGGAATCTGTATTGTATTCTAAATGCAGAACTAATTGTTAGTGCGTCTCAATTAGAGAGTCATCTTGCGGAGTTCAGAAGGGCATTTTGGCAGGGTGACTGGCTGGGTTGGGTTTGAGCCTTGTATTGAATGACTCGCCACAGTTTGGCATATCGAAATACTTTTTATTGGAATTTAATTAGTTTTTCTCCAGTGTCCTGGCAGTAAGAAATATGTGAACTATAAGCATACTAATACACTGCTGCACACTTGTATTGACTGTTAATTTTCTTTTTCTGTGGCATAAAATCGTCCTCTGCATGAGAAGGGGAAAATAAGAATGTGCCATTGTCTGCTGCCTTGATATGTAAATACCTGCAAGACAAGCCTAAAGGTTTTTCTAGCTTAAAATTTAAGACCTGTCTTTGACTCTGACTGGAAAAGCAATTAAATGGTCTGTGAGCTAAGTGTGAAAATTGAGTAATGGAGGAAAGACGGGTTTGTAGTCAGTTTTTTAATGTTCTACTATTGTTAAAATCTGTTTAACATCAGTGACTAGCATTTTTAAGAGGGCGCCTCTGATCAAAGATTCGGCACGAGTATTTGTAAGACTGAGACCTAACAATGTTCTTCGGAGGTGCTTGAATATCATCAAATAAAACCAGAGAAAATTAGAGTTGGCGGTCTTGAATTCCTTTTTATTTTTTTTTTAATATGAATGCTCTTTTGGGGTGGCTGGGGAAGGTTACAGTATAAAGAGCAAAAAACCCCCAGACAATCCCGGTTTGAAAGATCTTGGAGGTCACCTCTAATGATGAGGCAATGATGTCATTGGTTTGCATTGCATTATTCAAGTCATCATCTTTCCTCCACACTAAACCTTTTAGTTCGTGTGGAGAAATCACTGGTATGAATTGGGCAGTAGGCTTACGTTAAGCTGTGAACTCTCATTTCATAAAATATGAAGCAGGATTCCACACCTGGGGTAATTCTGAAGCTGTTTGCCCTTTTCAGAGTTGAGGAAGCTATCTATGGCTATCGTGGCTTTTTCAGTTAAGCTTTTTATCCCTTTTTTTACTGAGCTAGCCCAACTAGTTTTAGAATAGGGTAAGAATCTGTCTGAGGATAATTCACAGTTGATTTAGTTTGTGTTCCTGTCTTGTTTCTTTTTCAGATCCCTTGCAGTTGGCAGTAAATCAGGCTACAAATTCTTCTCTCTTTCTTCTGTGGACAAATTAGAGCAGATCTATGAATGCAGTGAGTATCATCTTCTTTAATTTTTTTTTAATCCCTTCAATTGGCTTAATTTGGGAAGAATGAGACATGTTTCATTTTTTCACAGGTGGTTTGAAATTGACATAGGAGGAACCTTAAGTGTATGATGAAATATCACACAAATACAAAACAATTGATTGCTGGCAGGGTAAAACTATGTATCAGTCTTCTGTATTTAAATTTAGCTGGTATGTTGTGAAATTTGGTAATAGCTATGAGAAGAACTCTTTGCTTTTCTAAGTTTATGCCAATAGCCAGGTTATGTAGCAGCTGGGCATAAAAATCCAATTTATTGATGTGAGAGAGGGTCTTTTGGGTCTTCATACTGGCTGTTGAGGCAGGCAACCACTAATATACATTTATCAAAAAGCCAAAGCCTCAGTTATCTTTTTTTAATCCCAATCTTTGCTGTTAAAAAGATACTTTTGAACATGCTAGCTGCAGGTTTACTCGTCCAAAGGGGCGGTTAATCCAAATTCCCATAAATTCTCAATGCTGATCACAGTTGAGTAGTATATGAGATGAAATGGAGGGAGGCTTGGGGGGAGAAGTGGTATACTCTGTTTTGCCAGCAGTTCATTGACTTCCCTTTTTTTGAGGTGCTAATAAGTAAGCTATGAATGCTATGCATGAGTGTCCTTGCTTTCTTACAAATTCCATGTGAACAGATGGTACCAGTAGCTATGAAGTCAGCAGTTGTAGTAGGATCCTGGTGTATCATGCTACACAACAGACACAACAGAGTCTTCAGACTCCATTCCCTAAGTGACCTGACCCTGTGGCATCTTAAGTTTGAAAATGGTGTGTGATTCAGGTCACCTGTTACCTGTGGTGACAGCCTGCTTCTGTATACAGTCAATGGAGAGAAGTAATTGTGAGGTTCAAATTAGGCACCTGTGGTCAGGTTAAATCGTGTTGCAGCTACATCTGCCTGTTTGAGTCATGGTCTGGTTGTACTGGTTAATTGGTGGCTTGAATTCCATTTTATGCCGTTGAGTTTACGTACCTGACCTCTGTAGTATGTTAGGCACTTACAGTGTCTGGCCTGATACCACCCCAGGAGACTCGGTGAAGATGACTCCTGTTACACAAGACACTGAATAAACATACTGAGAGAGACTGAACTGAACTTTGCGAGCTGCTTCTTCTAGGTAGTCCTTGAAAGAAAAAGTACAGATTGGATAAAGGACCTTGCTCAGAATCTTGCAATAAACTGATACAGCAGCTGGGATTAGAATTTAGACCTGCTGATTTCAGTCTTGTCTTCAAACTGTTCTGGGATGCCTGTATTGGCTTAACCTCTGATATAAGTTTTCTTCCATGAGTGTTAAGTCCATAAATACAAAGCACAGAATGTTGAGGTAACATTTAGTAGAAAATTTGATGGTTTGACGTGGGTAAGCCAGCATGTGTTGACCTCTGCTCATAGGGCATGCAATGTCTGCAGCAGAGCTGAATATCTGAGATCTTTATTTTTTGTACGCAGTTAAATAATTTTCAGTCTTGGACTTGCAAACCTTGTCTGTTTAAAACTTGATATGGTGGGTGGAGGGCTTCCTGTGTATTGGCTGCCTCCTTTCCACAAGGCAAAGTATCTTGAGGCCTCCTGGACGTGTGCCTCCTGCCTCCCAATGTAGTTTAAGTGAGTCTAAAGATTTTGTGTTTTTTTGAGTGAGGACTTTAAGGACCTCTCCCTCTCTTCTGTAAGACTGATCTGCAAGTTCTTGTGTAGGTGTCTAAAGTAAACTACAGAATATGCCCCAGCTGTCTTGTGTTTGAGAGAATGACTGAAAAGAATGGGAGGTTTATTTGTCTGCTCCCATTACTGACTTCTACTGTGACTCTGTACAAATCGCCTAACTCCCTGCTCAGTTGATCCCCCTGTAAAAATAAGTATTAGATTGAAGGGTGCTTTAAGGCTTAATGAATGCCTATAGCATGCTTCATGTTCTTGGATTAAAAATGGAATAAAAGCACAGCTGATCATAATCTAGCTGGTTCTAACCAGCTCTTGTTTGTGATGCTACACGCTTGTGTTTATGAGACACTAATCTTGTTATGTATTTGCTTGTTCTCCCCTCACTGCTGATACTTAAATCATTTTGCAGTTTTTTGTTCTTACTTATTTTGAATCGGAGTTTCTGGTAACGTTCACTCGTGTAGTGCAAAGGAGAAAATACAAATAGAAAAAAAACCTGAATAATAAAATTGCTATAGGATTTAACTAGTGCTTCTAAACATGATTAATTGAGGTCAGCTGGATGTATGATGTGCAGTATAGCCTGGTACTTGTTAGGAAGCATACATGACTTGGCAGCTGTGAAGAGATTTTATCACTTCTTCCTGTCAGGGGAAGACAAAGGAACAGAGGTGCATCCTGTGTTTTTCAAGTGAATTTAATTAAAAGCCCATCCCAATGCCTTTCTCTAAAGCTGTTTGTATTATAGTAAGTCTTTTTATGGGGAGACTGAAGGATTGTCTATACCTTTCAAGTGTTTTTCTTATTGAAATTTTTTTATTCTGTCCGTGACTGCTTAGTTCTTGGTAGTGCTCTTCCCTGCTGCCTGCCCTTCCCATCGGTGCAGCACAGGACAGCACTTTTCCATCTGAATCTCTGCTGCTCTTCCTCCTCTGAAATACCAGTTCTCCTGCCTGCCTGGGAGAGTAACAGATCCCAGCAGCTGTGTCTTAACACAGTTGCCCCTGAATGGGGAAAGGAGCTGTGCTTGCCCAGGAGCAGGGAGCAGTGGGATGGTGGTTTTTGGGTCTCTTTGTGCTGGTCTTCTGACTCTTGTAAAAGGATGCCATTGTTACGAAGGACTCCAGGCTTAGATGGAAAGCTGATAACCTGTCATGTAAAATATTTGAGAATCTTTTATCTTACTAGTCTGATTCAAGGAGTGTGGACCTCTGCATTTGAAAGTCTATGCATAAATTTCTTGAAACAGATTTTTGTATTTCTCTTTCCATGTGTTGTGTGTGGCATCAGGAAAATGGAGAACAATTCCTTGAAAACAGTCACTGCTAAAATGCATTAGCCCTGTTGCAAAAGTGAGGAAATTGAATTTTCAAAGCCTCTGTGAGCTGTTTTGTCTTCTCTGGAAAAGTACCATATTAAATATGAGATTTAGATAAAAGTCAATTATGTTGCATAGAATACTGAAAATGCGTAGTATAAACCTGTTCCTTTTCCATAAGGAGGCTATTTTTCTCTCTCTCTCAAAAGAATGTAGAGCATTAAATATTTTCTGTTCTTTTTCTTGAAATAACTGCCCAGAAAAAGCACTTTCAAAGCAGATATGTCACACAGTGATGACATTGTCATATGTTGAGAATGTTGAGCAGAACTTTTTTTCAGGGAATTTCTGTCACTGGTGATGAGAACAGTGCCAATTCTCTAATGTGCCTCTTGGCCAAAACAGAAGCTTTCAGAAATAAGGGGTTTTTTTTACTGGCAGTTTTACAGTTTGGAATATGTTAAGCATTGAGCTAATCCAGACACTGACTTGTGAAAAGTTTGGTTGTTTTGATGGATCAAGGCCAAAGGCTCAAGTCGCTTGTCTTGATTCAGTTGTCTAATGGAAGGGCAGATGTAGCCAGTAGCTATGGGAGAGCTGCAGAGTGTGGTAAAACTCTCCCCAGCTTTCTCCTGCTGTGAAAACTATGTCCACAGTGTCTCTGGGGCTTTTGGAAGGGAGCTTCAGGGCATGGGAGGGGAAAGCACACTTGCCAGGGTAGCTGGTGGTGGGACTTGGACTCCTACCAGCTTGGTCCAATACTGTACTATAATCAAATGCTCTGAAAGTGCTTCTTTGCCAGAGATCCTGGACTCTCCTCCCTCCTGCTGCCTTCCCCACATTTTGAATGATGACTTGCGTTCCTCCAGTGCTTCCATGGTAGAACGTGTGAGAAAAGTAACGCTGTTTTATGGCTGTGCCTCCATGCTGGGCTTCGGTGATTCCTGTACAAATTGTTTTTAGGGACTCTCAGGTAAAAGATAGTATGGGTAAAAAGTAATAATCAGCGGCTGAAGCAGTCTTATAACAAATGAGTTTACCAGCTTCTTTGAGTACTTCTGCACACCTCTCCAGGAAGAAAAACTCCAGGGTTTTTGATCATCAAAAGCCCTTCCATGCATAGTATAGCTTTAAAAACAAAACAAAAAACACATGAAAAAAACTAAAACCCCCAAACCTTTGCTTTTCCTCGATTTCTGCAGAGATGAGAGAGGATTGTAAGATTCTGGAATTTGACAATTTGCTGGGTTTCATATCTTTGGGATTTCTTTCTGTTGTATCTCAGGCAGGGGGGAGTAGACGCTCTGTTCTGAAGCATAAACTTGCATGACACCTGGGGCGGGGAGAACGGGGATGGGAAATCTTTGTGAATCAACATTTACTGTGTAGATTTTCTGCATTAAAAAACGGTCCTGCATCCCACCTTAACTTTGACCTGTTGTGGCAGAATGTTTGTGGTGTTAGACTGTATTTTCTTAGACAGTATTTCTTGATGTTCATCATTGTTCTTCCCTGAAATCTCCCTCTGTGTTTTTTCCCTCGTTACTGTGACTCCTCAGCTGACACAGAAGATGTGTGCATTGTGGAGAGGCTGTTCTCCAGTAGTCTGGTGGCCATAGTTAGCCTTAAAGCTCCACGCAAGCTGAAAGTTTGTCACTTTAAGAAGGGGACAGAGATTTGCAACTACAGTTACTCCAATACCATCTTGGCTGTCAAACTCAATAGACAGGTGAGTAGTAATTTTGACTAGGTGAAACCACGGGAACGGGTTGTGGATCTTATTCTGGCACTTCCTCTGCTGATTGATGTCTCTTCTTTGGTGACAGAATTGCTATTTGAAATTAACTCGTACTTTTCCAACCGTAGCTTCTATATGCCATCTCAGTACTCGTATTTGGTTAAGTATTTTTGGTTCTGTGTTTGTGTATTTACTTAGGAAAATGCCCTGAGTAAGCTGGGCATGCTTTGAGTAGGATGTTGGACTAGAGACCTCCTGAGGTCCCTCCCAACGTGAATCATCCTGTGATCCTAAATGTGAAAGTATGTGAAACTGACAATTTCTTTTCAGGCCTAAACTTAAAAGTTATCTATTCACTTTATATGTTTTTAAATACCATTTGCTGAATTCTTTTAAAAAAAAAAAAACAAAAACAAAAAAAAAAATCACTGAACTGTTGAAATTTGAGTTAAGTACCTGAAACCATAGTTTGCTGTATTGCTAAATCATTAGTAGGCTTTTCTGCAAATACAGACTTCTCTGTTTTCAACCAGTTCATTCAAAGTAGAGAGAATGGCATCTAAAGGAGAAAATCATCTTGGTGTCTGTCCCTGCCCCCAAAAATCAGGTGTGGGAGATTGGGATTCATGTTTAAAATGGTAAGGGAAACAGTGGCTAATTTGATTTCTAGCATAGTAAGGTAGCATTAGATGAGTAACATCTTGTTGGTCATCCAGATGTAGTCTACGAAAGTGTAAATGAGATGTCGAAGAACTTAAAGTTTAAAAAAAAAAAAAGCCCCTGACAAATGATTATGAGCAAGTAATAGGCTCTATAAATGGTAAAAAGTCTTGTATGTTTTTTTCTGTTTAGCCAAAGCAGAAAATTATTTCCGCATGTGAATTGGCCTCTTGAGGGGGGGAAAATACATAAAGACAGGTACAGAATAAGAATTAAATAGCTTTAAATGAAGGTTTCTGGCTTGCTGACTTTAAACTAGTAATGTAAATCATTTTCATTTAAATCAATTTGCACTAGTGTGGTTGAGAGAAGTCCAGTGCACTGGTCAGTTCAAGTGACCGAGTATAGTATTGCGCTGTTGAAGCCTTGTCAAGAGGTGTGTCTTGTGTATCTTCTATCAGACTCTTATTTCTTCCCATCAGGTGGGTACAACCTTTTCTCTGTTGGAAGGTACCTACTGCATTTTTGGATACAATTTTTTTAGGATCGATAAATTAATACAAACTCCAGTCTGATATGAGTGTTTCATCCTCTTTCCCATGTCTAGAGGCTGATAGTATGTCTGGAAGAATCTCTTTATATACACAACATACGAGACATGAAGGTGTTACATACAATCAGGGAGACACCTCCCAATCCTGCAGGTAAGTATGTTGTTAGAAGCTAACATAACTGAAAAGTGCATTCTGTGTCAATGTATGATGTTTCCTACAGGGAACTGTAACATTGTTAATTCCACTTTCAAATAAAAGTAACAATTAGATACATGAGTGTTGTCTTAAAGCCTACCTATTCAATCCAGGTGAGGTTTTTGAGAACAAATAGAAGACTGTGCCTTAAACTGCGTCTTCCCAGTGTTTTAGTCTCCTAGAGTGGGTGTGTTGAAATGTTAGAAAGAAGCAGTAGAGATACAAACTGGATTTTGCCAGCACTTGATATGATTACAGGCTTTGTCAGGTTAATGCTTTAGGAGTCATGGCAGACATGGGAAATTCTACTGCTTAATCAGTTATTGTAGCTCTATTGGTATTCTTCCTTTTCTACTTTATATTAAACTTACTTACGTTAAATAGTTGAATATGTTGCAGGTTGACTCTGAGATTACTCATCCTTGTTCTGTTTCTTTTGATACCTTGTGAGGATAACTTGAGTTATCTTTGTAATACTCAAATGTGGAATAGGAAAGTTTTCCTGCGTAAGTCCTGGAATTTGCCTCTTTCTAATTCTGTTTCTGCATCCCTCCTAGGGTTGTGTGCTTTATCAATAAACAATGATAACTGCTACCTGGCCTATCCAGGAAGTGCAACTATTGGAGAAGTACAAGTCTTTGACACCATCAATCTGGTAAGGATCTTTGTGAATGCTGTTTCCACTTCTAAAGATGCAGTTTTTGGAAATTACTTAATTTGCTCAGAGAGGAATTACTAGACACTCAGGTTCCTCTATACAGTATCTCATATAGCTAGACTTCACAGAATGTCAGCAAAGAGACTACAGACACTAATATTAGATTTCATGAGTGGAGTTGGGCAAATGGGTGGAGAAAAGTAAAGTAATTTTATTTTAATTGTCTTTTAAGTATCCTTTTACTGCTTGTACTCTCTAAACATATGCTTCAGTGATAATTTTATGTACTCTTACTTAGCAGTTACTGAAACAAATATTGAAGCTGTTGTCCATAAAGACCCATATTTGCTTTGAATGCTCTTAAATACGCAATCTTAAGCTGCAAACATGTAGCTTTTAACCTGTGCTGTACTAAGGTTCTGTTTTATTGATTCACTCCTGCAGAGAGCAGCTAATATGATCCCAGCTCATGATAGTCCCTTGGCTGCTTTGGCATTTGACGCAAGTGGTACTAAACTTGCTACTGCATCAGAAAAGGTAAGGTGGCTTTTTATTGTCAACAGTGACAAAAATGAAATGTGTTTTTAAGCATTTTAAGTAAGGTTAAGCATGTGCAATTCCATGCACAAGTGCCAAAAAAGGAGATTTAGTTATAATGGCGAATCTAAGTTAAAAACTGCTAATGATACTTGACACAATTTCCATGCTGGATAATAAGGTTATTTAAATAAACATATTTTAATCTGGCTATAATCAGGGCGATCCTCTAAGCGTTTCTCCCTTTAGTGCAGGATACTTATTAGAAATCAGTTGTCTTGATGCTGTCTTCCTAATGAAAACAAGACAGTTAAAGTCAGAATAGAGAGAAGTGTCTTGCCAGTCTTTGGCACACAATGACAAATTGTCCATCTAAATTGTATAAATTAGAAAGTCTGAAGCCTCTGCTCTTTGAGTAATAAGCTTAGAATATAAAGGTGTAACTGGTTACATCTGACAAAGGCACAGAGACATCCAGGTGACTGTACTTGTGGTACTTGTCTAGTGTGGTCATTTTCATGATCAAATGTGATAAGGGCTGTTCTTGATGCATAGCGTGTTCTCTACATTAGTGGCTCCCACCTCTTGTTGTTTCTCTACTCTTCAAATGCATCCTACGAACAAGCTCCATAAATATTTAATGCTGCTGTGTGGTATGCATCAACGGCAAGAAGTTAACAGCAAAATGGTTTGCTGCTTGCAGTTGTACTCTGCTCGCTAGAGCTAATACACAATGAATGAACATGAAATGAAAAATTATTTTATTTTTTTTTCTTTACAGGGGACAGTAATAAGAGTGTTTTCCATTCCAGAGGGACAGAAACTCTTTGAATTCCGAAGGGGAGTGAAGAGGTAAAGTTCAACTGGGCTAATTATCTGAAGCTCATTCCTTACGGTAGATCTCCAGTATGTTCTGCAATTGAGCTGGCATCCTGATTTTTGCCTGGTTTCATCTTCATTCATCCCTGCCTGTATGGTTATAACAGTTTCAGCTTGACTGTCTGCCAATTTCACTCCTTTGGACTTGACTATTCTACAAATCAATCCTGTCAGAATTGTACTCCCTCTTGCCTTTTAAAAATTTATTGGTGAGGGAACCTGTTTAAAGTGGGTCACCTTTTGTAAGATATATTGCATTGTTATGGCAATCGGAGGCAGCACGTCTAATATTCCTGCTCTCTTCTAAATCCTTCTAGTGCTGTGATCATTGATAGCCATTGTGAAATGGTACTATGATTTGTGGTAGTAGTAACTCTGTAGTTCTACTGTACTTTAGACAGAGGTAAGACTGAGTTCAGATTGTTACTAGATGACCCCCATATCTGCTATACATCAGAGTTGAACATCATTGATGGGGATCTTTAAGTGCTTCAAGAAGGTATCAGAGAATTCAGAGTGCTTATTATGGACACGTTCTTTTTCCTTATTTGCGAAGCAGTGGTGACTGAGAAATCTGCTGAATTATTAATTAAGCCAAATGCTTTGGCTTAATTGTGAGTCATCTGCAATCACTGACAGGAGAAGAAGAGCAGGTGAGTCTGCTATGCAGCACAGTTCCTCCCAGCTGTCAGGGTACAGCTCGTGTGAACATTATGGAGCTCTTTAGTGGTGAATGTGTAGAAAGACTCCTGCCTACCAAAATGGAGAGGTAATATACTCATTTAAGTCAGTTCCCATAAGTTAGTTAACACTAGCTTGCTTCTTACACCGATTGGTACAGTACTAGAATGTCAAAAATAATGCTTCATATTTTTCCTTGTTTTTTTTTTTTCCCTAGGTGTGTGAGCATCTGTTCATTGGCTTTCAGCATGGATGGCATGTTTCTGTCTGCATCCAGTAACACAGAGACAGTGCATATCTTCAAACTTGAGACTGTGAAAGAAAAGTAGGTTTCAGGGGTGCCTTAGATTTTTCAAGGAAAAGGCTTTAAAATTGATTCTACTCAACAGGATGAGTTCTCCAAAGTGTGGGTGGACTTCTTTTGAACACTTCTGTAAAGTAAAGGGCATAAGAAGTCACTTACGAATCAGCAACTGTTACTGAGCTGCATACTGTTCTCCCAGTGGATAGAAAAGGTATTTCTGCTGAGGAGAAATTGGCCATCCTTGGCAGAGGAATGTGGAGCAGTTTTAGCATTTTCAGTTACATTGGTGTTTTACCTCTTCTGACATCCATATGGGAAGAGCTGTCTCGGCAATGCCTTCCAGCTGCATATAGCGCTTTAAAAGGCACCAAGTTGTAAAATGTTCGTATTTATGATTTGAAAGGACAGTCTTTCTTACACTTCTGTGGAAGCTGTTGGAAACAATTATCTGCTTAGTGATAAGCAGGTGAATAAAATCTTGATGCGTAGCACTTTCCAGTAGATCTTCCTCTTGTATAATGAACCTTATGAAATGCAGTTTTA
The DNA here is from genome assembly GCF_013368605.1 of Nyctibius grandis. Taxonomy (NCBI): domain Eukaryota; kingdom Metazoa; phylum Chordata; class Aves; order Nyctibiiformes; family Nyctibiidae; genus Nyctibius; species Nyctibius grandis. The sequence continues at coordinate 95,929,889 of NC_090695.1, forward strand.
TAAGCAGAAGTATCAGTTTACAATCAAACATACTTAAATAACAGGCTGAGGGTATTGTAGGACACGTTGTGGCCTGCAGCATAAACACAGTGCATTAGAGTTCTCAAGGGTGTTAGTTATTTCTGAAGAGAAACAAATAGCTGCTTAATATCTTTAAAAAGATGTTTCAAAGTGTTTACACACCTTTCTCTCTAATGTGAAGGCAAAGTCAGTCACCTTTTTCTTCTGACTTGTAGACCTCAGGAAGAGCCTACAACCTGGACAGGTTACTTTGGAAAAGTGCTGATGGCCTCAACAAGCTATCTGCCCTCTCAAGTAACAGAGATGTTCAACCAGGGTAGAGCCTTTGCTACAGTCCGCCTGCCGTTCTGTGGGCACAAAAACATCTGTGCACTTGCCACGTGAGTAGAGAAATTGAGCCTGCATTTATCACCCATGGGATTGCCACGTTGAGCTATGGAGAGGCTGACACTGTAGAACATAACCTCATCTCCAGCAGAGTGGGTAGTACACAGAGCAGTGATCACCTGTAATCATTTCGAAGCCTCTTCCAGTTTAAGAACAGCGTGTTAGAGCTAACACCTCACAGTCCTGTAAGGGGAGGAGGGAAAGGCATAATATTTGCATGAGAATAAACTATTTCTAAGTGTTGTTTAAAGACATCTTTTAATTTTGGAAGAAGGATGTTGAGAACAGACCCATGGGCTTATGGCACTTGCATCCATTAGTGCTAAGGGGAGTGATACAGTGTGTTGTGTTAGTGTATTGCAAAATTAGACAATCAGTCTAACCATTAAAGAAGTCTTTGAAAGCAAGCTCATATTATTCTTGTCTCTAAAACAGCATAGCATTCATTAAAGTTAATTTTGAGGATCTTTATTCTGTCTTCCCCAAAAGCAGGTCCCATTTTGCACAGCTACCAAAGCAATAAGCTGAGCAGTAGTAAACTTATTTTGTGGGGGTTTTATAGTTTTAATGCTACATTGATGTCATGTCTGTATTCTCACTTCTCTGATCTCAGAGCACCCTTTAAGCAGTAATTAAGCCTTGTAACACTTCTGAAGTAAGTAAACACTTCCCGTTAGAATATTTATCTCTGGAGTTGCCCAAAGCTTGATAACAGGATGGTAACTTCTTAATCTGTTTTACTGGGTCACGTATAAGTTGCTTGGTTCCTGTGGCATCGCATTAGCCCCAAAATGTGGCTGTGCCTTACTTTTTTACGCACAGTTCTTTCCTAGGTGCTCTGTCTAACTGTTAACAATGTTCCCTATCTAGGAGCAAGAATGTGGAAAATAATGGCTGAAAATCATGGGAGGGGAGGAGAGGAGAGTGTGCTTTCTTCAGTTCTTATTGATCTGTTGCTCTCCTGTAAACCTTTCTAGAATCCAGAAGATCCCTCGTTTATTGGTGGGAGCTGCTGATGGGTATCTCTACATGTACAACCTAGACCCCCAAGAAGGAGGAGAGTGCACACTAATGAAGCAGCACAAGTAAGTCCACATTAGCTGAGGACTGTTGTATTTTATTTCTTCACAAAATCCACTTTGTTCTTAAACTTAGACTATTCCAGAATCAAACTAACTTAGAGCAGCTCATTTCTTTAAACTAATCTTTTTCCAGACGTCTGACATGAATGAGTAACTTCAGAATCCCCCTGTGCCTTCCTTCCTAGTATCTACTACACTAAGCACCGCTTTACCAGCAGAAACGTAACACTGTCCGATTGCAGTGAGGGATCAATCGCTGTTAGCTGTATGATCCTGTTTCCTCTGACTTGGCAGTTTGAGTTGAGTTACTTAAACAAGAACTTGAAACGTCTGATACCATCCTCTTCATCAATAAATGAATGGTTACAGAGATGAGAAAGAGATGTTACTCTGACTTCACAGAGGGGAACCTGGCCTATGAAATTTTCTGCATTATCTCTCTACTGCTGTCCTTATTAAACTTCCTTGCATACAGGCCAGCCAACTGATGTTCTGTGACAGTACTGCAGAACACTTAAGGAAAATATGATGAGGTGGTGTTATTTTTTAATAAGGTTTGGCAGGAAAAACCTAGGGTAATATAGTCAGATTACTTACATGATCAATCAGAATGAAAACAAATAACTCATGATTATAATTCAGGTTTGCAGCTTTGATCAATCTATAATACTGGTCAAAAATCATACCTTTATCTGAACATTTTAAGGTATGACCTCTGGTTTCACTTCTTAATCTCTGAAATGCTCTAATACCTTCACTAGGGGCTTTTCTGGTGTATGCGTATGAAGCAACTGCTTCTGTTGTGGACAGAGCTCAAGAGACAATCTGTAATATTGTTGATTGGAATGGTTATTGTGTTTTTTTATCATGCCCTCTTGTTTTGAGTCTTTTTTTTTTTTTTGTAGCATCAGGATTTAGATTCTGATGGCATGTCAGAGGCAAGCGTGTCGCTGATGCGTCCTCGGTGTTAAATACGAAGCATTGTCAGATGCCTTCTTGACAGTCTTCTGGAATGGAGGGACCAAGTTCCTCCTGTTGCACGTGTATATGTATTATTCTTGCATGTCTAATGAGATATTCTTCTGTAGCTGCCAACTAAAGCTGTACTATGCCCAGGTAGATCATCTCTCCAGCTAACCTCTCTCTGCTTGGTAGGCTCGATGGCAGTATGGAGCCAGCCAACGAAATTCTAGAGTCTGCATCCCACGACCGGCCGTTGGTAGCGCAGACATACAGTGCCGCTGTGACTAAAGGTACATATGTGCCTTCCTCACCCACAAGGCATGGTAAGGAGAAGGCTGGAAATGGGGCAGAGAGCACCTCTGCGTATTGCTTCATTCTAGATGGCTGCGTGAGCTCGTCTACTTCGACACTGAGCTTTTCATAACTGCGGGTGTGATGTGGAGCATTGGTGAGCACTTGTGATGTACAGCAGCCTCCTATAGATGCATCACTCATCTTTGCTGCTTTCTGGGTAGAACTTTGTCTCGAATTAGGGTTGATTACTGTAGTGAGAGTTGCAGTACTTGCCAAATGGTTCTTGAGATGTCCTGACACAATTATTTCATACAGGAGTTTTGCACCCAGACCTCATGCAAAACATATGAATTATAGCCCCCCCCCCTTTTTTAACAAGGTTGATAAGTGCTCCTGTGGTTCCTTTATGGGATCAGTGACCTTTTAGCCTGATTCGCTGCTCTGTTAAATTGAGAGGATGAGAATTTGATACTTCAGCTCTAATCATTCACTTTGGATCCAAGCCTTAGTTTGTGCTGCTGATCCCCCAACGACTTGTTCCTTTCTCTTCAGCCTATGCAGATGACCTGGGTGCTGTGGGTGGAGTTTGCCTGGAAGATGAAACCAACTCACTTAGATTGGACGAAGATAGTGAGCATCCTCCCATGATCCTTCGGACAGACTGAACTTTGACCTGTGAACTCACTCCTGAAGCAGAGAACACTGGCTTGATGTTTCTTGAGGAATCTCGTGTTATGCTGCTATGAACTTTGACATGAGTTGGGAGAGAGGATGACAGACTCTTACAGTTTTAAGTCGTAGCTGTAGTTCTAATTCTATACAATTGGAAAAATATATGGTTTTCTTCAGTGGCTTTTAATCTTGCTTATCTATTTTAGCTGTGTTTATTTTTTTTGTTGCCAAAACCTGCTGTTTGTGCAGCCCTCAGAGCCTACTAGCTTTGCATGCGTTCATGTGCCAAGCAAGCAAAGGACGGGGAGAGAGAGAGAGAAGCCACTTTATAACAAACCCAAGTTTGTATTTTTTTTATATATGTATATAATATTTAGCTTATATACGGAAGGAGCAGAGAAGTGGTTCTGGAAGCTGAGACTAGTTCTGCACTGACAAAGGTCCAAATGGTTTCCTGTGCATGGGCTTGCAGGCATACCTAGTGACTGACATGCAACCTTTCAAATGCAATGGCCTGTTTTTTTGGGTTCTCCCTCCCCATTCCTGGACCATTTTGTTAATTAAAATTCCTTCTGAATGTTGCGTATTTGTGGGACTGTTCTGTTTGTTGGGATGGAAAACCGCAAGTGTTTCCCTGCGTAAGGATATAGAACATAGAAAGTGCCTTTACAGGGAAGAAAAGGAATTGCTGCAGGAAGGAAGCTAGAATGAAGGAGGAATCGTTAGAGACTCTTGTTTGTACACCTTTAGTACTGGGGTGTCTATAGCCCATAGTGGCTGATAAGCTTGTGGGTTTTTTTTTTTTAGAGATGGCTTGGAATGCACTTTCTTTCTTTCCTGTAGATTGTCTTATTTCCTTGGCAGAGTAGCAATAACTTTTTTTTTGTACTTTTTTTAAATTATCCAAAGCAAGGATTCTGTCAGGCTGGATGGAAGTCCCTGTAGAGTATGGCAGCCCCACTCTTCAAACAGCCTTACGGTTTTCAGCTGGAAGGTGTAGCTCACAATTCTTGCTTCTCTTCAATCTGGGGCTGGGTGCACTGCTCTCATAGTGACAGTTCATGATTTTTTTTCCAGATACTGATGTAAATATAAATGATTTTGAAAGATTAATTTTCTTCTGGATTCTCTTCTGCTGGATAACAGTGCTTTTCTTTATTTTAAATTCTTTTTTTTTTATTTCCCCATTCATCAGAGTACCTCTTGTGATACACTCCAAGGACTGTTTGTCTCTTTGGCAGTTTTGGAATAAATCCTTAACTGCCCTGACCCTGCCCAGGGTTTTCCGAAGCTGAGCAGTGCTGCAGACTGTTTTTAGGGTTGTAATGTGCCTTCTCTTAAGTCTTGGATAACAGTTAGTGAGCAAGTAATTAGCAAAGTACTTGGTGAGTGTTAATTTCTTTTGCCAAAATGAGCCTGCTTTGCCTTTTGTGTAGCACTGGGGGTTGCTTCCTTTCCCTCTACTGACTGCTTGCAAAGGAATAAAAATAAAACAGACAAGGAAATTGCAGGTCTCGAGAGGAGGACAGAAGCTGAGTGCTCCAGCTACGTGTGAGCTCCCTACCACAACTAGAGAGTTGTGTGCTTTTAGGATGTGGTACTGTTAACAAGTCTTCTCTCAAGCAATAGCAGGAAGTAGTCTTTGTCCCCAAAGCCCTGTGTGGGCAGGTGGGCTTTCTCTTCCTCTAGAAGTGCAGAAGATGGTGGTAGCCCTTGCCAAGAGAGCTGCCTGTATCAGTGAGGCTACTGTTAGTCCCTGTATGTGGAAGATGCTCTTACAGGAGTCCATGTGGAAGAGAAGGGAGTGGGCTTGTTTATTCACTGAAAACCCTTGACTGTCCTAAGTAGTTGGCTGGAGTGGCTTGTGGTGTCCTCTCCAGAACCTGGCACATTCAAAGCAAACCACTGAGCCATGCTGAAACCTCGCTTAGTCTCTTGACTTCAAGCTCTGGCTGACAACTAAATTCCGTGGTCTATAATTATTTTTTTACTGCAAGTGCTATCAGCTTTGCTGTGGAACTCATAACTGCAGCATAAAATACAAGTCTTGAAGTAAATATAAGCTCAGTGAGCTTTGCTGGCAAACTGAACCGCCCAGGAGCTGTCAGATGTCTGCTCATTCCAGACTCAAGCTGGGAACATTCCTGATAACATACTTGGAGGCTTGGCATAGACTCCACGAGTAGAGTTAGCAGTAAACATACATAAGCAACACTGGTCTGCTAAGCACACAAGTTTTACAACTCTTGAGTGTAACAAAGGCCGTGCTACATAGCAGGATACACCCCTTAATGTAACTTTTACGGCTAAAAATTGAGAACATCTATTGTACTAATTTTACGCCCTTCTTAACTTTTACCCCTTACCTTCCACAGGTGAGCTGGAGATCCCATATTCACTGTGTCTTCCATATGCTGTAGTATGCTCCTGCTCCTGAGCCACGCACTGACTGTTGAATCACTATGCCCTGCTTGGTTCACTCTTAAGTAGAAGCTGGAAACCAGTTAAAGTATCTACCTTTCTGTTGTTGTAACTGGGAAAATCTTTTTAGAGAGCAAAAGCATTAATATTCTGGGGTTAGTGACCAGCATGAAGCTAGTAGAGCAGAGCAGGTAGTTTTTGGTCCCCACTGACAGTGTATTTTGAATAGTGACAGTAGTTTTGTCTCAAGTTCGTTGCATGAGGATATAAACTTTTTCTCAGATAAAATATGACTAATGCCATTTCCTCTTATGGCTGTAGGTCCTCAGTAACCACCCTGTTGTGGTACGCTACCAAAGTTAGAAGCCTTTCAGGTTGGGGTTTCATCCCAGTGACACAAAGATGTGTTGGTTTTTTTTTTTTCTTAAACATACCAGAAATGCTGTTTGCAGCTGCATCCTCACATGAGGATGGAGCATGTGATTGCACTGTTATGTTCTGTGGATCAGGTGGTGTCTAAACATTTCTGTTCTGGTGGTCTAACAGCCCTGGATTCCCTAGGGTAAGCCAAGGAGGCTCTAGCCCTGTGCTGTGGCCATGGGCTTCTAGTCATATGATACAGGAACACCTATACTGACCTTTCTTGGAAGGACAGTGTTTGTTCTGTGACAGTGTGTGTCTCTCTAGGTACAGACTGCACTTCTTGATGGCTTTAACTCCATAGAGGGTTGGGGGTGGAGACAGACAACTGAAACAACCAAAGCTGGGGAGGGGGGAACACTTAGAAATGTGGAATCCTAAACTCAGGTCTTAGGTTGCAGTGGGATCTGTTCCCAGTGAGTACTGTAGGGAAGGAGCTGTTTCTCTTGATGTGCAAATAGGTAGTGAGTGTACATACTCCGCTGCTGTCCCGACATCTGTTTACCCTACTTTGTGTTTCTAGTTCTGAGGCAGAAAGCTTTTATCTGCTCTGGACTCTTCTTATGTCACTGTTTCCAAAATACAAGTGATAGATACAAATCTAATAGTTAAGAGGCTGGGCCTGGCAGAGGAGGAGGAAGGAAAAACCATAAAGTTGTTAGTAAAAGCTGTTTCTTCTGAGGCCCTGTTCAGCAAGACCTTTGTGCAAGTGCTCCGTCTGGGATCAGGTGTGCGTGTACCTTGCTGCTTCAGGTCCTAGCCAGCGAGTTTCTTGGGCCTGTTTCTACGGAGGGTGGGCATAGAGGTGGTGGCTTGTCAAGGCTACCTGAATGCAAATAAACACCTGAGAAAGCTCTTAATACAGGGACAGGTGTCTCCACAGAGGAACTATGCATCTACGTGTAATAGTAACAAGGGAGGAATGAACTGAAATGCCACCGGCTCGGTGAATAGGTTAGCGTAGAGCCCTGAGAAGCCGATCAGCAGAGCACTCTTTTGTGTTACGTCCCTGCTGTGCTGTCTTGGCTCTAGTAGCAGCATTAGCACCAAAGCAGCACGCAGTAAGACGGCAGAATTTCTTTCCTTGCAGGTCACGGAGCTATTCCATACACCACTTGTGTGTGCAGATGCTCTGGTGCTGTTAGTGACAGGAGTCTTTGTCCAAAGCACTGGTGGGGATTAATCACTGCAGAGGTTCGGAAAGTTTTATTCTGTGCCCCAGCTGTCCTGGCTAACGGTCACCTTGATTTAACCTGTTGACATCCGAGAGCAAGGCAGAGTGTCTTCTCCACGTGTGCAGAGCAGGTCTTTGTCTTCTGGAATCTGTGCTGCCCCATGAAAGGCTTGCAACGAAGAAGGCATGGCTCTTGATGGTGAATAAATCCTCTCAGATTCCAGTTGCACAACCAAAGGAATTTGGCAAATTCCTTTTTTTCTAACCATAACATGCCTTCGTTTTAACACACGTCAGATTGGCAAATCTCGTTTTACACTGCCTTGAAAATAACGGACAGGAAGGTTTTATTCTGGCTTGCAGATAGCTGCGGTTGTGCTCGTTACAGATGTCTCAGTGCTGTGGCTTTCACCACGCGGCTCCAGCGATCTGTGCGCTGACTCCCCCCGCGCTGCCTTTGCATGTGTCCAACTTGTTTCTCAGGAGTGGGGACCTGTTCCCAAACCTGTAGCTCTGGGTTTCTATGGGGTGTCGACTCAATCCTTTGTCTACCTGGATCTATTTGCTCTTGCATTTGCTTCCTCACCTGGAGAAAACCCTGCATCCTGCAGTGCTCACTTTGCTCAGTATCTGTGTCGATAAGTGGAAAAAATCTGTCTTAACATTCCACCTCACCAAGTGTCCTGCTCTCACTGCTAGCCCATCGCTCTTTGTAATTTTATAACTGCCTAAGAAATTAAATTTGTGTTGTGATAAGTATTCTGTGTCTTCTTCCTTTTGTTTGCTGCTTGGAGATGGGGCCGGATGAGATCGGGGTGATGCTACGTGTATTCTGTACTCTCTGGCCCAAACCAAAACGCCAGCAGTAATCGGCCCTCAGACCTGGCTGTGCTTTGTAGCCGCTCTCCAAAGTCACTGTCAGCTTGGGGTTTGCAGTGACAGGGAAAGGACAAGCTTGGGTTTCTCCTGGCACATTTTGCTTGCAAATGTAACTTTCCCTCTTGATTCTCCTCAAAGCTGCTCTTCTCAAGACTTGCACTGATGCGTTTTTCTCCTGCCGCTCAGGTGAGTTTAGATAACTTCCTTTATTCTTTCTTCCATGGGTTCCATCTGAAGCAGTGCTTTCAAATCTGCACGCCGCTCGCCGTGCTGTGCCTTTGAGCGTGTTGCTTCTCACCTTGAAGCCCAGGAGGAAGACCTGGAGTGAGCCCATGCGTGAGGAGGCATCTGCTGCTTCTGTGTGTGTCCTTCCTTTCGCAAAGCCACGATAAACACTGAGGAGACAAAGCCTGCTCTTGCTAGTAATGATGGAGCATGCCATGATGAGACTCTCCTTGTTCTCCTGTGTGACTCTTTTATAGCAAGGCCTCAGCTGTGAAGCTGCAGACATCTCCTCCCCTGATCTAGCTCCGGAGGGCAATGCTGTCCTGCCGGTGCCGTTTGCACACCTCCATTGGCTTCGGGCAAAATCAGCTGTGTTAGCTCAGTTGAATGTTCCTAAACCGTTCGCTTGGCTGCTGGTGATGTTTCCTGTCTTCTGCCTGGAGCAAACTGAAGATCTGAGAGAAGCTGCTCATGGATTCAGTAAGTAGCAGCAACTTCCAGCTGCGGTGGTGATGCCAACAACCCCTCTGTCCCCCACGCCCTGGATAAATGCGGTCATCCAGACCCACTGATGTTTCAGGAGGTCCAGCTGCCCCTCTGCTCCTGCCCTAGGAGAGCAAAGCAGAATATTCTCCAGTAAGCATGGGAAGAATGGTAAATAACGGGTCAAACCCAGCCCTGAACTAGGCAGCCGTGGTTGCATTCGGATCTGCAGTCTCACATCTGTCTGCTCTTACAAATTCCCAGGGAAGGGACTAAGAAATCTCATCTCCAATTATTTATCATGTTACAAGGGTAGATGTGGACTCGTGCCTGTGTTCCTTTCCTTCCCAGTGCGCTTTCTCCTGGTGGTGAGTAGGCTTTTGGGTTTAGCCGTGCTGCAGTGGTCTACCAAGCGATCAGGCACTGAGATCCTTTGCTATGCAGGACTCGAGTCCAAGATGAAACAACTCGGAGCAAGAGCATGATTCTGGTGTAGACAGCCCAATTTCATGGGCTGTGGCTGTGCCGAGCACACTGCCAGGAGCAGAACGGCTCTGGTGGGCTCACACCGGCCTCAGCCTTCTTGGTTTGCAGCAAACCTTTGGTGCAGCATCGCTGGTTTTTAGAGCGAGCGGGTAGAGAGCAGCTGCTGGGGCAGTGCTGGGGGAGCGGCAGGCAGAGGTGAGCACCAGCACTGCTCTCATCCTGCCCCTTTGGGAGCAGCTCGTCACGCTGCAGTATCGCTCCTGGCTGAGCCCTGCCTGCCCCCGAGCACACACCTTCTGCGTGCCACATCTAACCTGGCCCCAGACAGGTCTCAGCAAAGGTTTTGGATGCAGTTCTGCCAGGCCCTTGGCAGGGACTTCTTCAGCTAATTAATGGTGTGATGTGAGCTAATGAGGGCTTTCTGCCCAACCTGGAGTTGAGGAAATCGATGCCTGCTGTTCCAGCACCCTGTTATTTAATTTTTTTAGCAATGAGTTTTATTATTATAAAGGTTATAATAAAGGATTGGGAGTTGGCTAAGTGCAGGTAAGTCCATAAAATGGGCTTTTGACAGTATTGGAGGTTCTGGATACTATTTTGCAGGGGCAAGGAAGGCCATGGGAGAGGGAGGCTTGTGTTCGCACGGGTCCAGGTTGGAGGTTATGCCGGGGAGCAGCGAGTGATGCAGGGGCTTGGACCCTCCTTGTCCACACGGTGGGTACAGACCGTCCCCTCTGGGTGCTCAGCACCTCTCACCGAATGGGGCTGGGTGCCCCATCAGCACCCTCACCGCTGCCTTCCCAGGCGGTGCTTGCAAACCCCTTCCTGGTGCTTCACCATCTGGTTCCGCGGCGGCTCCGGATCGGGGCTGATCACTTCTGTTATCTGGGGGGGCACAGCGGAAGCCTGGGGCTGCTGATGGGGAAGGGGACGGGGCTGGGGACCGGGGGGGCCGCGCTCCGCCGCCGAGCAGCCGCTAGATGGGGGTGCGGGGCCTCCCGGCTCCTTCCCCGGCAGCGTCCCAGCCTTCCGCCCCCGGAACATCCATGTTCTTTCCTCCCTTCCCTGGGAGCATCCCAGCCTTCTCCCTCCGGCAGCATCCCTGCTCCTTCCCTGGGAGCATCCCAGCCTTCTCCCTCCGGCAGCATCCCTGCTCCTTCCCTGGGAGCATCCCAAACTTTTCTCCCCGGCGCATCCCTGCTCCTTCCCTGGCAGCATCCCAGCCTTCTCCCTCTGACAGCATCCCTGCTCCTTCCGTGGCAGCATCCCAGACTTTTCCCCTCAGCGCATCCCTGCTCCATCCCTTGTTCCCTCCCGGACCATCTCTCTGCCCATCTCTCTGCAGCACCTTTTCGTGCGTGCTCAGGGCACCTTCTCAGCACTGGTGCTCTGTAACTCAGAGCAGAACAAGATAAGCAAAAAAACCCCAACAAAACTCCAGTCTGTGTTTGCCCTCAGCCAAAGCTGCTCGGGGCGGCAGAGGGCTCTTGGCTGCTGTGTGCCACAAGCCTCCGGTGTGGGAAAGCTGCTGGGGGAGGCAGAAGGAGCTTAGCTGCAGCCGTGCCAGGCTGGGGGAGCGTGGAAGGGCCAGGCCATAGCAGAGCAGCGGTGGTTTTAGCTGTGTCTTTAAGCTGGGGGGGTTCCTGACTGTACCGCTACTCTTGCCATGTTTTCCTGAGCAAATCCTATTGCAGCTTTTGAAATTGGGCCCAAAAATTGAGTCGTGGCAGGAGGGGGGCAAAGCTCTGAGCTTCACCAGTCCCCACAACCTCTGCTGTTGGCTGAGGTCTGGAGCAGGTCTGGTTTATAGGGAAATACAACCCCTGTGCTGTGACCCCTCCCTGTGCACCATCGGGGATGAGGGGTCTCTGCTCCAGGAGCCCTGTGGGGTCCCCCAGCCCTTCAGCATCCTGTGCTTGCTCTGCATTGGCAACAAGCACGGCAAAATCACAGAGAGCATCTCTTCTCTCCTCACGCAAAAACAATTTTGGAAATGAAAGCAGGGAGGGAGGCAGAGCTGGGAGACGTTATCTCGCTGCTTTTTAACGTTTCACAGAGGAAAGAGCCTTTCATGTCTCCCAGGACGAAAGGCAATTTGCATTTCAAGAGGTCAGGATGTAGCTATTTCTTTTTACCATCTGAAATTAGTTATTAAAAGTCTATTTGGAAACAAAACAACGCACGCATGGAAAGATGGTCTCTGCAGGCTCAAATTAACTGCTCCTGTCATCCCTGATTTCCCTGGCTGCTGCTGGAGGATGCTGAATGGAGGAGGTACGGGCACCGCCGGAGATGCAAACAGTGCGAAACCACAAGCTCCTCTGTTGGGCTGGAGCTGCTCTGGCCATGGGGAACCTGCCGGGCTAAGGGGGACAGGGGTGTCCCCTGGGAATCAGGGGGCTTTGGCTCTAGAAAGGGCACTGCGGCGAGGATAATTCAATAACCACCTCCCCACAAACCTGCCTCCCTGCTCGCTGCCAGCTCCCGCGCTCGCCCGGGAGTGGGACCTCAGCCTGGCCCCCGCACTCCAGCTCTGCCTAATAAAAACCCTCTGGCAGCCCCCGAGCAGCCCCTGAGCTTGGCCCAGGCCAGGGTTTGCCGGGCTCTGCTCGCTTTGTTTTCTCAGCTGCTGCCTCTGCCCTCCCCGGAGCTCACCGCTGCCGCTTATTTATATTGGAGTTTGCATTAGCAGATGCACTCTGGGATATTCAATTACCTATAAAGAGCTGTAGCAACGCAAGCCTTTGCTGGAGGGATCAAGGGATTGCTTTTTTCCTTGGTTTTGGGTGTTGTTTGGGTTTGGTTTTTTTTTTAACTTGCTTTTAAGAGATGTGAGGATGGGTAAAGTGGTGGCGTTGGGTAAAAAAAAAGAGAAAAGGTGGAGTAAAGAAGGGGAGAAATAAATAAATAATCCTGTTTATGAAATGAAACGGCGGCGTAGAAAAACGATCTCCGGGAAGAAAGCAGCTCCCAGGGCTATTTTTAGCTTTTTCTGTTTCTCCTTCTCCACTCCCCCCAGCCCCGGCGCAGGCTCGGGGTTTGTGTGTGTCAGTCCCGCTGTTCTCCCTCACCTCTTGAGTGCCAGGTGATGCTTTTTTATTTATTTATTTAAATCTTTTTTTGCATCTTATTTATAGCGCAGAGGCAGGGGGAAGGGCAGGAGAGGCCACGCAGGCATCACCCTCAGCCCTGCCTGGGAAAAGTGGGGGGCAACCGGCAAGGGGGGAGGCAAGGGGGTGGCAGCGGCCCTGGGTCAGCAGCGGAGTTACCCCAGAGCCAGATTTGGGCCCCCCCTTTGCTCCTCAGCAGCTCCAGGGGCTGCTCCAACCCCCCCCGGTCCCCTTTGCCCAGACCCTGGGTGGTGGCAGTCGCTGCTCTCCCGGCAGCTCTGGGGCTGGAGTCACTTTTGGGGCATTTTCACCCTTTTTGAGCCCCATGCTGCTGCAGCAACCAGGGCTGGAGGAGCCCTGGAGACCCCGCCAGGGCCTTCTCCCCCCACCCAGCACCATTGCTCCTCTGTCCCTCCCAGCAAAGCTTTCCCCCTCTGCCCTCGGACGCGTGGGGTGCTGCAGCCTTCCCCTTCCCCAGCCATCCCTCCCAACTCCTGTATCCTCCCTCAGCCCCCCATCTCCATCCCATCCCTCCTGGACGGTGCTGCTGCCCCAGGACCCCTGTTCCCGCAGCTCCTCTGCCGCCAGCTCCCCCTGGAGCCAACATCCGCGTGGGCTCCATCTTTGTGCCTTTATGGAAGAAATACATAATTCTTTTATTATTCAATTAGGAATTTAACACACAATCAGGTGATCGCTTTAAGAGGATTTCCTATAAGGCAGGATTTGAATAACGGGGCTATGAGTAATATATTCCCTTAACTGGTTTATTCCTTTATCAGATTTTTTTTTCCCCCTAAGCACTTTAATGCATTTACTTTCCCATTGTCGACACTTTTCTCCGTGCTCTTTCTCCCTCCCCAAGCTTATGCAAATCCCCCGTAAGGCGTTTAACACGCCGTGTGTGTCAATAGTGCCGAAATCTTCGCGACGGCATTAGGCTTCATGCGTGCCCCCGCTGATTAAGAGGGGCGATGGGGCCAGCCCGGCTGCCCAAGCCCCCTTTCAGCCCTCGCTGTGGGGCTGGGGAAGGGGCCCCCAGGCTGGGAGCTGCATTTTTCTAGAGAAAAGGCTGGAGCTGAAAATAGCTCTTTTCTTTTTGCAGGGCAAAACGTGAATAGGGAGCATGGGGCTGACCTGTCCGCCACTGTTTGCTGCCCTGTCACTCAGCTTTCAGGGTGCTGGGAGGTGTTAAACTGGTGGGGGGAAATGTCTGTGGTGGGATGTGAGTGGAGAAGGAAGAAGAGGGTGGCAAAATAACCCATGAGCCAATATCAGCATCGATTTGTTTGCACATCGCCGGCCCGTGTGGCATCAGCTGCATCACCCCCGCATGCCCACCTGCCCCCGGGAGCCCTGTGGGAACAGCTTTGCTCATCCCTGGCAGGAAAAGCAGATATTTTCCCACTAATTTTGCCACTGAGGGCCTAGGTCGGCTCAGCCGGTGGCTCTGCCCATTGCCATGGCACTGGGCGATGCTGCCCGGCCTCCCTTGTGCTGCTGGTTTGCTTTACGAGGAGGTGGTGCCTTGCTGGTGGGCTGCAGCTCTCCAGGTCTTGTTTTGAGGGGGTTCTAACAGCCTTCATGGCCATGGGGTCTAATGTGCCTGGTGGGAGGGGTAGAAGCCTGGAGCACTGGCTATGGGGGATGCGTTTGCCCTGCTCACCTTGGTGGAGTGTTCACTCTGAAACCTACAGACAACTGCTTGGACAGTGGAAAAGGGCAGCATGGGGAGGAGAGCAGGATGGGGATAGCCAAAGGGGCTCTATTGCCTGTAACTCACAGTTTCCTCATCACCGGGGGGGGTCAGGCTCTGTGGCTGCTGGCGAGGCCCTTTGCGAGCCTGGGATGGGGCAACACAACCCATCCAAGGGTGGCTGTCACAGTTTTCTCATTCCAGAGAGAAAATATCTTCTCTCAACCTGGGTCTTTAAATAGCCCGGTGAGTGTGGGCTGAACCGGCCCTTCCCGGCCGATGTTTCCTCTCCACCCACCGCTGATTGTCTCCTATTTTTTATCCCGTCCTGCCGCTCTGCCTGCGTGTGCAGCAATTATGCAAAGTTGCAATCAAGGAGCTGAATTAGCAGCTCATCTTGGATTAATTGGTGATGGATGCAAATCTCTTCCAACAAACAAGGCAGGGGGAAAAATGCAAAGGCTGTGGGTATCCTCTCTGGGTTTCTCCAGCTGTCCCAGGCTGGTTTAGCTGATTTGGGGGTGAGAGGGATGCACAGAGCAACCCCTTGCAGGAGGATCTGGGCATCCACGTGGAGGAAGCTGGTCCTTGGCCTTGGGATGAGGGCTGTCTGCCCCAAAGGTGACGCTCAGCCCCTGCATCTCCCTGGAGCATTTAAACCCAGTGCTTTGGGCTTACAGCGATTCCTCCTCCCACCCCAGTCCTGTTGCAACGCTTGGGGAAACCCCCATGGCCTCCAGTGCCCAGCTCCCACCAGCACCGGGGATTTCTGTTCGCCTGCACTTGGATTGTGACAAACCCCTCCAGTTGCAGTGAACAAATTCCCTGGCTGCCCTCTGCATCTCGCAGGCCCTGATAATCCCCAAGTGTGACTCCGGCCAAGCGCCAACATCCCCGTTTAATCCCCACCATCTCCGTGCAAAGCCGGCGCTGCCGAGGATGCTCCCGGTGCCAGCACAGCACGCTCGGCCAGCGTCGGGAGCGGACCCTGGGGAAGGACGTGAAGGCTGCGATACTATTTAAAGGAGCTTTTCCAAGAGGGGATTGTGGGTTTGGGAACAGCCTCCCCTTCTCGTGAAGCGGAAGAGATAAATGTTCAGCATTCCCAGGAGCGCTGAGCATGGGGATGTGGGAGGGCTGGTGCCTGGTCCCCCCACACTCAGCAATCACAGGTACGGTGTCACCCACCCCGGCTGGCACAGAGGGGACATGGCATTGGGCACGGAAAGCCCGGGGCACCCTGGTAGGGTGAGCACAGCTTGGTTAAGGAGATGGGTTTTGTCACTGGGTTTCTGGGGAGCGGGTGCTGGAGGGGACACGGCTTGTGGCTGTGCCCATAGGGACAGGCACTTCCCACAGTCCCCAACAGTTTAAAACCACGGCTTGAGGGGTTTTTGGCAGTGCTGTGGGATACAGACACCTGAAAGATCTCTCCTTCTTCTCACCTCCACAACAGCAATGATTAATAAAACCTGACTCCGCTGGAAGGGCAAGAAAAAACCCGCAATACAGAGGATTTCTGGAGACCATCCTAATCCGACGTCTCTGAGCCAAATGAACCAGCAGCATCTTATTCCACCCGGCGGGATTAATCAGTGTTCAACCAGGCTCCAGGAAAGCGAGGTGAGGCTCTGAAGGGCAAGGAGCCGTGGCGAGGCGGCCGCGGGGTGTTAGCTCGTTCACGGAGCTGAGCAAATCCCTCCTCGTAATCCGGCAAACGCTGCTGGGATGCACCCGCTCGTGCCGGGAGCCGTGGGACAGCAGGGGAGGCAGGAGAAGGGGAGAAGGCAAAAATACCTGGAAAAAGCTGTAGTGTGGGTGAGGGATGCTCTGTGGCCCATGTTGTTGGATGTGGGGTGCAGGGGGAGACCCTGGTATGGGGCTGTGTGTGTGGGGTGTCCCTCCTGCCACGGGCACTGGGGTGTCTGGGCCAGCTTCGCCCCGTCGCACTCGGAGCATCGTGCCTGGCAGGTTTTCCCGGATGTTAAAGTGGGTCAAGCAGAAACTCAAGGAGCATCCGAGCTCACCAACCTCAAACCAGCTACAGCAAAGCTGAATTATTCAGGGCCAACTTAAAAAATTGACGAGCCCAGCAAAACTCAGGGCGAGCCCACCTCATGGGACCCCACCACATCCCCGCTGGGCAGAGTCGGCTCAGCCTGCCCATGCTCAGGGGGGACCCTGGGCACTTCAGAAGGGTGGACAGTGTCCTTTGGGTCTAATGCTGCCCTTGGGATTGGGGAAAGCAGAGAGAAAGCACTCAGAGAAGTTCATCCTGATGGATTCATCTTCCTGTGGCCCCCCATAACCCTCTGAGATGTAGCAGTTTCTTCATGTACCCCAGCACAGCCCTGTTGCACCCATAGCTGGAATAGCAGAAAGGGAATCCCCTTGTCCCCCAAAACGGGGATCAAGAGGGCGTGTGATTTTAAATAGGATGGGAACAGCCATGGGCTTGTTATTTGCCAAGAGGTATTCGGTCCCAGCATCTCCCTGCGGCTCAGAGAGCACCAAGTGCCTTTGGGAGCCAAGATGATCCCCTGAGCTTGGTGGCTTTTATGGGACACCCCCCACAGCTCCATACCTGGGGCTTCAGGATGGGGAGAACTGGCTCATGGGGAGAATCCCTGCAGAAAGCAGTGAGTAATGCTGCCTGGTGAGTGCCAAGGCAGCGGGGCAGCCGTGAAAAGGCGAACACACATATGCTTCAGCTCGTCCTGCTCTTTCTGTAAAGCCCTCGCACCGTCTGGGTGCCAACCAGCAGCAGGCACAGCCAGGGAACCCCGCCACAGCCACCCCCTTCTCTTAAATTTCCAAGGTACTTGGCAGGGGGTGATGGGGTCTGGTGTAGGGCAAGGGGACGTAGCCCAAGAGGAGTGAGGTGCTTTGAGAATTTACAATGTCGTGTTGTAAACCTGGCGCTGTCAAATTAGAGCTGAACAAGCCCAGCCAAACCAAGCAGCGCAAAAAATACCCCTTGCACTAGTGCACTGAGCTTTGCAGGTGCTCAGCTGAGGGGGGAGCAGGGAAAGCTGAGCCCCTGGCTCTGAGCAGAGCTCGGCGCAGCAGCCTGGCTTCTCCTGAGCCAAACTCCGGCTCTTCCAGCCAGGGAGAATAGATGGAAATTTCCACCTGGCCTGTTTTCCTCCCCGCAACGAATTTGCGGGAGCCCCTTTGCTCAGCCCCGCTCCCGGCAGAAGGGCAGCTGAGGAGGCTCAGCTGGGTTTGTCTCTAATTTCCTCTGGCGTGAGCAGCAGCAGCGCATCCCGCCGGCCCCGCGCGCTGATTTAATAGCGCAGCATTTATTGACTGCAAGAAAATTGTAATTCACAGCCCGGCGCGTTGCAGCCACGGCGTGTGAGCAGGGAGGGTACCTCTCCTCCTTCCCACTGCCGCCATCCTCCCATGCTCGGCGGGGGAAAGAGCCCAGTAAGGGCTGGTCACCCAGGGCTCTCACCCAGCTCGGTGGGAGGGGGCATCTGCTCTGTGTGTGTGTGTGTGTGTGCGTGTGTCCCCTCCTCGTCCCTTGCTGCTCCTGTGAGAAAACCTGACAGCATCAAACCCCCGTGATGTCGCCTGCAGCCTTGGCCAGCTCACCCATCTCGGGAGGGGTGGGGACACTGCCTGGAGCACCCTCCTTGGGGACACACGTCTTCTCCCTGGACAGATGTCGCCATTGCCCCACGCTGTTGATTCCCTTCCTCTGCTTCCACCCCCTGGTTATGCTGGGGAGCAGAGACCCCTCCACTTGCTTCCCCCCCCAAAAATGGGGGGTTCTGCTAGCCAAAGCGCAATCCATCTGTCCATCCATCCGTCTGTTCTTCTGTCTGTCCATCCATCCACCCATCCTGTGTCCATCCATCCATCACGCTGACCCCTTTGGCCCCTCTCACACCAACACCGGTTGCAGGGTGGGAAGGACCCTGTCCTCGCAAAGCTCAGTTCCGTATGAAATTACCAGCGCTCTCTTCCTAATTAATCTCTCTTTGCAATTAGCTCCAGGTCTCCCAAACCCCCTCAAAGCGCCTAGAGGCGGTACCTATAGGCAGGGCTATGAACGTGCTCGGTTCATCGGCAAACCCTCCCCTGCGGCCCCGGGGCTGGCGGGGGGCTCGGGGCTCCCGGTGCGCACCCCGGGGGGAGCGGAGGCGGAGTGCCGGGGAGGCGGGCGGAGGCAGGGCCGGGGCCGGGGCCGCCCCCGCCGCTCGCCCGCAGCCGCCGCCCTCGCTGCCGGCTCCCCCCGCTCCCCCGGCGGAGGCTCCGGCTCGGCGGGGCCGGGGCCCGGCGGGCGCTGAGCGGGGCCGGGGCCGCGGCGGAGCGAGGTAAGAGCCGGCGGGCCGGGCTGGGTGCGGGGGCTGAGCTGCGGGAGAGGCCGCCCCCGAGCCCCGGCCCCCGGCATCCCCCCCCGGCCCCCGGTTTTCCCCCCCGGGCGCGGCGGAGCTTCTCCTCCAGCCCGAGCACGGGGGTTACTGAATCCCCCCCCGTTTATTGCAACTTCGCTGCTTGCGTGATGTCGGGGACCCTTTCGCCAGAGCAACAATCGCTTCTCTGCCCTGTCGGGGGATGGGGGGGGTCTGCGCTGCCCGGGGGTCACCCGGTACCGGGTGCAGCGGGGCTGGGGTCCCCCTCTCTGCCCGGCCCTGTCCCCGGGTGAGACCTGGCACCCCTGGCCGTGATGGAGGACCCCCCGCCTCCTACCCTGGGGCCAGAGGGGCGGCAGGGCCTGAGCCCCCTCCCGTGTAGATGAGTGTAAATCCGAAGTGGGTGGAAACCCGCCCCCCCAAAGAGGGGAAAATCCGATTTACGGCGGCACAGGGATGCTCGGAGCAGGCGGGTGGGTGCTGGGGGCTGGTCCAGCGCATCCCACTCTGCTCCCGGCCCCGCAGCATCA
Source organism: Nyctibius grandis (assembly GCF_013368605.1). Classification (NCBI taxonomy): domain Eukaryota; kingdom Metazoa; phylum Chordata; class Aves; order Nyctibiiformes; family Nyctibiidae; genus Nyctibius; species Nyctibius grandis. Next base: position 95,949,093 of record NC_090695.1, read on the forward strand.
AGAAGTTCGGGGCACAGGAGATACGGGGTGTTTGCAGCCGGCGGGTTCTCCAGCAGGGATCTCTGCTGTGGGATAACCCCGCAGCGGGCTGTCCCCGCACCCCAGGACGTGCGTCCTGCTGGGTTTCACTGCCTGGGGTAGCGCCAGGCACAGGAGGGTGCTGGGTGGAGGGATCACAGCCAGGGTTGGAGCGGTGGCCTCAGCTGAAATGTGTTGTCCTGCCCGTGGTGCTCCAGGATGGGGGGTCTTGGGGCCCACCCCGGCGTGGTGCAGGGTGGGGACCCCAGCCTGGCCTCGTCCAGGTTTTCACACGGCCATGGCAGCGCTGCTCTGTGTCACCAGTCCCTCCAGCGAGCAGATGAATTTTAGTCTCTAGGACTGGGAGTCTTGCACTCACAGGGTCTGTCGGCCCCATGTTTGCCCCTACCCTGGGGTCCCCCAGCATCCAACCCATCCTGGCAGCCGGGGAGATGCTGGACAACATCTTGGCTCCTGCAAACGCCACGTCTGGCAGGGACACCAGAGAAATCACTGTAATTGATTTTTCTTCCCTTGCCTGTCTCAACCTGCTGCCTTGGAGGAGATTTTCCCCCTCCCTGGCTGGCTGGGAGGGTCCACGGGCAGCGGGCACGGAGGCAGGCTGGCATCTACCGATTGGCGCAGGTAATACAGAGCGGCCCCCGTGCTGCTCCCCACGGCCTGGCCTGGGATGGCCCCAGAGGGCTGAACCATGTTTTGGGTGGCTCTGGTAGGGTCGCTGGAGGATGCCAGGTGTTTTGGGAGCTTATTCTGGGATGCATTTGGTGCAGATCCTCTCGGGCAGCTGCTGGGGTCTCTCCGGCAGCTCTCTGAGCATCTCCTGGCTGTGCTGTGCCCCTTCAGAGACGCAGATCTGAAATGCTCACCTTAAAAGCCAGGTCGAATCCCATCCTCTCCCTGAAAAGGCTGCAAGAGTGTGTCTGCCCAGGACGGTGGCTCTGCCCCAGCCCGGTGGCTCTGCCCCAGCCCCAGGCAGCAGAGATGCTGAGATGGGAACAACCCAGAATAAGTGTGTGCTGCCTGCGGAGAGCAAGGGCTTCCCGACCTTCCCCAGCCAGGATCTTCCCCAGCAGCCACCCTCCGTCAGTGGTTTTCACCCATTAATTTCTCTAATTGCTTTTGGAAAGCGTGGTGGTGGCTGGCATCGGTAGCGTTGCGGTGAGGTGTTGAGCTGGGCTGGGGCAAGTGCTGTGCCTGGGGGAGGCTTGCACAGACCCCCCCAGATCACCACTCACCTCCCTCCCCCCCCAAATCCAAACTCCTGCCCAGTGGGTCAAGGGACCCCACTCTGCTCGGGGAATACATCTTTCCAGGTGGAAAAAACACAGGAGCCACACAGTATGGTGGGGTGACGAAGGCTCAGGGTCAGCCACGTGCCATCGATCCCCTGCAAACCCCTGGCATCCCCTGAGGGATGATCCCTGGGGGACACAGGAGCTGTGCCCCGGGGATGTCACCACTCTCCCTCCCAGGTTGCCCACGATGGGCTCGGTGGGAGCCGAGCGCTTCAAGGAGCTGAGCCCGACGGGGACGCCGGAGGGCAACGTGGTGATGAGCTTCAGCTTCGACAGCTACCAGCTGGAGGAGGACGAGCTGCAGAGGGGCAGCCAGGCCAAGGGCGTCCTCACCTTCATGGAGCCGGGTGAGGGCAGGCACGGTCCCGAGCTGCAGCCACGAGCCAGGTTTCCTGCTGGTTTCCCACCCTTTTAGGAGCTTCCTGGGATGGGTTTAATAGTCACAAATGGCTTTGGCTGGTACCTGGCTCTCAGGTTATTTGGCTGCTGTTAAAACCCACCAGCGCCCAAAGCCCGGGGGTTCTCCTGCCTCCCTTGTCTCTCGTTGAAATGCCTTTATTTAGGAAAGGAGTTCCTCAGAGCTGGGGCCGTTTATTTGTGAGAGCTGTGGGGTGCTGGGCTGCCTGCTGTGGGTGCCCCCCTCATTTGCCATGAAGGATGTGGAAGCACCATTCGTCACCCCACGGCTGGGGTCTGCTGCAGGTCCCCTGGGTGCTGCAGTGCCACTGTCATGTCTTTTTCTCTTTCTTTCCCCTTTTGCGGCAGTTTCTGAGGATCCCGAGCCCCAGGATCGATACCATGGGATTTACTTTGCCATGCTGCTGGCCGGGGTGGGATTTCTTCTGCCATACAACAGCTTTATCACCGATGTGGACTACCTGCACCATAAATACCCAGGTAGGTCTCCAGGAGCTGCAGCATTTCCCAGCCAACCCAAACCTGGGCAGAGCTCAGCCCCCTTCCAGGGGAGCCGGAACTGTGCCACCCCCCATCACCTGCCTCTCCACAGGGACCTCCATTGTCTTCGACATGAGCCTTACCTACATCCTGGTGGCCTTGGTGGCCGTCATCCTCAACAACGTGCTGGTGGAGATGCTGAGCTTGCACACCCGGATCTCCGTGGGTGAGTGGGGGTCCCCAGAGCCCTCGGCAGCACCAGCTCCACGTTGCCCCCCACCACCTGCCTCCATCTCCCACCTGCAGGCTACCTCTTTGCCCTGGGGCCTCTGCTCTTCGTCAGCATCTGCGATGTCTGGCTGGAGCTCTTCACCCGCAGGCAAGCCTACGCCATCAACTTGGTGGCTGTCGGGGTGGTGGCCTTTGGCTGCACAGGTATGTAAGACAGCAGCTGGTGCTCGGGCAAGCAGAGACCTTCAGGTAGGGGTGGAAAAACATCCCCATCCCCAAGAGCCGTGGTCTCCTGGGACAATCTCTAGCTCTGATCCCTATAAGCTGACCCTCACATCCCTGCCCCATCCCCTCTTCTGTCCAGGCACCGCGGGACTGGACGGGGGCACCAGCACCGAACTGTGCATCAGTCCCCAACACCACAATGGTTTTGCCATTTGGGCCACCATGGTAGCTTCCCAAGCCCCTGCACCTGGTGGCCACTCTTGGTGGGAACAGCCATGGTGGGGCGTAGAGGGAGGGCAAAAAGCCCCCCCACTTTTGGGGCAAGGCGGCTCCGGGCGCTGCATCGGCTGTTCTGGAAGGGTGCAGGTCCTGGGTGGCTCGGCACGTGGGCCCCCACCGGGGTTTCTTCCCCCTCCCCGGCATTTCGGCTGCAGCAATAATCCCTCCTTCTCCCCTCGGCGCATCTCTCCTGAAGTGCAGCAATCCAGCTTCTACGGCTACACGGGGCTGCTGCCCAAGCGCTACACACAGGGGGTGATGACGGGCGAGAGTGAGTACCTGCGTCCCGCTGTGGGGGCTCGCTCGGGGTGGGGGGACCCTCCTCTACTGTCACACCCCCAGGGCCCTGCTGTCCCCAGCACAGCCTGGCCGGGTTGCCAGCAGATCAGGGACACCCCAGGGTGTTTAATGGTTTGTAAATCACTTGCAAGACCCACTGCACTGCCATGCCAAGCTGGGGGGGGGGGGGGGCGCTGCCAGGAGCTGTCTCCACTGCTTGTAGCTACTCCGCACCTGGAGGCATCACCTCCATATAGTGGGGGGGCTGCTGGGGGTCCTCGAGCCGTGGGGCTTGGCAGGACCCGATGCCAATAGCTTTCCTGTGCCACCAGGCACCGCCGGGGTTATCATCTCGCTCAGCCGCATCTTCACCAAGCTGCTGCTGTCAGACGAGAAGGAGAACACGGTCATCTTCTTCTTCATCTCCATCGGCATGGAGCTGACATGCTTCATCCTCCACCTCCTGGTCAAGCGCACCCACTTTGTCCGCTATTACACCGCCTGCTCCCGCAAGGGTCTCCCTGAGCCCCAGGGGGCTGGCGACCATGGGACGGGCTACCACATCCACCACGATGTCACCACTGAGGACATCCGATTTGTAAGCCAAGGGTGGGTTTCCTTACCGTCCCCTGGGGTCCCTCTCCCAATAGAGGTCAGCACTGGTGTCCCCTCTCTCCCCCACACAGGAGAACCGGCCGCGGGGACAGCCGAGCTCCCCCCGGGGCAGCCCAGGCCCCGAAGCTGAGCTGGCCGGCAGCGGCACCTATATACGCTTTGATGTCCCTCGGCCCAAAATCAAGAGGAACTGGCCCAGCTTCAGAGGTGGGTGGTAGGCTCAGGAGGGGGGCAAACCAATTTTGCAGCATTTTGTGGAACAGAAGGAGCGATCAGTGGCCTAGGGCTTTGGGGATGGGTCATCCCTTCTCGATGCACCCAAAGACATGGGGCAATCATGTCTTTGGGAGACACTGTTGGGGCGCAGGCAAGACTTGCAGGCTCTGCGAGGGTTGGGCTGTGGGTTTTGGCTGAGTCGTGCTGCCCGTACCTGCCAGACATGCTGCTCCACCGCTACGTTGTGTCCCGGCTCATCTGGGCCTACATGCTCTCCATCGCCATGACCTACTTCATCACGCTGTGCCTCTTTCCCGGGCTGGAGTCAGAGATCCACAACTGCACGCTGGGGGAATGGCTCCCCATCCTCATCATGGCCATCTTCAACCTCTCCGACTTCGTTGGCAAGGTAGGAAAGAGGCCAGCTCCAGTGCAGTGGGGTGGATGTGTCCCTTCCACCGTGCCCCGTTTGTGTCCTCTTTCAAAGCCGCTTGGTACCAGCAAGGGTCATCTCTAACTAGTGTGAGGTTGCTCACCGGCATGGCTGAGGTTGGGCTCCTGCAGCAGATGGTCTTGCCACCATCTCGTCTCCTCCTTGCTGCCCCATTTTGGGCACCATGTTGCCCTTCCCAGCCTCCTTGCCCCCTCCCAGCATGGTCTTTGCCCCTCGCTGCAGATCCTGGCTGCCCTGCCCTACGACTGGAGAGGGACCCACCTCCTCATCTACTCCTGCCTCCGTGTGGTCTTCATCCCCCTCTTCATCATGTGCGTCTACCCCAATGGGAGGCCCACCTTCGGCCACCCCGCCTGGCCCTGCATCTTCTCCCTCCTCATGGGCATCACCAATGGCTACTTCGGCAGCGTCCCCATGATCCTGGCTGCCGGCAAAGTGAGCCCCGAGCAGCGGGAGCTGGCAGGTAGGACCGAGCTCTCCCGGGAATCCTATGAAGGGTGACCATTGCACCCTGACATCCCATGTCCCTTCCCACAGGGAACACCATGACTGTGTCCTACATGACAGGATTAACCCTGGGCTCGGCCGTGGCATATTTTGCCTACAGCCTCACCAGTACCTCCCACAGTACCTGTTTCTACACCGAAACCTCCAACGGCTCCTTTATGTCGGGTTACTGAGCCCCAGGGCAGGGCGATGGGGACAAGATGGGACCTGCTGCCCACCATGGTCCCCACCGTCCCACTTGGCCCATGTCCCTCCTCAGGGAGGGAGCCTGGAGCCAGAAAACTGCCCCGGGGCAGACAGGGACCAGCATCCCATTGGCATGGGGTCGTGGCATCCCAAAATGGCCCGTGCTGTCCAGCCAGGGCCACTTCTTGGGGATGTTTCCTCCCCCCTCCAAGGGATGGTCCCCTTGCTCTTGGGGGGCTCCCCATCAGCAATGTGCAGCTCTCTGGTGGGGAGGTTGGTCTTCTCTGTTAGAGCCAAGCCATTGCCAGGAGGAAGAAAATACTGCCAAATCCCAAAGGGAACAGGACCAGCGCTGGGGAGGAGGGTGATGGAGGGCTGGTGAGGAAGAGGAGGAGCAAGAGAGGAAGGAAACACTCCTTCAGGCCTCCGTGGGTCTCCACTTTCATTGACGGTGCTGCAGGTTTTCACCAAGAATGGCTTGAAATCACGATCCCTCCCCCAATACCCCGATCGCTGTGTAAAAGACCCAATTCACTTCTGCTGGGTGGAAAAAACAGTATTTTTTTTTCTTTTCTTTTCATTGTCTCTTGTTTCTGCCCCCACCCTCCAACTGCGAGAGAGGCAGTGCCTTGCCTTCCCCACCCCACGCTGGGGGTCTGCCCCATCACCTCCCTCTCCTGGGCTGCAATGGGGCAGAGGGGGAATCCTGATGACCTGAGGAGGGGGTCTTGAGGCCACAGCGCCGTGGATGCCACCCGCGGGCCACTGCTGAGCTTCAGGATTTATTGCAAGGGACATAAATGAAGCTGACACCAGATTAAATGTCTTTGCCACGACGCCTGGTGCTTGGCCATGCCCTGGCACTGGCACTGCAGGCACTCGGCTGCTGGTGATGGGCTGGGCTGGCAAACACACACAGGGCGATGCCTGCTGCCTGTCTGCTGCCTGTCCTGTGGGGTTTCGAGGTGCCCCTCATGCTGCTCCCCATCTCCAGGGTCCCCTCTGTCACCTGGGGCAGCTGGACTTGTCACCAGGTCCCATCGACCCCCTGCCAGCCTGCAAACTGCTGCTAAGTGCAACACCTTCCTGGGCCGCAAGTGGGAGAGGGAAGGGGCTGAGCAGAGCAGAAACCATCTGGAGAAGGTGCCGACACCAGAGGCTGCTGCTTTTGGGGACCGGCTGCCCCTCCTTGTGCCAGGAGTCGGTGGGTGCCACCTCCCAAGGAAGGGCTGGAGGCAGCAGGAGGCACCGGCCCGGCCCCAGGGCTCTGAGTACGGGAGTCACCGTGATCGTGGCTGCAGGGGAAAGCTCCCACCTCCTGCCCCAGGGCCCCAGCGAGCAGGGACCTCTGCTCCGGGGTCTCATCCCATCCTCCAGTGCCACCCCACAGGGGGGCTGTCGGACAGACAGGGGCTCCCCAACAAGCCATGCCATGCCCGAGTTGGGTCCTTCCCCAAATACGAAGCAGGGGATGAGCCAAAAAACGACGGGTGCCACCAAGGGAAGAAAAACCCCGCGGTCAGGACAAGCGAGACAAAGAAAGATGCTTCGTTGGGTTGCTTTTTTTTTTTTTTCAATTATTTTTTTTTTTTATGAAAAAAGATCACACGGAGTTCTCCAACAAACAGAATGCCAAAAAAATCGTTTTAAACAAAACATAAACAAAACAAAACAAAAAAAAAAAGACAAAAACCTGGCTCTCCTTTCCTCTCGATTGTCTGAAATATCCTTGTGTTCCATAGAAGGCAGTGGGTTTTAAGTGCTTTCTATTTAACATTAGCATAAAATCTCTCTCGCGCGCTCTCTCTCTCGCTCTTTAAAATATGCTCACACAATTTGCTTCTAGAAGTACAGTACACTTTGAGCGTGGGGGGTGTGCCTGTTCCCAGATCATTTACAATCACAATCCAACAGGAAATAAAAAATAATATTCTAAACGTCAGACTGTGTTCATTTCTGTCATTGTTTTTTTTTCTGTTTTTTTTTTATAATTTCATAATTTTTTTCACAGTTTTAAAAAGTTTATATTTATATATATATATTTATATTTATATTTATAATTAAAAAGTTGAATCCATTTAAAGACTTATAATACAGGAGGGCTAATGAGTCTTTTGGTACATTAAAACTGTACAGGCTAGAACCGTCGCTGTCCGGTGGCCCGGGGTGGAGATGGTACGAGCTCAGCACCGTGTGGTTCGTTTCAAGGACGAGGGGTGACTTCGCAGCGGCCTCCCTCTTCCCCGAGCCCCGGCCTCCCGGCTCTGGTACGCAGCCGGTACCAGGGCACAGTTTCCAGTCTGTCCCTGCCTTAAGCGTCTCCCCGCTGGGGCCGTGACTCCCGGCCGAGCCGGGCCCCGCTCCGCGTCCCAGCGATCTGTAGTGCGAGTCGGTAGTTGCAAAGATCAGTGCGTCTCTTGGAGTTTTAAGTGCAAGGATGTTGCATCGTGGCGTGGTTCTCCTCCGGTGTGTCCCCTCCGGCTGGGCGCGGCGGCGGTGATGCCACGGGTCTGGCGTGGGCCCCGCCAGAGCGAGACGGTGGGTGGGCTCCGCAGAGGGAGGGAGGAGGCGATGGTGGCGGCTCTCCGGGAGCCGTGGGGAGGTTGGCCAGCTGGATGGAGCAAGCTGAGCGGTCCCTTCCCCGAGCCCGAGGTGGCAGTGGGGCTCTGGCTGTGGAAACGCGGCAGGCAGGCATGGCGGGGGTTCACGCTCTGTCCCCATTCCCTTCCAAAGAGGACCGAGGGCTTCCCAGCAGCTACACATCTCTGCTCAGGCAAAGCTGCACAAGGGATGCCAAAATCCAGCGGCCTGTGGTCTCCTCTGCTCCAAGCACCGAGCAGCAGCTTCTCCCAGCCGTTTCCTGCCCAAGACGAGTTCTTTGTCCCGCCCTGGCCATGCACTTGGTCCCCCCAGTGCCCCTCCAGGGCAGGAGGGATGCAGAGGGATGGAGAAGGTGGGTTCAGACTGTTTGTTCGAGGCAGTTCGAAGGCAGCATCCCAGACTGGATGTTGGCTCGTCTTCCACCTGGCTCCTCCCAGCCTGGAGGACCTCTTCAGCCATCTCCGTGCTGGGGCCAGCTCTGCCCCTTTGTGCTCCATGCTGCGGCCGGGGGCCTCCAGGGAAAGGGAACCGCAAAAAGGCGCTGAGAGGATCGAGACGAGGCGCCGAGAGAGACTCATCTCCTTTCTCTTTCACCCTGTCCTTCCTAAAGGGTCATGCGAAACTAAGCAGGAAAGGGAATATAAGGACGGAGAGGAGCGTGCGCAGAAGGCTAGCGGGTGTCCTTCCACGTACAGGCAGCTTCCGAGTTACTGATGGGGGCAAATGACACAAAAGGGATCCCTCCTGCCGGGGGGGTCCCGCTGGTGAAATGATCACGAGACCCATGTGCTTTCCTGGACCAAAAGGAGGAAGGGAGAAGTTGGTCAAGTGTCACCTTACTTAAAGCCACTTCCAGAAGAGCCTTGGGGTTCACCACCACACCCCCCCCCAACGGCATCTTCCTCAAGTCCTGTAACTGCTTCCCCAACCCCTTTCCTTCAGCCCTCTCCTTCCTCCTCACGTCTCTCGCGCTCTCCTGTCTGTAGTGTGACACAGAAGTCATGAGCATTGAAAGAAACAATCATGTCGTCTGAACAGGCACGTCCTCAGGTTTGTCCCGTCCCTTCCCAGGGGGTGGCACGTGTCCCCTGGGCGGTCAGCAGATGACAGGGACTCCGTCAGTGTTGAAGATCATGCCCGTAGTGGGCTCATAGGTCCCTGCAAGGTAGTAGAGGTCCTCACTGTCTTGGTATTTCTTCGTCTTTAGCATCTGCTCATATTGATCCAGACCAACAACAAGACACTTGTGTGAGATGGTCTGGACATCGTTTTCATCCACGTGAGAGGACTGGTAGAGGGCTCGCTGCATGACAGGAACAGAAGGAGGGAGACAGAAAGAAAAGGAGCAATTAGATCTCACAGCATTTACAGCATCATCTTCAACACGCAGGAAAAACGTCCATCACAACTGGCTGGGGCTTGTGCTCACACTCAGGCAGAACTCCCCACCCATCCCCACTGCCAGCCCCGGGGAGGGACGCTGGGAACCTGCACAGGCCCACGGGCAGCACGGACACAATCCGTCCAGCGCACTAAACCTGAGCCCTCGCTCCTACCGATGGAACACTGCGGCTGCCGAGTGCACGGACAGGGGAATACGGAGGCCGGGAGTTTGTCACCCTCACTTCAAGGATGCAAAAGCAAAGATGGGTGCTGGACACCAGCCCTCTGTTCCTCCCAACACCCAGCATCTGCAGCCACTCCCACCCTCCTGGAAACACTCATCCATAGTCCTGGGCACGGTGGACTCAGCAGCCGAGGCGAAAAGCAAGAGCCAAAGAAGCTCGTGGGGCATTTCCCCAGCAACATTTGTTATGGTGTCCCCAATGTCCCCTCCCAGCCCTCCCCAACCTCACCAACCTCCATAAAGTCCTTCCTCTGGTTGGAGGCCTGCAAAGCTGTGGACAGACTCCTGCCCGATTTCTGATCCCAGCGCTGTGCCCAAGAGGAAGAGGAAAAGAGAAAACAGAAACGAAACGCAGGTGAATGAGTTGGTTTTCCATGCTATCACCTCCTGCTCACCACTTGTGCCTTTACAACCTCAGCCCCTGCCCACAGCCACTGGTAACACGTCCTACCAGCCTGCTGTAAACCACACTGCACATGGCTGCAAAACCCAGTGTTTCTGAGCATCAGGCCAGTCGTTCTTACACTGTAAGAAGACTCGATCTGGCTCTTGTCACTCTCTTTGGACCAACACAAAAGTCTTTATTTCCTAGTACAACAAAGCCCACCCTTCCCCTGCTCAGGTTTGTCCACACCACAGGCAACCCCCACAACATGAAACGATGGGCCCACCCCCATTACAGTACCAGTAACAACTGGGCCATGGGTGCTTTCTTCATCCTTGGAAACAGAAGGGAACAAGCAGCTTTGCAGCCCTCTCGGCAAAGACCACCAGCCTACCTTGCCTTCGTTGAGTTTCTTCCCAGGGTTGGTTTCTTCCGGGTGATAAAACCATTTGACTCGGACCACCATGTTGTTCCCCCACGACTCCCACATGCTCTGGATCCGGCCAATGTAGGGCAGGTTGGGGCGGCCGGCTGAGAGGAAGACCGCACAGTCTCCGATGCGGATTATCTCCTTGCCCCGGACGATGGCCTTGTAGAAGAGCTTCCTGGCCTTCCCTTTCATTCCTCGTCTCTGCCAAGAGAGGATCGTGCAGGTGAGCAGCCAGGGATCAGCCAGGTTTTCCCCACCCACCACTGCTTGCCCTGTCCCACATCCCACCCTGCACTGTCAGCAGAGCTGCAGCATCCCCAGGCATTCCCACAGGCAGCGGGGCAGAGGGACACGCCATGCGGGATGGCTCCCCACAGCGAAGGCCAACCCCAATCTCCTTGCAAACTGGAGACCTTGGCCAGGGACACACCATGTCAGCAGAGTTTCACCACCCCAGGAGAAGGGAAAGGGCATGGCCAAGAGGCACCACAAGGCAAACGCCAGCGCCGAGCGCTACGGAGCGGCGCGAGAGGCTCTGTTTACCTGCGTGGGTTTCCCAAACCACTTCCACAGCTGCCGTGCGGGGAGGAACGCAGCGATCTTGGGCCTGTTCTCCACCGACGGCAGCCGCTGGCGCTTGGCCAGCTCCTTGGTGGTGGGCAGGTGGATGCCCTCGCGCTTTTTGGGCCTGCTCTTGTTGCCGCTCTGCTGCGGTGCCGGCTGTTGCACCGGCTGCTGCGCCGGCTGTTTCTGGCTCTGGGGGTGGGAGGACGCGCGGGATTTCCCTGCCTGCTTGGTTTGCTTGGGTGGGAGGGTTTGCTGCACTGAGGAACTTGGCTGGGCCTCAGCTACTTCGTCATCAGAGCTACAGGAGGAGTCTTCATCCGTAGTGGAGGAAGAAGAAGAGCTGGAGCTTGATGAAGAAGAGGTTGATGAGGCCGAGGAAGAGGAGGAAGAAGAGGATGAAGAGGAGCTGCTGCTGGAAGAGGAAGAGGAGGAGGAGTTGGAGGAAGAGAGAGGGGTGGATGCTCTTGAGCTGGCCGAGCTGCTGTCCTGGGCTTCCCCTCGGTTCTTCTCAGCCTCCTCTTCTCCCTCTGACTCTGAGCTGCTGTCGCTGCTGTTGCTCTCAGACTCCTCCACGGCTGCCGGAGCTGCTGCCTTTTCTTCCTGCTCCTTTGAAGCAGCGAGGCTCTCCGCTGAGCCATCAAACTTTCCTCCGAAGCTGGCAGGGGAAGGGTCTCCCTCAGCTGCTTTGGCCCGGGAAGATTTCTGCTTGCCCTCTGCACCCACTGCAGGGGAATAGCCCAGCCCCAAGAGACTCTTGCCATCTCTGCGACTGGCCAGGTTCGAGTCCTCCAGCATCCTCATCGCCTCCTTCATCTTCTTTGTCTTTGGAGACATCACGCCCTCATGGTCCAGCTTGATCAGGATTTCGTTGTCATGCTTCCTCTGAGCCTTGACCATGGTGCCAAACTCCTGTGTCTCCTCTGTGGGCCGCCCTTTCTTGGCCTTGGCTTTCGACGCCGAAGCATCGCTGGAGCCGAAGGCTGCGAGCGTCCCTGGAAGGTCGCTGTACGGTTCCGTGCCGAGGATGCTGCCGAACACAGCAGGCTGGTAAGCGGGTTGCGGGGGGCTATGCAGCTTAGTGGAGATCTTCATTTTGCTGGCTTTTGACCGCTTCTCCTCTGTGGGGGCAGGAGAGCCTCCAGTCGGCAGCGGTTGTGATTTTCGTGACCCCTTCATGCTTGGCTTGCCCAAGCAGGCTGGCTTCTCTGGGACTGAGGAGGTGACAGGTGAAGACTCAACCTGATCCTTCTCTTCTGGCAAGGCAGCCTCTTCTGCAGAGGGGAGGAAACACAAAGGCATGATGGTATCCATCCAGACAGGCTTTATTAGCTCAGACACAACCAGACACCAATGCTGACTGGTCTGTGGCCAAGGATGGCTTGTTCCTGACTGCTCAGGTATCCCCTAAGAGGCACAGGTCCTCCCTGCTCACTGAACACCCTTACTAAGCACCCCGGCTTGATGCCAGCGCCTGTGAGCAGCTGATGGGCAATGCCCAGCAACGCTGCTTCAACCACAGGGGAACCAAACTGCAGTTCTCCTGCTTATTTGGCCCTACTGATGGCTGCTGAGATGCTCTTATGAAAAAGGGACCCTGCTCTGCAGCCCTGACTGACAAAGGCTCTTGCAGCACAGGCCAGCTTCTGAGCCAGCCTCCTGCAGACTGTAGCCACAGCAGAGCGAGCTGATGCATGGAAGCTCTGCACTCAAGCAGTGCATCCATTCCCCTCCAAATCTTGCCCCAAGCAACAGCTCTAACTTGGGGAGAGTGGTGGGGAACTGTGCAAGGACTCTCTCAGCTCCAGGTCTGGCAGTGGTGACAACCTACCAGCTTTCGCCTTGACGCTTGGCTTTCTCCCTCGCCCTTTGCCCTTTGACACGGGCTCTTCTGACCCCAGTGGAGCTCCCTCTTTTCCTTCTCCAGTGTCTTTGCTGGATTTACGGCTACGGCGCTTGGTGCTGGGCACCAAAAGGGCTGGGGAAGGCTCAGCACCTGGAAGAGGTCAAAAAGATGGTCAGATGCAGTCCAAACAACACATAAACCAGAGATGTGATACAGGGAACATATCCCTACCAATGCTGCAACAGGGACTGGGCCTTTTCCCTGTGGGTTATATCCCACCCCAGCTCTGCATGTCCACAATTGATGGTGCAATCTTTGTGACAGAAAGTCTGTGCACTGAGCCCAAAATCGCAGAGGCAGGTGGCCTGAAACTCCCTACGTTTCATAGTAGGAAGTGTCATCAAAAAACTGAACAGCAAGACTCACACTGGATCTTGTAGTCAGGTGGGAGAAGCCGAATGTGAGACAGTGGGATACGTCCCGTGTCCCCGTCATCAAACTCTACTGTGATGAGATCACCATCTTCCTCCAGATCCAGGGCTCCTGTGGGTTGGGGAGCAGAAGATGGGATTAGGGACAAACATCAGAGTACAAACCCCTTGTCAGGGAAGCGGGGACATGGGGGAAGACAGGGATCCTGCACCAGTGGCAAAGCATCCCATCCCCACCCTTCCTAAGCTGTGCAGGGAGGACACAGAAGGCTCCCTCTCCAATGGAAAGTCCCTGATAATACTAAACCAGCCCACCCAGTGTAAAATTCCCCAGTCAACAGCACTGCTCCAGAACATAACAACCATTTCAGTTTGACTTCCCACCTCTTTCCCCTCTTTCTCTCTATTCTTGAAGAAACTCACTTTTCTGTTTTCACCGCAGTATCTGTTTGTTTTGCCCTGCATTTTGTAACTGCTCTCAGCAATCACAAGCTGTTGCTTTTCACCTTCTCTCCAAGAGAAATAAACTGCGTTCCCACCCCCCCTTCTTCCATCAGCATCACTGGCCTGTAACTCATAATTCTTCCCTTATACACACGTAGTGTAACCAAGAGCCCAAAAGAAAGACCAGCCAATTGTCCAGGGCTCTTCACTGGCGTTTTATGGGACCAGATGGGGAAGCTGATGTGTCAGAGGCAAAGCTGTGAGTGTGCAGGTGATTTAGAAACCTCTGCAACCTCAGAAATCTTTGGTGCCTGGAGTTAATTCTGAGTTTTTGAAGTGTGTTGAATTTCGCCGATATTTTAAGCTCCTAAATTGCTCAGACTTCTTCCTATGAGAGCACATCTCCTGGACCAACAGGATGTTACTAAACCAGCATCACGACTGAGCTGGACATGACCTGGAGGAGAGGAATGGGCCTGGCCCTGACCTCCAGGACACTCACAGCAGACCTCAGGGCTTGCCCAGACAAGCCTGACATCCCTCAGGACACACAGGACTGAGACATTGCTGGTTCACAGCGCAGAGCAGCCAGGGCGGCCTTACCTCGGACAACTGTCCCTGGGTAGAGGCAGCGGTACTGCTGGCTCCAGTAGGCTGCAATCCTCGTGCCCTCAGGCAGGAATCGCACTGAAGGTGGTTTCACATCGATGATCTGCTCGGGGCAAGAGGAAGGCAATTACTGACGTTCTTGGCACCAGCACAGACCATCCCACCACAGCTGGCATGTAGCAAAGCAGCTCTAGAGAAGGCTGGGAAATGGCCTCGTGTCTGCTCACAGGGCAGTGTGAAGGACTGTCCCTGATGGCGTACAGGCCTAGTGCCCACTGCTAGGGGGGGAGCTCAGCCATGGGGCAGCAACCCACACCAAGGGGAGCTCTGTCCAGACTGGCCATGGAGGTAGGACCATGGCACCCCTGCAGCACCAGCTGGGGGAGGAGGAAGCTTTCAGCTAGCCTCCTCCACCCCAAAACAAGGCTCAGACACCAAGGACAGGCACCCTTTGGCCTCACATACCGCTTCCTGCAAGAGCTGCTCCAGGCAGTAAATGTGGGGACGGTTTCCCCTCTCACCTTCCACCACCACACGGTATCTGTAACACAAAGGCCCAGTCGGACACAGCCCATGGAAGACATCACCCCCATCAGCTAACACCTCCCTCTGAGCCCTACCACCAGTTTATTTGACAGCATTTAATGAGAGGTAATTGGACCTTCCTCAGCGCTGATAAACCGGAGTGAAGTGTCCTTCCCTCCCTTCCAGATTCCGTCAGTCTCTCTCCAGCCAGCTCTACACAACCCCCAAATCGATCCCTACATCAGTCCGCATTCACCGGCAGAGCCCGGGTGGATGTAGCAGCCCCGCAACTCACATGTCTGGTGAATGCACTGTCTTGACATGCCCGGCATAGAGCAGCTTGTCATCCATGGGGATGAGGACACGCAGACCATCTTTCAGCTCATCCTTGTCAATTATGCAAGAGCGGGGAGCTGTGAGGTGTTGGAGCAAGATGGGGATTAGAAAGCACCACACATGACAAAGCAACAGCAAGGGGAGAAGCAAACCTCATACTCCCAGCATCACCCTCCCCTAGGAAAAGGCCAGTAAGCCCTTTGTAGGAAGGGCTTGCTCTCTCTGGCTAGCTCCTGGCAGAGGAAAATTTTTTGTCTTGGTAATAGTAAAAAGTCCCCCATCTTGGTAATAATAACATACCAGTAAATGAAAATAAGGCAGCTCAGAGACTGGGCTTCATGTAGATGGCACAGTCAGCCACTCTGATAAGGCTTGCTTTTGGCAAGCCAAATTGACTGGAAACGTGGTATCTTCACCCCAAGGACTCGTGGCTTTGGATGAAGAACATGTGAAAGCGGCACAGTCCTGCTCTGAGCGGCCCTGGGAAACCTGCCCAGCTCTTCCACCTGTACAATTAGCCCCCCGGCCCCTTCTGCCCTCACCTGGTGTGGACGGTCGCTCGACCAGCATGCTCAGTGGGATGTTCTCATCCTCCGAGAAGCTGCTGTCTTGGTTGGGTTCAAAATCCTCCTCTGCTGCCATGCTCTCCATGAGCTTGCTGACAGCTCCTCCTTTCCCTCGGTTCTGCAGGAGAGCAAGCAGCACGTCAGCTGGATGACAACAGGCAACAGTCTGGTCCCATCTCACTTCCCTCCAGCAACAAATAACCTGAGGATACTGGGACAAACTTGTCTCCATCCACAGCAATGTTAATCACACAAAGAGGCTGTGCCCAGACTTGCTTTTTGGTTGAACAAAGACCTTTGTTTTTCTGGGTTTATTCCCAGTCATCACTGACAGCTGACCAAAAGCTATTTCACACACCCTGGTCACATCTCACTCCTGGAGGTTAGGAGAGATGCTGCGGAGCAGACAGCTGTAGCTCTGCTCTGCATTCACCATCGCTCTGCACAGTGCTCCTGAGTCCCTGTCTTCACTGAACAGGCAGCAGGCACTCTTCCTACTTCTTCTCAAAGCCCCACGATCCGTTTCTTGCTGTTACACACAGACCATAAGCATTACTCTCAGAAATCACGTGCAAAGATGCAGTAATGTGTGTTAAGAGAGAAGACAGGCTACAGCAATGGAGCAGAAAACAATTGTGACCTGGCTCACCCAGTGCTGAGCTGGGCAACTCCATCACCATCTCCCTGGTCCTTGCTATCCATGAAGGCTCTCCCTCCACCCCGTGGCAGCCTTAGAGAAAATCCTGCCTGCTCATTAATTTGGGGGATGAAGGCAAACGAACGCCAGATGGTAGCAGCAGGTACTACCTGATAGTCTTCCTTGGATTTTAGGCTTCTCAAACCAGCATTTTGCCTGTAACACACTCAGCAAAACCTGCATCTATATTTTCCCTCCCTCACACTGCAACAGTGAAGGAAAAGAGCAGGGCTCTGCCAGCCACCCTCCAGTCCACCCAGACTAGAACCAGTCCCTCACCTCTTTTTTCACCTCCTTGGCTTTCACCTTGGCTTTGCTCTTCTTGGTGGAGCCCAGGGCATTCGCCAGGCTGACATGAACATCAGACGGGGAGCTAGGGATGCCAGGAGGAGACATGGACGAGGAGGAGGAGCAGCAGGGTGTTTCTTTACCCTTCTTCCGCTGCTATAAATGAAAAGAAAACACTCCCATCAGTAAAGAGAGGATTGGTAAAGATCTGGGCCCAGAGAGAGGAAAGGTAGAGCAAAGCAGGCTGTGCGCAGCTAGGATGACATCCAGCAGTTAGTTCACTGACTCCAGCACATCCTACATCTCCCAGCTCTGCTTTCAGGCTCCACACGTTTTGGGAAGAGCTTTTCATTACCCTGGAAAGCAATTCCTGCCCATCAAACCTTCCCCCAGAGAGCTCCAAGAAGATCCCAGCTGGCCTCATGTCACAACTAACTTGTCTAACTCTCCCCACAATCACTGCTCCTCCGTAACGCTGCCATGAACTAAACTGGAGATGGGGGGAGCTGAGCTTTCAGCCAAGATGAAGAGCTGGCAACTCAGAGATCACTGCCACCACCAGCCAGGAACAGCCCTCAGAAGACACCATATAAAAGGTGAACAGCCTTAAAGGCCAGCGTGGGGGCCACAGCTCAGGAAGTGGATAAGGTTGTGCAGAGAGCGGGTGAGAGATTTCACAGATGTTTTAATGCAGGATTGTCCACTCTGGCCAATCCAAGCAGGACTGGAGGGTGACACAAATAACCTGCCCTGTTCAAACACAACAAGCTTTTCCTCCCTGCAAGTCAGATTCAAGCCTGACAGCTCCTCCGGGTGTACGTGGGGGTGGCAGGGGGGACAAGGGGCAGCCAAAACAGCACTGGGGCAACCGCTGAGACAGGACTCAACTCTCCTCTCCCCCAGTGAAGTTAATTGCCCTCCCCTCACCCTCAGCTCCCAAGGGTGCCACACCAATCCTGCCTGCATGTTCCTCACCTTGCTTAGCTCCTTCCTCTCCTTCCCCTTGCTGCCCTCCTTTTTGGGGCTCATGGGTGCCCCCTTGCCACAGCGCCCAGGCTTGGAGACAGGAGTGGAGCTGGCAGGCGCCGCGGGGGTCAGCATGGCCGAGGATGTCGTGGCGTCGTGGAGGAAGATCCGCTCGCTCCGGCGCCGGTTCCACAGGTCATCATCGCTGGCCTCCAGCCCAAACTCAAAGCTCAAGTCCTTGGGGGACTTGAATTTCTTTAGCTTGCGGCCTTTCTCAGACCCAAGCTTGGCCTTGTCAGTGCTCCCAGATCCAGAGTCCAGGTTGCCAGGGGCCTGGCTTGGCGGGATGCTGCTTGCCTCCAGTGGCCCCTTCTTTCCCCGCAGCAACCCCGAGGGTGACTTCTTCCTGATCTTGATCTCACTCTCCGAGTCGGTGTATTCAAACTCTGTCCCTAGGTGCAAAAGATTTAACCATCAGTCAAAGCCCTGGCTGAGCCAAGAGGGGCCATATCCTGCTGGAAGCTTTTAGGCTCCACGGGAGATGCTGCGCCTGTTCTACAGAGCCCTTGCTTGTTCCCCTTTCGAATGCCCACATCCCTCAGATCTGCATTTCCACCCCATAAAACACTGACTTCCCTGAAAATAAGTCTTCCCTGCCCCAAACCAGAGCCCACCCATTCGGGCAGTGTGGTTCAGTGTGCTCCCTGCCTCCATTTTCTCCCTTCTCCCACAACCAAAACCCTGCAGAGAACCTCTGAAGAGAAAAGATACTCTGACATTCGCCCCTCTACAGAACGGAGTTGCTTGGCTGAAGTAAAGCACAAACCCCACAAAGCTGAGCCTTCCTCCCCTCCCAGCACAAGTCCTCTCTGATCTCACCTTCGTTTCAGGAGAACATTCTCTTTAACGAATTGAATAAACCCCTATTTCAAGTTTATTTTTCCCCATTGGCCAACAGACACCACCGATCTTTTTACTGGCTCAGGTAATCACCTTCAAGTCAAGAGAGGTAAATGATCTTTTGTCTGTGGCAAATGGAAATCCCCTCACATTGGCCTCTGCTCAGCATCATGGGCACAGCAGTATCCAGAGGCCTGAGATATTGTAATAACACCAAGACATTCACCACCTTCAGTGTGTTTCCCTCCCCAGAACCTGATAAAGGAAAGCAAGATCACACATTTCCAGAGGCAGAAGGGAAACTGAGGCAGGACCTACACATGCAGCAACAGGGGCAGGAGGGAGGCAAAGCACCGTGGCTGCACAGGCACTGCGCCATCAGAGGGATACAAGCAGCCAGGAAGAAACTTGCCCAAAGTCATGCAGTAAGTCTATGCTGGAACAAGAGACTGAGCCCAGATTTTCCAAATCCAGTTCTTTCCCAGGGCGCTGGACCTCATGGGATGGCACACAACCTCTGAAGATGTGTGGAAACGTCAGTAGAACCTGGGTCTCCCTCTCCAAAAAAGAGCATCAGCCAAAGGTCTCTCTTGTATCCTCCTCCACCCTGCTGTGGATCTGCCCTCTCTGCACACACACCTGCACGACTCTGCCGTCAGACCAAAAAGGTCTGAAATCACGCCTCGCTTGGCAGAATCTCTTCTCAAGCCCAACAGTGACTGGCCCCTGCTGTGATAACCACTGCTTGCAGAAGACCCTTGAGAAAGGACATACAGGACCGAACAACATTCACATGGGTAAACGAAAACATACGAGGCACAAGCATGGAGAGCATCTTCTCTCAGTCTTTCTCTCTCAAACACGCTCACTTTCACGGGTAAATTCAGTCTGCAGGAACCTGCTCTCATCTTCTACCCAAACCTCTTCCCCTGAGACAGCCCCAGCACGAGCAGGAAAAGAGCAAGCCTGTCAAAATCAAAGCTGGCAAGGCTCAAAATGAAAAAACCCATTGGAAATTACAGCACTCCTTCTCCTCTCTCACTGCCGCACGAGGCAATTTCTAGATGCTTCCAGTTTGAAGGAGGGTGGGTTACAAGACGATAAATTCTTAACAGAGGCTGTTGGAACAAGTTGGCAAAGCCTAATATAGCATGGAAACAGTGCTAAAACAAGCCAGACTCCCAAGGAAGACATCATTTTCCATTCTGAAGCATGCTATAAATCCCATTATCACTTAATAAATATTAATAGAGAATTTATAAATGGAGCCCACATAGATCTGTCTGACCGGGAACGATGTCACCAGTGGGCACTTGTGCAGCAGGGCATGGGGAGGGGAAGAAATGAAACTCCAATTACATGCAATACAATGAAACTGAGACAGAGATGGGGACAGAAATACAGGGTCTGGCATTGCAAACACATGAGCAGAGGAAGGAATGCTTGTTTCAAGCCTCGCTGGCCGGCTTCTGTGAGGAAGCTGATGGGATGGGCTGATTGAAGGGGTTTTTCTTCTGTTTGGGTGTCTCTGCCTCTCTGCCTCTCTTGGGTATCTAAGATCAGCTGCATTTAGCACATGCTTCCTTCCCTAAAATGTAACAGCATTTCATTGCCTTCAGCACCCTGTCCAAGGGCACACAGTACCCCATCGCTTGCCTCTGCAGCACGGCTGTTAAGGATTTGCCAGGTAGGGAAAGAGGAAACTTTGAGAAAGCCACAGGCAGCCGCTCCTAGCGAAGCCACGGCTGCAGCTGCTAAACCTGCCATATCTGTGCCCGGTTCTTGTTTTCTTGCCAGGTGATTCCCCCTGCCTTCAGCATCAGGACCAAGCAGCCAACAGCAAGGAAGGAGCAAGACAGTGCCTGGATAACAATCTGCTCTCTTGCAGCACAGCTGGGACCTCCTGAACCTTCCACCTTGCCCCCATGGCACCAACCCTAACCATGCAACTCACCCATCAGGCTCTGCCGCTCCTCCTTCTTCTTCGCCTTCTGCTTGGCCTCCAGCTGGATGATGGAAAGCGGAGGGGGAACGATGGGGCTGGGCATTGCGCTGGCCGCAAACCTCGCTAGAAGACCCAGGCCGCTCTCGTCAAGGGCAGGTGATGAAAGCCTGTCAGTGCCGTCCGTCCCATAGTCCTCTACTTCCTCCTCTTCCTCTTCGTCCTCCTCTTCCTCCTCCTCTGAGCTAGAATCTAGCACGCAGAAAAGAAGGAGCCCATTACAAATCTCATGGAGTTGTGCATCAGCCACATTTCCACCCCAAACAGATAACTCTCCTGCTGCTCTGTGCTCACCTAAGTAGCACTGAGCCACTCATGAGCTGAGCCAGAAGATGTTGGCCACAGACACACATGTGTCTCTGTAGCCATACAGCCGGTATCACCCTGCCTACCACCACCCTTGAAGGACACAGCAATATAGGGTACGGCAAAGAGGACCCGTTCAAGGCGAGGGAGGGAAGAGCAGGGTGTTGGCAGAGATTTGAAAAGGATGCCACGCACCCCTTCCCTGCAGCTTTCAGGAGGAATTAAAAGCTTAATTCATTTGAAAATCCCAACCTCGGAGCTGTGGGATTCCCCTCCCACCCACCACCTCTTCCTCCACAATGAAATCCATTAGCGTAATCAGAATCAGAGATCAGCATGGAAGGGGAATACCAGAGATCAGCCTGTGCCGAGGTAGGAGGCAAGGAGGACACAGAGAGGAGAAGGGGCAGGAGGCAAAAATGCAAAGGTGGGGAGGGAAATAATAATTTGAAAGCAATGGATTTGGAATGCATAAGGGGGGAAAGTGTAGGTAGTGTTGGAGACAAGGAGGAGCGTTTAAAGACACTGCCTCAAAACTCTCCGTGCCTTTCATTTCATTTCCCTCCCTACAGCTCAGGCTAGCTGAGGAAAGCCCAGCTCAGCACAGGCAGGAAGAGCTGCCCCCAGCCCAAATCTAATCCTGGCAAAGAAATCAACCTCACTGCCTGCGTCGGCTGACACCCGCAGAGAGCAGTGGGCTGGGGTTTTCCTTTACGGTGTAGATACAGCAGGTATTTTGGGGGTAGATGCTCTGAGAGTGGCACCTCTCCCTTCCTACAGCGCTTCCCAAGAGTCTGTCATCAGCTCAAAGGCAATTAATTTTAACAGCATCTCAGTCAGGTAG
Source organism: Nyctibius grandis (assembly GCF_013368605.1). Lineage (NCBI taxonomy): Eukaryota > Metazoa > Chordata > Aves > Nyctibiiformes > Nyctibiidae > Nyctibius > Nyctibius grandis. Next base: position 95,970,683 of record NC_090695.1, read on the forward strand.
TGCTGGTGAGGAGCGAGAGTCACTACACAAATGCACATATACCACACACATACATATACACACACATATATGAGCACATGTACCTATAAATATATATATAAGTGCAAAAAGTGGGTCTCGAAAAGATATTTAATTTCTCTTGAAATTGAGGGCTTAAGTAGGATCATCAAGGTTGCTGAAAAATCTCCACCACTAGCAGGAGCCCTGCTCTCCCCCCTGAGCCCACCGGCCAGCTCCCCGCCAGCCGCTATCCCTGCCTCTGAAAGCCAGCCAAATGAGAAACCAGATCCCTTCAAAATGAGCTGGAATGAACAGGAAAATCCTTTTCTCTTCACGTATGACCTCTGGGATAGAGAAAAACGTCCTCGACACTTGGCTGTTCCAAAAAAAAAAAAATAATACAACAGCACAAATGTTATTTTTCCACTTCGGATTATTTTTCCATGACATTAGGAACAACAGGAATATCAGAAAACAGTGTTCTCATCCTTGCATTTTGTCAACTGAAGTAACAGCCAGCTATATTTTTTTTTTAACAAGGAGAGCTTATCTCCACAGCATACATCAGATAGTCACAGAATACTAATTTTTAACTGCATAAAAATCCCTTCCCCATTTCAGTTGCTCAGGCTGGTTCCTTGTGATATAAAAATGCTACCAAACCTACAGCCCTGCAGTAAATACCAAGAAATCCACAGCCCTGCTCACTCCTTGCATTAAAACCACATGCAAAAAAAACCAATCCGCAGCAAATTAGGATCATATTCTTTCCCCTACCAGAAAAGGGGGCACAACTGTTGTTTTTCTACCACGTTTTGCCAAAAAGAAAACAAATCCAGATGAACTCGGCTATTCTGAGACGTGGAAACCACCTGCCTGAAAAGCAGCAAAACCGTGCCTGAGTTCAATGACACACCACGGGGTGCTGAGACCCTCTCCACACATCCCATTTGGCTCCAAAATGCAGCAATTCTCAGCAAAAACAGACAAAAATTGAAAAAAAATCAACCTGTACAGCCCCTCATGCCAGACCCAGAGAGTCGGTCGAGCCAAGAGTGGCTCGCTGAGAAGCTGGGGAGGAAAACTGGCAAAAAAAAGGGGAAAATTTGCAGGAAAATCCCTCCATGACCTGTCCCACGCGATTTCCCTGCAGCACCCTTGGCTCAGCACTGCCCAGGGGCTGTGCCGGGCACAGGCAGCACCGCTCCTTCGGCACGTAAGAACTCTGCACGTGCGAGGGCATCAGGGTGCCCAGCAGCTCCGGTATTTCACGTGCATCGAGGTAAAACAGATTTAAAAGCCAGGATGAAAGCGGCTGTTATTCACGCTACAGAAAACGTAAGATACAATAAAGTACCTGGCAGTTATTCTAACCTCTCTCAAATATACGGTGTCACACTATGGAAGGACAACTGGAGATAGTCTCTTGTCAGCATTTTTACCAAAACACTTATATTTTTATCCGCATGAGATACAATTTTCAGCCTGAAAATAAGCACATTTTAACACATTCACAGCACAGATCTATCCTCCTCCACCTCTCGTGGCGAGGGCACATATTGCTAACTCCAATCTACACGCACAGCACAACCCCTGCTCCTCTTCCTCCTGATTTTCCAAGGGACAAAAACTAACAAATGAATCAAAAAGAACACATTTGGGGCTCTGCTCCAAACCCACAGGCTTCTAAAGTAAGTCCCCAAATTTATGGTCATACGGGCAATTAAGCTGCTGGTGCTCTGGAGCCATCTGCACAGCTCCTTCAAGAGACTCATGATGCCTGTAGTTAATGTGAAGCAGGAGTTTTACTCCTACTGTACCCAAATTATGCGTAGGCTTAAAATGAAGTATGCACAGATGCCTTTACACAACTGAAGCCTCAATTTCTTCTCCTGAAAAGGTGATTTTTAGTTAATAAGGGGGAAAAACACATTTTAAAAAATAATTTCTTCCTTCAATGGTAATTCTGTTAACACTGAGCATGGGTAAGGGAAAAAATATTCAAAGTGAAGAATATATTTTCTAACTGACATTTTTAAAGCATGTATATGTGTGTATATACCCACACACACAACCACACGCGTACATACAATTCTACAGCCAAAACAAACAATAAATTCATATTTAAATGCTACTGATGGCAGATAAACTGGAGCAAAAGAAGATTTTTTTTTTTTCCTAAAATTTTTTACCTGCGCTAAATGAAAAACCAAACCTAATTAAAAATACTAAATTTTCTCATTGCTTTTAACAGCTAAGCTTCCGTGGTATTTTACTGTAGGAGAGCAATAAATGAAGATTTGTTAATGATGAACAGAAATTGGTTAAGCAATTTGGTTTTTAAAGACTGATGTAACAAGAAGGATTGAGGGGGGTGTGGAAAGGAAAGGCTTGGGAAGAGGGGAGTAAAAAAACACACTTAAAAGAGTCATTTCACATTGTAAAAAAAATAGCATGATTTCCTCATAACACCAAGCAGGCCTACAGCATACAAAGTAGGCTAAGTACAGGCAGACTTTAGACAGCTACTGGGTCATTGACATCTGATTTGTGTGATCTGTCCAAATTCTGGAGGTTACTGATTTTTGAATGTCCAATTTAAGATTGTACCTTTTTTTTTTTTTTTTTTCAAAACAAGCCAATTCTCATCATTGGAAGATTTTTTGTTTTCCCCCCATATGTGCTGTGCTGCTGACTCCAGAAGTACTTATAAAAAATTAAAAATATTACAACTATCACATGGGAATGACTGTGTAGGGCACTGGTTATCCCTTTTTTTTTTTTTTCATTGGTGTAAAATCATCCTCCAAGTCAGGGAAAGAAGAGCAGGGAAGAAGGTACTAATTTCTTAAGGAAAACAGAGTATGGAGGAGGAGAAAATATGGGTCTTTGGCCTCAAAAAGCTCAAGGTATTACCTATCCTGATGGTTTTCAGAAGTCCCATGTGACTTTAGCACACATTAGCAATCTCCTCTCCAAGGTCACTGGACAAAAAACCATAAGCTTTGCCCATTATCAGAATGGCAACGTGGTGTTTGGTCTGTAAGAAAGCAGCATGTCCCCACCTCTTCTATCTCAAATCAGATGAAAACAGGTCTTCCTGCAGCTGCTCCTAACCCCTGAGATAGATACTGGCAGGGCTGTGGCCAGGCAACTACCCTGATATTAGGACAATCTGCGTTGTGGCCCAGAAACCTTTAAGGACAGTGGCAGAGCCTTTGCAGGCAGCGCCATGGCTTCTCATCTTGGACCCATCTGCAAATCCTTCCCTTTGCTGGGTTACGGGGTTCTCCAAAAGGAGGTCTGCAAACAGTAAAGCATTTCTGGAGTCCTCAAACACATACACACAAGCAAACCTTCCATGCAAGACTCTTCATGGACAGAGAAAAGTCAAAAGTGGACAGCAATCATCTTCAAAATTAAAATAACCAAGAGAATGCAAAGAGCTACGTGTCATTATTCATGGAGGCAACATCGAAACATCTGAGGCTGACAGATGACATAAAGAAAAGTTATTTTGCCTACCTACATAACAATGGTCAAGGTTCGGGTTCATGGCTAGTGACCCTCGCTGAGAAGTGTCTGCCCTACAACCAGCCAACCACTTTGCTTCTTTAGTGCAGCGTGAGAGCAAATGCAAGAGACCGACACAGACATTCAAAGCATCATGGATAGGGGCAGGGGTGAAAGGGTTGGTCAAGCAGCTGCAAGGAGAAAGTGAGCACTTCTAGAAAAGCTGAGGTTATTAATCGGTTTAGTATCAGGGAAAGCCATTAGAAACCCTATTACCCAAATATCCCTTCAAGTAATGCTTCTGAGAAAAAACAACCAAAAAAAAAATTATTTGCAGAAAAAACAAACCCAAAACTTTAACCAATAATCCCTCCCCGCCTCCCCCTCCATGCCCACCTCCCACACCAGGGGGTTTTGCATCTTTGGTTTCCCCACCATTAAATGACACCCCAGAGGGATTTACAATGCATTTCCCCATTTGTTCCAGATTCCCCAACCTCCTCCCATATCCTCTGCCCTCCCCAGACTTTATCCCATAAAACTGAGATTTTTTTTTTTTCTTAAAGCAGACAGGTTACTTGAAAAATAGACAAAGCCAATTAGGGACAAGTTACCTATCTGCTTACCTGGAGCAAAACCAAAAAGCAAACCCAAAAACCCCTCAAGAACTTGGCACCTAAAAGGTATTGATATCCTCAAAATTTCCAACAGCAGCAAAATAAAGAAAAGATGCAGGAAGGAACAGGGAAGGGAAGAATGGAAGTTAACGCAGACTCTTCATGGAAATGTGGCACTCTCATCCTCACATAAAATCCACTATCCCCAGAACTTTTTGGGTTCTCTAAAGAATAAATTTTTTAAAAAAATTTTTTTTAAACATACATTCCTCTGTTTTGGGTTTTCTTTGAAATGCTTTGGTGAGTCCAGCCCAGAGCCACATCAAACCAAATCAGCATTCTGTATCTTTCTGCTGCATTTGATAATTTTTATTTTAGCTTGAATTATCTTTCTTTGGAGGTTGGGTTTAGAGGGAAGAAAAACCAAACAGGTGCATGGAGGAACTTAACATCAAAAAATGAAGAAAAAACAAAACAAAAGTAAAACTACCCCATTTTCAATTAACAGCTGCCTGAGCAGCCTGAAATACTAAAGGCTTTTGCTGTGCTACATCCAGATCTGCCATATAACTTAGATGATAACAACTGGGGATGCTCTTGCTTAGCATTGAGCCCAGACGAGCTACTTTCTTTTGGGAGCTGAGGGCTCATTAAAATGACCTTTCCCCATGATTATTATTTAATGAGTATGCTCTAAAACAGAAACCCCTTGTGTCTCTGGAGGAAAAGTCTCAAGTAATCTCTTTCTCACTGAAGTACTAATGACAGGCTGACAAAAAAAAAAGCTGCAAGAAAAAAACTGGGGTGAGGGTGAGGGAGGGAAACTGCAGAGTCAAATTTAATGCAGTGATTGCCACATCCTTGAACACCGTGGGTTATGTCTGGGCATCTGAAAAAAATTACCACCCAAAAAGAGATGCAAAAACTTGCCGTATACATTTTTAAAAGTGAAAAAGAAAAATTTCTGGCTGTTAACTAATGGGGACCTTATACTCAGCACCCTCCTGCAGCAGCAACAAGGACCAAGTGCCTCCAAGTTTTATCTGCCTGCCTCGAGAGAGCCTATCAACAGAGGAAACAAACTGAAAAAGAAGAAAACAAAACTGGGTGAACAAAACAAAAGGAAATTAAAGGGGTTGGGGGAGGAAAGGCCTAGGCTTTATCTGGACAAAGGCAGCAGGGATATTTGAATAATAGAGAGTACCCCAGACTAGGTTAATTCCAGTTCTACTCATGGGGAGTGGGAGCAGGAGGGGGATGCAGAGCAGGATGAAGTGAAGCGGCAACCTAATCGCCTGATAAGAGACACAGCAAGAGAGACAAGGTACACAGGTTTAGTTAAAAATGAACTCGATATGTTTAATAAAGCTTGGTATACCAAATCGCAGTACAAACATCAAGTCACACGGCCACACAACAGTATCCCGGTATTAAAAAAAACAAAACAAAACAAAACAAAAAAACAAAGGAAAAAGATAAAAGGAAAAAAGAAAAAAAGAAAAAAAGAAAATAATTTTAAAAAAAAGCTCCTTCCAAACCTCTACAAGACTCATGCTAAAATAAAATAATAATAATAGTAATAATAATAATAATATAATGGTGGTGGTGGCAGCAAGGAAGAAAGTGAGGGAAAAACTGAAGGGAAGAAGGGAACAGGAAAGCAGGGAGAGGTGGACACTAAAACCCAGCTGATATAAAAGCTCTAAAAGAGCCAGTCAGTAATAATATCACAATGATACAGGTACAAAAAGGATAAAAAATAAACGTCAGGCTGATAAAGCAGGCTACGCTGCCAAGAACAAAGATGGCCGCCCTGGCTCCGACCATCAAAATGGCTGACCCCCGCCCGCCAGGCCCCTCGCTCACCCTCACCCCCCGCCCACCCGCTTCCACACAGCCATGGCGGAGGGGTGCGTGTGGGGTTGCGTTTGCTATAAGCTAGTAACCTTGATCGAACGAGTCCTCCGAGGAGTCGCTGAAGGAAGATCCCGCCTCAGCCTCCCGCAGCAGCAGGCAGAAGGGCTGCTTCCGGCCCGCCACTGCCTTTGGCTTCAGTGGCCGCCCGGCCGCCGTGCTGCGGGGGGCCGCCTTGGGGCCACCGGCCGCCCGGCCACCCTTCCTGGCCACCGTGCTGTAGAGACCGGGCGGCCGCGGCTTGGGGGCGGACGGGGGCTGTGCCGGCCACTCGTCCCTCAGGGATCCTTCCTCCTCCTCCTCCGAGTCCGTATCTGTGGTCAAAGCGGGTGGGAAGTTCGTTATATCAGAGAACGGGCGTTTGGGGCTTTTTCGTGGGGCTTTTTGGGGGGTGCTTTGGTGCATTTCTTTGTGAAGAGGCTGTAAAGGAGAGGAAAGTGGCTGCAGAAGGGGCCGTGTGCCGCCATTTTCCACCCCTGCCAGGTCCCTCCAAGTTTGGGCTCAGCAAGCTGGAGCCATATAAACACAGAAATACGTATTTCCTTCTTTCAGTCAGAAATAGACACTCTCCACCTACGCCAAACGACTCCTGTCCTCTCTAAGGAGTTGTTTTTAGCTCAGGAGCGGAAAACTGAGGTAGACATTTCCACTATGAAGTTGTCCACCAAAGGCGCAGCAATGCCAACCATCGACCCATCGACCTGAATTAGTCTTAACCATGGTTATGTTCAACACTCTGACCTAAAGCTCCTTTTCTACATGAACCAACTCTCCCAGAGGGTTTTCGACGCGGCCAACAGGAGCAAGCCTAGCGAGCAACATGTCTAACACCAAATGTCTAACTCTAAACATGCCACCCCAGACGCTCTGCAGTGTGCAATACAAAGGACATGGAAATGCCAATGGCAGGGGGGTTGGAACTAGATGATCTTTAAGGTCCCTTCCAACCAGGCCAGGTCGGGCATTGCTCCCCACCTCCATTGCGTTGGTTGTGGAGATGAAGGAACGAGGGATAGCAAGTTTAGAAGGCCCAAAGCCCAAGTATGCAAATGATTTTGGGCATCTGACTTCTGTTAAAATCTGTGGGAAAAGGAAGCTCAGCTCACCCTCTGGATCTATGCCCAAGGTTTTCAGGACTTCAGCTAGAAAATCATGAGGTTAGGAGGCAGAAGGACTTGGCGCCAGTCCCGCTTCTCCTCCTTCACAAGAGCAGCCCACCAGTCATGGGAAGTGCTGCCATATGCTTGACCTGCCTCCCCAAATCCATCACGCTTGAGTGACCAAATGACAAGCTAAAGCCCTTTCCTTGAACCTGCACACAGCTGCCAAACCACACACCAAAGCTGAGCCATTTCAGAGTCGGTTCCTCAGTGACAAAAATCCTCCTGTGCTGAGATTCGTATGGCGAAGGGGCACATTCCTACACCTGGAGACCCACTGGAGAGGGAAGGGGTCAGAGAGCAGCTCCCTTAGGTCCAGGAGGGAGTTTTTGTTCATGAAACCACAGTACCAACTGCAAGAACACTGCAAAAGTTCCCTCTGCCACAAGCCAAGGCTTTCAGCTTCAGCAACAGCCTGTGCCTCCTCTCCCCATTAGCTCCAAAGCTCCCAGTTTAGAAGCCATGTGTCTGTCCTTGGGAGTGAAGCACATTCAAGAACAGAACTGTTTGGTACAGCACCAAAGGCTGTGTTCAAGTCCAGTGGACACAATGGCTCCTATTTTGCCATGTAAATGGCTAATTTCATGCCAAACACTTGTTCTGTTAGAGAATCACTAGCTCATCATCTTCCCCATTTGTGAAATTTCTAAAGCGGTGCTGCACTGAGAGATGGATTCGTTATGCATACAAACACCCCATAAGGGTTTTAACACGGGACTTAAATAGCTGCAAGCAAAGGAAAAGATGCATATGCAAGTGAGCGAAGACAATTACACAACCAGGCCTCAGACCATAAACTCCAAGTCCCTCACATGTCCTCTGCCCCATTGTCTGCCTGGATCGTTAAAGTCTCTTCTACCTCTGGTTCTACTGTCTTCCCGACACTGTCTGCAATTCAGATTTTTCCTTCTCTAACAGAGGTCCCTAGCTCTGCTCGGCTGCAGGAACCTTTGCCTCAGGCACACTTTGGGTTCAGAAATGGCAACCAGTACACAGGATGGCAGGGTGGAGACGAACACCGATGAGACAGATGGGAAGGCTGAGCACAGGCAGCCAGGAACCAAGCCACGACACTGAAGGGCAGGAGGATGCTCATGAACATCAGCGCTCCTTGGCAGCCTTTGCCTTCTCCAGCTGAATCCATGGCATAATCCTAAAGCCAATCCTACCCAACTCAACAAGGACTTCAAAAGTCAACCGTTAACCACCTCCTGAAACAGAGGCTATGAGCACTCATCTGACAGGTAGAAGGAGAGTGTCTACTCCCACCAAAAGCAAGAACGTGGGTCAACTTCTTTTTTAAAGCGTTTTTCCCCCATTGACGATCAGTACAGGCCAGGAAGAGATGCACTGATATTGGCTATCTCTTGGACAGCAAGTTGGGCACACAACTCATGCTGACCTCAAAGATGCAGCAGCACTGATTAGTCACGGAGGAGGTCACCTTTCACTCATGAGCAAAACCAGACCCATCTCCAAGGCCCTTTCCAAGAGGCCCGAAACCCCCGCCACAAGTCCCCACAACAGATTGCACTGTAAGAAGAAATAAATGAGGGGTTACTTACTATAGGAGTAGCTGCTAACTTCAGATATTGCTGGTGAATGGGAAACCTTGAGCTGATTTTTGACTTTTAACCCCACCTCCATCTTCTTCATTTTGGCAGCCACTTTGTTTTTACCTTCCTTGGTGGTTTTCAGTGACAGGCCCAGGTTCTTGGCCAGGCTCTTCTTCTCCTCCTTGCTTGGCAGAGCCTCGTGGGGCAGGAGGTACCTGCTGCCACTTCCACTACTTTTCGGCTTTCCCCCAGAGCTGTCGGCAAACTTGAAGGGGGATTTGAGCTTGTCTTGTTTGGTGAGTGACAGGGCTTTGTCAAGCTTGCTGGCCAGCTGCTCCTGATCCGATGGCACCTTCTTCTTTTTGAGCTTTAACTGTCGAGGTGAAAGGAAGAAATAGAGGTGAATACAGAGCAGATACCATGGCAGACCTGAGGGATTTTACTAGCCCTCATAACAGTCGCTCATGCACGCTAGTTAATAAGGCCTCAAAATGATGGTCTTAACCCCAGTTGCCATAACCCACCATGGTGCTAGGGAGGAAGAGGAGGAAGATGTCAGCCAACAGCACAGCTTTACCCTTATCGAGCACTGCAAAATCACAAGATTAACTTAGAAAAACTGAATTTTCTTCCATAAGAAATATGTTCATAGAACAACACGTTTTGGAGTTCTCTCTTCTCAACACCTTCTGGTTTTTAGGATATGTTTGGGTTGGTTTTACAAGCTTTTCTCTAAATCACGAGGATTAAAAATCTTCTTTACCCAAAACCCCAGCCAAGTAAATACGGATTTCTACATAATCAACCAGCTCCAGAGGCTGGGATGCCAAAAAGCCCCAAATACCTCTCAGCAAGAGCATCAGCACCACTGCATTACAGCCAGCGCTGTTACATCCTTTTCAGTATTTTCTTGCTTCTTGAAAAAAGTAAATATACTTTACATGTGCTACAGCTAGATAACAGGAGCTGTAACTCAGTACTTCGCCTGTATGCATTTTGGATTTCATCAGCAGCTTAAAGCTCCAGTAAGTATCTCATTGCCTCAACGGGAGAAGAAGAAAATCCTGCATTTAAAATAGCAACGTTGCACTCCCTTTCTCCCCTCACTTTGGGAAGTCCATTCCCCTTCAATATCTCAGCAGGCAAAGGGCTAAGATGAGCACTGCTCTGGATTCAGAGCTACTGCAACAGTGCCATGCTCTGGCTGGCTCAAAGGCGCTTGCCCCTCTGCTGCCTATCAAAGAGGTCCAACCTCCATAAGCAAGCACCCCTCCGCTGCACAGACAATCCTCTCATGAAGAGCTTCTAAACCCAGGAGAACTGAGAGCAGACGCTCTACGATCAGGAGGAGTTATCCAGTGCAAGCCAACACTAGCAAAGCAGGAAAGAGATCTGCTTTTGGCCCATGGCTCCATGTTCCCCATGAGGGCACTGACCTCATTTGAGAAGCTGGGAGCTGCATCGTGCTCTTCCCAGCTCTGGTTCCTCCCTTTCATCTTGCCACTGCCGCTCTCCACATCCTCATCCTCCTCCGGGAGGGCCCCTTTGTGCCTCTTCTTCATGCCCTCACCAGTCTCAGAGTCTTCAGAGAGCAACAAGGACTTGCTCAGTCTGCAAGCCAAGCATAGGATGGGTCAAGGTGGGGGGCTTTCCTCCCCGTGATCCCCACCAAGCTCAAAAGTGACGTTAACTGCCTCCTAGGACAGTGGGGATCCTCAGCAGGAGCCAAGTCCACTGTGAAGTGACAGCAGTTTGTACAAGGTTTTCCACCAAACAGGAGAGCCATGGATCCCTTCTTGCACACTCTTGGCCACCAGTACGGATGAGGGTGCCTGAAATCAGAGACCTGCCAGGCGGTCTCCGAAAAGCAATTGGTGTCTTGAATAGCAGCCACCAAAAAAGTGCCTGATTTGGTACAGAGCAGCAGAGGGAAGGACAGACAGCTGAGCTGGCCCTGAAGGTCTTCTCCCACCTCTACTTTCAAGGACTCTGTAGGTGCAAAGAGAGATTCTCGAGGCCCGGGGCGGGGTGTCTCACTGCCCAGACACTTGCTCTGGTTGCTCGGGTATGAGCAAGGAGGTGGTAAGGAACTGCCACGCAGGGTGACACAGAGAGACAAGAGCACTGGAGGGACTGGCTCACTCAAAGGACAGGCAATCTGCTTTACTAGCCTGGGCCCTCTGCGAGTGGCATTTGTGATCTGCATCTTTGGTTTTGCTTCGGGATTTGAGGGGAACACAGAGGGTAAATAAATAATTTTAAAAAACAAAAAATAAAGTAGGTGAAACTATAAGCACATCTTTCACTGCTCCCCAGCTGTCTCCAGAAACTAAGTGATGGATGAAGAGATCAGTCAACACCTCAAGACTTCCAGAAGCCTCCATTAAAAGCTCTCATATGCCGCCTCCTTCACGCTAAGCCTCCTGGCCGAGGTCATACCACCACCACAAAGCCACTGACATGGGGCAGCCTCCTCAGCTTCCAGGCACTTCCCCTCCCCTTCATCCTCTCTGCTGACCTCCACAGACAGCTAAACCAACACCTCAGGCCCTGGACGCTGGCTGAGGGTGCATCTCCATCTCCCATGCCAGGCTGCTCAAGCATTCCTGCCTGCAACGTGGGGACATGCACACGCAACACGCTCATGCATGCATACACGCACAACTCCAGCCACCTCTGGATGCCTCCAGCCTGTCCAGCCATCCAAACCAGAGGAGCAAAAACACACAGCCACCAAGAGGACAGATTTTCAGAAGCACATGGTCAGTGGGAGCTGGGCACCTGAATCTCATTTGTAGTCGTGAAAGGACATTTGCAAAAATACATAGTACGAAGGGAGGCAGCTCAGAGGTGCCTTCCCATTGGGGAGACCTGGCCATCTATGGATGGTTAGATGGCCAACGGTGGTGAGATCCAGGCATCCAAACAAGAACAGCTGGACTTGCAAAACAGAAAAAAGCAGAAGAGAGAATGATCCAGACACTTGAAAGAGAGGGGTCAGGCGAAACCAACTCCCACTGATTAAGGGAACAGGAGATGAAGAGAGCAGAAACACAGCAGAAAGGCCCTAGAAAGCAGACAACCTGGAACAGTCCTGCCCTTCCAGTTTTTGTCATCAGCATCAATTAGGTCTACAGCACCCGTTTGCACTACCCGCTCTCCTGGAAACACACAAGGACGTGCTCCCCGACACCAAGAGCTCACCTCCAGGTCCCTGACCAGCCGGCTGCTCCGTATCACCTCATTGCTGCTCAACTCAGCCTGTCCTACTGCACCCACCACCACAGACACGCGCTCTACCAGCAGGGAGGGAGGAGGCTGGCACCGTGTTCCCACTGCAAGGACACTCACATTAAACGCACCCGCTTCCACGACACGACTGCTGCCAGCGACTGGCCTGCCACCTCAACGCCACGGCGAGCCCCCGCTGCATCTGAGATGCTCTCCCCAAGACAGACCCTGGTGCAGCGACCCTGCCATTTTCCCGTCTTCCCCAAATTCCAGCCTTACTTTCCACTCTTGCTGTCACTCTTCCCTCTCTCCTTAATGGGTGACAGAGCGCTTGATCCAAGTTTCCTCTTCCTGGGCCTTCCAGGGCCTCTTCTCGCCAAGCTTCTACTTTTCTCGTCATGCTTTTCCCTTTAAAAAAACCACACGCTTCACTGTTAACCAAGGCAACAAAAAAAAAAAAAAGCAAAGAAAAAAAAAAAAGCAAAAGCAAATTTTGCAACCAAAAAGCAAAAGAAACAAGGAAAAAAAATAAAGCAAATAAATCCAAAAAAGAAGAAAAAGGGAAAAAAATTAAAAGAAAGCAAGCAAGAACGGGAGCCAACCCAGAACCTTCGCCTGTCACCAAACTGCTAAACTGAGCTGCTGAAGCCAAGGTTGTCTCTAATACGGTCTCCCAGCTGCATTCACCAGTGATCAGTTGTCGTGTCACATAGCCTAGGGTGTGTTGTGCAAAGCTCTGGCGGGCCGTACCAGGAGGAAAGGAGAAGAGCCTGGGAGGGATGGAGGGCTGTTTTCTCTCCCAGACCAAGAGGCAGTGAAAGTGCCCAGCTGGAAAAAAAAAGACTAAATGAGCAGCCTGCGACTTACTCTGAGTCCCTGCGGCGCTGCAGCTTCACCAGCTCCCGCTGCTTCTCCTTGTACCGCCGCTGCAGCTCCGCCAGCCTCATCCTGTAGTCCAGCTCCATCGCGTCCATGTTCTCAATGGCCGATTTGATGGAGTACATCTAGAGTGGGGAGGCAAGAGGGGGCGAGAAGGTCAGGACATGTCCAGGTCCCCACCTAGACCGGGGTGGTGCACACTGGAGTGCCCCTGCAATGGCCAAGATGTGCAGCCGGGCAGGGAAGCCCTCCATGCTTACAGTGAAGCTGAGCACCCTCACCCACAAGTACAGCCCTTGAGCAAAAATCAGCCAAGTAAAGATGTTCTGTGGCTTGTGCATGGGATGGTATCAGCTCTGAGGGAGAGCAGCCCTGGGAAAGAACCTGCAGGGTAAAATACACCCATGGAGGCTCTTTTCCCTTATTTAAAAAGATCAAAATACTCCCCTCTCTTGGAACACTTCTTTGCAGGGTATAAAATAATTTGTCAGTCTCTCCCACGGGAAGAGTCAGCGAAGAAAAAACAAGGAAAAACCCTCCTGCCACTATCTTTATTTCTCCCCCCCCACCAAAGCTGTAACACGTGAGTTCCCGCTCGCTTTGTATCACAAACAGTGCTTCTAGGGCTGCCGAGGGTCCTGCTGAGATCAATGGTGTCGATTCACAAACGAGGGAGGAAGCGCCGGCTCGCTCTGCTGAACGCAGGAGCGCGGCACGAGGCGGGTGGCAAACTGTGCCTGGCAGAGCGAGCCGCGGTGAGCGGATGCGCTGTGGCTTTTCAGGCTCAGCCGCGCTAAGAGCTACTTACGGGTTCATCTTTCTTCTGCATCCAGCTGTACTTTTTGTTGGGATTCAGCTCTCGAGGCAGCCGGATGGTTTTCAGACTTTCCATAAAGGGGGTGGAAAGTACTTCCATGAGCATGTGGGTGCTGGCAGCCAGCAAACTCTCCAGTGTTGGCCGGACAGGGAAACTCTCTGGACCTGCTGAGGACAGGAAAAAAAAGCTATAGAGGTTCACCTTCCAAGACTGCTCCTCCAGCAGGCACAAGGCGAGGCTGATGTCCCTTTCTGGACCATGGCAGCTCACAGAGCCTCCCAGCCACCCTTGGCCCCTACTCGAGATCTCTTGTCGTACCCAGCCATGGTGCAACTGGCAGTTCCCATCACGTCTCACCTCAGGAAGTTACTGGAAGGTGAGATCTTTTCAGGACCTGCCAAGCTCTTGGAAAGCATCATCTGGAGCTACGGGGGCCTCTTGTGCCAAACTCCGACTCAGACTGCAGGCTCAGTGCCTGCCAGAAGGGTGTTACCCTGGCAGTTCTCAGCAAGTGGGGCTCCGTTTCCGCTACACATACCACAAACTGTCTAGACATGGTGAAGGCCTTTGGAAGGGGAGAGCGGTACAGAAGCCACACGTAGCTCAGCCTACTGCAACAAAAACCTCTGCCCCAACCCCATCCAAAGCACCAGCCACTCCTGCAACTCAGGGCAATGCTCTCCTTGCTGCCTGGCTGAGGTTGCAAGAGATTCCACCTGTGTCTCTGCTTCTCTGCATGCACAGAGCGCAGGGATCGCACGCAGGGAGACCCAACCTGACCCAAGGCTGGCCAGACCACGCTCTCGCAACTTACTTTGCATTTCTTGCTTCCGTTTCTCCAGCTCCATCTCTGCGATTTCACTCAGCAAAGTGATCCCTTGCAGGAAGGAGTGCTCCAAGGCCTGGTCAGCTAACACCTCCACCTTCATCTGGGACGGAGTGACACTGGTGGTAGTCAACAAGGAACAAGCCTGAGGCATTTCTGTGGCAGCCACCAAAGCATTCATCCCAGCCAGTGGGTCACCCGGCTTGATGTCCAGAGCTGGGATCTGGCAAGGGATTGCCTCTCCCGTGTAGGAACGGATCTCTGTCCCCTGCTCCCCCTCCTCAGGGGGCAGGCTGGGAAACTCCCTTCCCCGGGGCACATCAGCACTCTGCAGATCCATGGCTACAGAGGCCTCCTCCCGCTGGGGCGTCAAGTCCATCTCAGGTGGCTCGTTCTCCGTGTGCACGAGCGAACCGTCATAGTCCATGTGCACGGAGCAGGTTTCTGCTCCACTCCCAGTCTCTGCCTGAGGCTCTGCTTCTGCAGGGCAGGCCACAACCTGATAAGGAGGTGGGCAGCTCTGGAGGTCTTCCTGATCCTGCTCCATAGCACCCAGGGCTTCCCCTTGATGCAATAGGAGATTGCAGTTGTCCACGTTCTGCACTGGGACAGCTGCAGAGGTGGCCATGTTCAGAGTCCCCATGTCCTGCTCACAGATGCCTTCTTGGCTTTCCTCCATCTGCACCTCTGATTTCACCCTCTCTTCCAAGGACTCCTCTTCCGCTGCTGCTTGGATGGGCTCTAGCATTTTGGACGGAGACAGGCGGATGGGCTTGACCTCTGGGGAAAGCTCCATGTGCTCAGAGCCTTCAGCCGGCAGCGGGACATCAGGAGCCAGGCCATCTGCATCAGATGCTGCAGTGGGCTGGAGGAGGTAGGGATAGTGTCTTCCAAAGGAGGGAGGCAGGGACTGGAATGGATATCCTGGGGGGATCTCTGCAAGACATCAGAAGTGACAGGCGGTGTGATGGCTGGGCCTCCAAAGCACCTCTCTCACTAAGACATAGAGATGGGTTCCCTTCATCTCTCATCTCTTCCTGTTCTCAAGCAGTGGATGCTTTGGGCACCTCTCTCCTGGCCATGTTGCCACAGGCATCAGCACCCCAGAAGTCCCTTCTGCACCTTTCCAGCACTCTCCTGCAACTAGAGAGAGATCTGCCTCCTGCATCCTTCTCCCAGAGACTTCAGCCCTGGAGGAACCAACCCAGGCTCGACCCAAGGGAAGAAGACAGCCTACAGCCCCAAGTGCCCCTTAGACCCAAGCATCGATCCAAGTCCATCACACCACCCCTGGTCCTTGCCTCTCCCCTGCCTTTCAGAGGAGCTACGTGGTTTTCTCTAGGGCAAGGAATGGAAGCAGGAAAGAGCCAAGGAGAAAAAGGGATGCAGGCACAAACACAATGGGACTCTGCCAAAGCAGGGCTCTCTTACCTGGGAACAAGGCCTGATATGGACCAGCAGCCTCTTTTTCCAGCTCCAGGTCTTTCTTCTCCACGGTCTCGGGTGCCTCTTCCTTTGGAGGGATGGCAGGGGCAGGGGGTGGAGAGGCGGGGGGCGGGCTGGAAGGATGGGAGCTGGGGGTGGCGGGGTAGGAGTAGGCTGGCTGCGAAGGTGGTTCCTCCATCTTTTGGATCACCTCAGCTTTGAGCACAGACACGGGTGAGGCCCTGGGAGAGAGGGGAGGTGGACTCACAGCCTTGCTGTAGGACGTGGAGGCACTGGGAGACAGCACAGGTGGTTTTCGGTGCACCAGTCCCGGGGCAGAGGAGGAAAGGCCTGATTTGGCACTGTCCAGGCTCCGTTTCGTCACCTTCTCTTCCATATCCACACGCTGTTCATTTGCCTTCAACCTCTCCTGTGACCAGAACAGAGCAAAACTCAGCATGACATCTCTACCTGCTTCTGGAAAGCACAGACCTACCACCAAATGAGACCAAAACACGGTCTTATCAAACAGGGACTGGAGTAAAACACATGTCCCTCAGTGCAACACCATTTTAAGGCCAATCTGGTGGAGGGTGACACCGATCTGTGATAGTTTTCTTTACAAATTTTGAGCTCCAGGAGTCATGTGAAGGGTGTCTCAACTTTCACTTGCTACCAAAGCAAACCATTTCTATTCCTAAGCCTTCACCCTAGCAAGCACACATGTAAAATGAAGGCTGAAAACCAGATGACACTATAAACATTAAGTGGATGTAAAACACTCAAATGAAAGCTCATGACTTCCAAAATCATCTGGTGAATGGGAGCTGGCTCCAGGACCCAGCACAATTGCTGCCAGTATTGCAGCTGCTTCTCTGAGCTGCTCAGGAGGTTTGTTTGGAGGTGACCAGGGATGAAACCACTCAACTGAACAGAGACATCCCTAGGGAAGGAATCAAAGTCGTGCTGCTGCTGGGCAGCTTTCCTGACAGCACTGCTCAACAGCTCTACACCAAACCCCTCCAAAATCCACCCCAACTGCGCAGGACGCGCTGAACGCCTCATATCCCAGGGAGCAGGGCAGGATTGCTCAATGCATCCGAACCCTTGAGACACACTTGCAACAGAGGCAGAGCTGCTTTTTCCTCCCAGACACTCCAACTTCAGGCTCGTTTCACATCCAAGCAAGAAGCTCTTGAAAACGTACCACGAGCTGGGCGCTCCTCTGTAGCTCCATGGCGTGGGCCGCTTGCTGCTGCAGGATGTACAGCTCGTGCTGCCGCAGCAGCTGCTGATGGGAGAGGAGCTGGAGCTGGTGAGCGTGCTGGAGGGAGCTCCTGGTCGGGGGGTACATAGCGGGCCACAGTGGGGGTGCCCGGTCCATCAGCTCCGCTGGGGAACGAGCAGAGATGCAGTCAGGGTGGCAGGAGGATGGGGATGGCTACAGGATTCAGGATCACTCAGGGCAACTCTCTCTACCCCAGTCCCAGGGCGTGGGAGATGCCAAACATCAGGATATTCAGAAATGCAACCAGAAATGCAGAGGGGAAAGGGTGCTGTCTTCCCCTTGGCAGGCCCACTCCCACCACCCCCTGGGTCGTGGGGCTGTCTGACTTGCTCTGCTCTCTACACACCCTTGGTTTGACTGTCCCTGGTTGAGCCCACGAGTAGTTTCTCCTAACCATGGACCCAAAGTCTACGCGGTCCTGCAGGGCATGAGGAGCCATAGCTGAAGATTACACATTTCCATCTCTGAAACACACCTAACGAGGCCAGCTCACACCCACCCTTGAGCTGTGGCTGCTGGTCCCCACGGGTACACACGCTCCTATCTAGCCCTCTCCAAAGCCTGCGTCCTCCACAGCTGTCAAAGCAGGTCCTCAGGGACGCGCTCACATCCTTACCGAAGTGTGGCAAGTGCTCGCTGGGGATCACTACAAGCTGCCCTGATGGAGGGTCTCTGGCAAACTGGTAGGCAGAAGGAAGAGCTCCCCCCATGGCAGGGGGAAAGCCTGGAGTCATGCTCTGGTGCAGGGAAGGGTGACCAAGTCCTGGAAGAAGAAACACCACAGTCACAACTCAGGGAATGCAAGCAGCCATCTACCATTTAATTGCTCCAAAATATCTCCTTCCCTTTCCCCTGTGATGGGTCAGCAGCCTCACTGGGCACTTAGCAACACCTCTCCCTGGACTGCATCAGTGTGAACACCCCGTGGACACATCGCTCCCTCCCAGGGCACTCACCGTAGGGATGGCCGGCCAGCCACATGGAGGGGCTCCCCGTCCTGGGGAGCCAGGGGTGGGCTGCCAAGTGCGAAGCCGGGTCTGCAGACCAGCGCCCAGAGCCCGTCAAGGCTGGGCCTCCCGTCACCATGAGGTTGGAGTTCAAACCGTTCGTGGCGCAGCCGGAGGGGTGTATCCGGGCAAAATCTGCCAGCTCCTTGCTCTCTCTGGTCATGGGGGAGGCAAGAGAGAGAGTGAGAGAGGGTCTGGGTGCTGCAGGTTACTGCAGAGCCCGGGGGTACGGACCAGTCTGCAGAACGAGCGTGTTTGCAAACCAGGGTCAGACACTCCAGGAGAGCTGTGATGGAGGTGGTTAACATCACGTCCAGAATAAAACATCCCATCTCTTCGGAGCAGGCATGGATTTGCAGCAGCCTATGAGGGTTACTCCGCTGCAGATTCAGCATGTGCCTGTAAACCCACGGTACCCCTCCTCTCCCCACCAGCAAGGCTGGTGCCAGCAGCTTCACCAGGATGGATGCCACACTGTCCCTCCTCCAGCCAGGCTACCCCCAAGCATGGCTTGTGGCACTGTGGCAAGAGACCCTGTTCCCCTCCAACCCTCACCTGAGCAGCTTCTCCTGATCCCGCTCCAAGCGCCCTGCCAGGAGGTGGCTGTCCCGGTGGCGGCTCCTCTCATCCCCGCAGTCATCTTCTGAGCGCCCATGCCCTAAGAGACAACCCAGCACCATCAGACACGACAAACAGTCTGGGGAAAGCTGTCCCCTCTCCTCTGGGCACGGAGAGGCAGTACCCTGGGAGCCAGCACACCCAAATGTCACTGTCCCCAAGACTGTATCAGGTTCAAGCCCTACAAGGACAGTGCAAGGCTGTCCATGTGATCAAGACATTCTCACTAAGGCTTGGTGGTTTGAAGTTTGTGTCTTCAAGCCATCAAAGGACCCACTCGCCAGGCCAGGCTGGCCTCCCCGGAGAGGACAGCCACCAGCCTGGGAGAAACAGGACCAAGGGGACCATTCTTCCTGGAGCACATTGGCAGAAGGAGACATCTCGGAAGGAGACAAGGCCCAGCTAAATCCCTGCATCAACCCACACAGCCCTGCTTAGCACATCTCGCAGTGGGGGAATTTTATCTCTGCACCTTCTGAAGCACCTTCTGGTCTCATAAACCAGTCTGGGAGCACTGAGTATGCTCCGAATCCCTGTCCTTCTGCAACAGGCAGAACCAACACTACGGACCCTCACAAAACCAGCGTGCTCTGCTCTGTAATTCAACCCGTTAGTGGGAATCTGCGTCCCCCCCAAGCCAAGCACCAAGAAAGGGTCTGGTGAGGCAGGGGCCCATATGGCAGATGAGGGCAAGAGTCCAAAAAGCGGGGCTGGATGTTTGGCTTGAGAAAAGGCTCATCCAGAATCACAACAGCTCTTGCAAATACAGCCTGGCATGGTAGCAGCCGCGTCTGTAAGAAGTTAGGAAGCACCTTCACAAGAGTGAACAGCAGCTCCTGGCTGGCCCTGCCAGGAGCAGGTACTGGGGCAACCCTTCCCTTATTTTCTCCACCGTCTTCACCCCAGCTGCCCGATTTTAGGCTTGTTTTTCCCTAATTTTTTCCCTAGCTTCTTTCTCGCACATACACTTTTTCCACAATTCCCTGTTGCCCCGCTCCATGTTATGCTTTGGTGATATGACCTGCTCCTAAATCCCAGCCCTGCCTGCAGCGAGCTGCCGGCCGCTCTAACGGGGCCAGGAGGAAGGTGTTTGCTTCCCACCAGCTCTCCGTGTACCTGCCAGCACATCCCCTGCCTGGACGATGCTCTGCACCCCGCGGGGCTCAGCGATGCAGCACGGCCTCGCACGGCTGCACCCCGGCTCCCGGCAGCCTCTTCCAGGGTCCTCACTGTCCCATCTGGATAAGGTTTGGCACATGGGAAAGCATCTCAGAACATCAAGTCTCTTCAGCTGACAGGCAGTCTTTTCAAGGAGGGCTCCACTGTGTATTTCCACAAACCTGGACAGCCCATGGTTTTTTTGCTGTCAGGTCTCCAATTCCCTCAGCCTTTACTGTCAGAAGAAATCCAGGAACAAGACAACATCTCTCCCCACTCCTCTCCCCAGGGCTCCTTCCACGGGCTTCAGGCAGAAAGCAAAGATGCTTTAAAACCTGGCACACACCTCTCCCTCCCGAAGGACCTTCCAGGGTCACCACATTTCCCTTGCAGCCTGCCAGGACACTGCGTGCAGTGGCTGTCCCCAACCAGCCCCTCCTCGACTCGCTGAAAGCCGCCCTGTGCAGCCACCGTTGCTCACTTTTACTACCCAGCCTCCATGGCACGAGGCACCGGGGCTTGCGAACCCCTCCGGAGCCCCAGCATCCCCCTCTGCCTCTCCACCAGCATCTCCACTCGCACACAAATCCTCTCCCACCCCATGAGCCCAGGTCTTCCCCCCTTGGAGCCCCTTTTCCTATTTATTTTCCCCAATCGATGCCCAATTGCCTCTGCGGTGTCAGCAATACGGAGCAAGCCCTCGGTTAACTCGCAGCCTCCTTGGCACAGGGTGAGTTGACCCCTCCCTCCCCACCAGCCTTTTATTAGAAACATCTTATTTTGTTATTTTACCTCTGCTCCTCCCTCTCCCACCTACATTACTCGCGCTCCGTTGTTTATAGACGGGTTTATCATCTTTTTCTCATCCCCCATCCAAACACACACACTCTCCTATTCCTCCAACTCCCGCCTAGCCCAAACCCCGCCGCCAAGACGGTCCCTTTTCTGTACAGACCGATGATTGTCCGGGCAGTGAATGATCATTTTGTCCATATATACGAACATGACGCACGGACCGCATAGAAAAATCCAATCAGTTATGCACGGAGGAAAGGCTTAGGTCCATCTCCTTGACAACCACTGCCCCGCACTAAATACTTGCATTTTACTTGCCAAATACTACAGATTAGCCAACTAAAGCCTGCTTTCTCCTTCTTAAAAGGTCTAAACATTCAAGCACCGTCCACTCAGCGCAAGCAAGCTAATGTTATTAGACGAGTATCTCCTGGCACACAAAGGGGGGGCAGCATTTGGGGGGCGAGAGGAGGAGAAAAGCAGGCTTGTTTTCTGTCTGAAAGCCAACTGCATCACTTAGCAACGAGCCCGGAGGCCTGCCAGAATTCAACCCTTGTTTGCAGCCTTTTAGTTCGGCTCAGTAAATTACATTTAACACAAGCTGGGAGGGTCTGGGACGACTGAACGGCTGAACAAACAGCTCCCTGTTGCTGCCCACGAGGTCCTCGGTCTGCTCCCACCCGGCCGTGGGGAGGGTGACGGGAAGCAATGGGAACAGGGAGAGGGGCTGCCGGCCGGGAGAAACCGCCTCTCGCCGCTGAGGTTTGGGAGAGGGGGATGAAGGCAGAAAAATGGGGAAAAGTGAAGGCTAAAAATGGAAACCCAACCACTGCTCGCCAGGCGCTCACTTTGGCATCACTCCTTGGCACGCCAGAGCCAAGCTCGCCCCGTGCTGGGCAGCCCCCAAGTGTTATCTTGCCAAGCAGAGCACCAGAACACTCACCGGAGCCATCCCCTCCCACCAGCACCATGGCTTGGATCAAAACCATGAGACCAAAACACCAGCACAAAGGTGGATTAAGGGGTTTCTCTGTCACTCCCTTCACTAACAGGGATCAAACACATGGAGAAGGGTTGTCCTCAGAGGTGGACAGAGGGTATGGCACAGGGAAACGGGGAGTCCCTCTTGCATGGGGAGCCCTGCTCGCTGCTGTGGTTTGCCACGTGCCCTTGGCTGGGAACAGGAGGCAAAGAGAGCTGAGGATGCCAAACTCAGCTCATGCCACACAGCCCGCACCATGTGGCTGCTCTCCCCAGGGAACAGATCCCACCGGGAAGTCCCAGGACAGGTCTGGGGAACCTACCTTTGATGCTGCTGAGGGATAGTGAGCGATCCCGGTCCGCCAAGCTGGGCCCCAGTTTGCTGCTGCTGCTGCTGCTGTTGTCCTTCTGCCGGGCCACGGCCACGGCGATGCCGACGGGCAAGTGCCTCACCTCCACCTCGCCCTGGGAGCCGATGCTCTCACGGCCAAAGGATTTGGCACTCTCAGGTCTCTCAGGGTCCCTCTTCAGCTGCTTCGCTGGCTGCTGTGACAGCAGCTGCTGCACTTTGGAGGCACCCAGCTGCGAAGAGTCCAACTTCATGTTGCCCAAGCCGCCGAAGGGGCTCTTCTTGCCGCAGCTCTGCCGGGACGCGGTCTCCTTGGCAAAGCTGCCGCTGTACTTGATGAGGCTCTGCATGGCTGACCCTTCGCCGTGGGAGGCAGGGTGGAGGACGTCCGTGGCGCCCCGCGAGCCCATCACCGAGGACCGCGGCAAGCCGCTGGGGTCAAGGTAGACCTTCTTGGCCTCCTCCTCCGCCCGGGTGACATGGTTGTGCTGCGCGGCCAGCACCGCCATCTGCGTGGTGGCAAAGTTGCCCATCTCAAAGGGCTTCCACTTCTGCTCAGGAGGTTTCAGCTGACCGTGATCCAGGTGCTGGCGGGAAGAGTCCAAAGTGCTGTAGACCTTCGCTGCTTCTTTGGAGCTGGATCGCTGGAAGCGGTCGCGCTCACAGGGGCGGTGCTCTGCCTCCGGACTCGGCTTCAGCAAGTCCTTGGAGGCCAGGAACTCCCTGCTCTCCGGAGAGCCCAGCCCCGGCCGGTTGAGGAAGGGCTCCGAAGCGACCTGTCTCTTCAGTGCCATGGAGTTCGCCCTGATCACCGAGCCCTTCTCCCGCAGAGCCTCCATCCTTTTGGCATCGCTGTGGCAAGAAAAGTCCTGGGACAAGAGCGTGCGGGAGGCGTCTGTGAGGCACCGCTCCGTGGGTGACTGCAGCACTCCCACCTTGCCGAGGTCCTTGTCCTTCGCCTTGTTGTCGCGGGCCTGCGAGGCGATCTGGATGGGCCCGCTCCTCTCGTCGTAGGCTTCGACCGAAGGCACGAAGGTGGGGGCGATGACTTTGTGCTCCCTCCCCAGCTCCTTGGCCGGTGGGAAGATGGTGTACATGCTGGAATGGACGGGCTGCGGAGGGAATGTCGTGGCCGGCGTCATCTTCCCCGTCTGAGAGGGGTGCGGGGACGGGCAGCTGCAGGAGATGTGCAAAGCACCCACGGAGGGCAGGAGGGGCTCCCCCCGCTTCAGCCGCTCGGCGTGCGCGTGCGCAGAAGGCCTCACGTTCTCATCGTGCCGAGCGGGATCCTTGGCACAGCGGTCCTGCTCGGCACCCAGGACCTTCAGCACGGGGTCCCCACCGCCGTTGCAGTTGCTGAGGGAAGAGCTCTGCAGCGGGTTCTTGGACTTGGGTTCCCCGCCGCCCGCACCCCGGTTTGGCATGTGCTCGGCCAGGAACGGTGAGAGACGCTCGCCGACCTTCACCGCCTTCTCCACCACGCTCACCTTCCGGTCGCTGTCGAGCTTGGTGTCCTGTGTGAGGTCTACCACGCTGCGGGGCCGGGGCTCCTCCTTCGGCTTGCCCTCCTTCTTGGCAAAGGGCAGGGACAGATCACTCCGGCATGCCCGCTCCTTCCCACCGGGGTCTTTCAGGCCTTCTTTCGAGCTCTTGTGCAGCTGCCCAAGGTCCTTCTCCCGGAGCAAATTGCTCGACGTGTGGTTGCCCGTGGCCCTCGAGAGGGGAGGCTGCGGGTGCAAAGCGGACTGGCCCGCATGGCTGGACAGGTAGAACCCATCTGCAGAGCAAAAGCAAACAGAATTACCACCAGCCTCCAACCCCTTCGGTCCTACACAGAGACAGGCGAGAGAGGTGGCAAACCGGGAGGGAACGGGCTTCAAGGATGTCTCAGACATGGCCAGGAAGGACCAGGGCAGAGGAGACCAGGCAGGTACCTCCACGTGGCCCAGGTGGGATGCGGGACAGCCCTGTCTCTGACACATGCTGAGCCTTGCGATGTGGCAGCATGTGGGGGCTTCAAGGAAGGACCTGGCCGGACCCTACAGCACAG
Organism: Nyctibius grandis; assembly: GCF_013368605.1. NCBI lineage: Eukaryota > Metazoa > Chordata > Aves > Nyctibiiformes > Nyctibiidae > Nyctibius > Nyctibius grandis. Next base: position 95,994,867 of record NC_090695.1, read on the forward strand.
CCACATCTGAGACCTTGGCACGGCTAAGACCAGGAAACATCCCTGGATGACAACCCCAGGAGGTTCCTGCTCTTCATCCTCAACATCCCAGCATCCAGCAGCTAAGCAAGGGCAGGGCGAGCACCCAGGGGTGACCAAGGGGAAGGGCGCACAGGGACCCAAACTCACCTTTCTGCGACTCGAAGAGGCTGTGCTGACCCAGCTGGGCCAGGAGAGGACTGCCGGCACTGGGGGGCTCGAGGTGGCTCAGGGGAATGTACGACGGGTAGAGCCCGTTAGGCAGATGGGAAAAGCCTGCAGAAAATGGGAAACAGAAGAGGGAAACATGTTTCATTCAGCCCAAGCGGCACGTCGGCTTGGAACGAGCCCCGCGGGAGCACAGACTGTTGTGGCTGTCGGTCCCTCGCGCGCCAGGAGCGGCGGCTGCGAGGACGCACGCAGCACCGCGCGCAGCCTGCAGTGGGGAGCGCTGCTCGGGACCCCCGCTTCGGGTACCGACCCCCCACTGCGGGACCCCCAGCTCACCCCCTGCACCTCTGCAGGGCTCTGATTCTGCAGCCGGCGGCCCATAAGCTGTTCGATCCCGAGTACAGCAACCTGTGGGCAAGGGCACTCCCCAGCACAGCTCCCGAGCAGCGATAAGACGCTCTTGCCCACACAGGCCATCCCCGCTGAAGCTGCCCAGCACCAGGCACAGGCTTTGGGAAAACACAAGAGCATCCTCCACCGCGGCTCACACAAAGCATAGTTTCACCTATCCAAAACCAGCATCTTATCCTGGAAGAAGGCAAAACAGAGCAGAAAACCCGCCACCCATCCACGAGCTGATACGAAAGCAGCGTGTCCCCAAGGCCCTGCTGCCAGCGGTCTGGATTATGTCCTGGACACTGGGGCCTCCTCCAAGAGTGGGCCCCCCAGCAACGTCCTCATGCAAACCACCATCAGCAGCATTTCATCAGTGAATACAATCACCGTAATAGCGGTAATTACACAAGCTCTTGGCTACAGGCAGCGATTCCTCTGCAACACTGCCACCAAACGGCACCCGCGCAGTAAGACAGACCCCAACGCTCTGCGAGAACCAGCATCCCAGTTGGTGCCATCATTTAAAAAACTAATAAGAGCCATCAGGAGAGTCTGAAGGAGCCAAGCCAGCGAAGCCCTCCGCAACTCTCCTCCCTTCCCCTCAGACCCCATTAGCAACCAGCTTCCCCAAAATTCGACGATCCCACTGAACGCAACCAGGCAACAAGTTTGTCAAGAGTCCAGCAGCCAACTGGATCAAAACGACGTCACACCAAAACCCAAGAGGAGACAGAGGAGTTCGGTCCCTGAAGCTGCACGTGGAGCACCATCTGCGAGAGCTAGTCAATATTGCACATTATTTAGACAGCCGGGATCTCTTTCGCGTACATGTTTGCATCCCGGCATATGTGTTTCACCGACGCGGTGCTCTGCGCAGCTCCTGGCCCAGATCCATCGCCCAACAGCTCCCAGCGGCATCACCCGCACACACACCAACCCTCCAGCGGCAGGATCAGGGGAGCTGCTGTGCCCATGAACTTCAACACAGAGCCTGTTCCCAGCAGGTAAAACTTGCCATTTAATCCTGTGCAGGGTGCTGTAAAGGCACTGAGTGAGCACAAACATTCACACCTCTCCTTGGTAACCCCAAAACCTTCACGCTGGAGCATTTCCCAACACATTTTCCTAATCCGGGGTGGAGAGCACTGGGTAGCACCCAGGGGCACCTACCACGGGTTAGCTGTGAGCAGCTCCACCCCGCACCACCTCCACCGCTCCAGCACGGCTGGGCTGGCGATGAGCCAGCGTCTGGAGCAGGAGCGGCACATTTCCGAGGGAACACGAGTCCCATCTGGCACAGCACATGGTTGAGGCATGGCAAACCCCCTGGAGCACCCCGTGCCATGCCAGCCCGGCAGCCCCAGCCCCAGCCATCACCACATGAGCCCCTTCTCCCAGCCAGACCTCGATGCCAGCTGCAGCTGCCCCAGCAAGCGAGAGCACCGGCATGGAGATTGCAGCAAGACACATCCCACGCTGCAGACACCACCGTGCACAGATGCCCGTGGCACGTCCCCACTGGCACACAGTGCAAGCACATGAAGCCACCTGCTGAGCTCCAGGAAGGGGACATGATCCAGCCTTGTCATTCAGCACAGGGACACCTGCACACAGCACACAGCTTAAGTTACTGGTATGCAAAGAGGCATTTTGGTACCAGTTACATCCTCGGTCCTACTGGGGCAGCTCCCTGCCTGCAGCATCTTATCCTACCCAGGGATAACACAGGGTCAGCCCCAGCCCCAAACGCTCTGGGGCTCCTCTGCAATCAGCATTATCCCAGCTCACTGCTGGGACCCAGCCTCACGGGGCTGCAGGAGGAGGAGTGGGAAGGTCGGCTGAAAGAACAAGGGGACAAGGGACTGCGGATGACAGTGGCCAAAAGGCAGACGAAATCCCTCCGGCTGCCCAGCATGAGACAAGCTGTCACAGAGGTTTTCTATCTGCTCCAGCAAGGAGCAGAGCGGTGACATGCAGCTTCATGTGCAGTCCGAGCTGGGAACAGGTTCAGTGGGACAGGCTGAGGACTCCATGGAATAATGTCATCACCCTGGCTGGGAAGCAGCAGCAGAACCAAGCTGACACCACCAGCCCAGTCCCAAAGCCCCCTCGTACTGGGCAGCCCTTCCCAGCGCCTCCCACAAGGCCCGGCAACAGCACTGCTCCTGGGAGAGGCGTCATCCCAGCACGGGGGGCTCAAAGCACACCCCAAAGCTTTGCAGGTGGGGAAAGTGAGGCACTGCACCACTCAGCTAACCAGGAGCAAAACCAGAGAGCCACCCAAACCCCAGCCTCCGGTTTACCAGCGACACCCTTTTCCCTTCCTAAATGCCCGGAGGGAGACGCTGCCCGGGCTGTATTTACCTGGCCTGCTCCCTGCCAGGAACCAGAGCTGGGGCAGGTAGAAGGTATACGAGCCACAGCCTTCCTGGGGATGAACCCAATGCAAATCCAACCCCGAGGCACTGCCAGAGCATCCCTTCCTCCGTACAGCCCTCCAGCAGCAACGCTGGACTGGCGTAAGACTCGCACACAGCCCGAAACCTGCTGCCCTGCTCCCCGGGGCAGGACCTGGAGGTGAAGCTGCTCCTTCATGCGCTAAGTAGCTGCATTTGCAGGAGGCTGCCGTGAGCAAGTCGCTCCCTCCTTGGATCTCCGTGCCAGAAAGCGATGCCAAGGGGAGAAACTCTACCACAGTGAGCAACACACAGCTCACCCCACTCATGGGCTTCTGCCAAGGAGAAAGGGAGGGGAAAGGGGGAAACCACAACCACCTCCATCTGCCCGGGGCCAGAGCGTTTGCTGAACCAGCGCAAGATCCGCTTCGCCCAGGGACATGCCGACAGGTCTCGGCAGGCTGAGCCACGCTCCTCCTGCCGACTGCTGGCCCAGAGGCGGGCTGGCACCGCGGCGCACACAGGGAGGTGCGAGTCGGCAGCACCATCAGCCCCAGACCAGCTGTGCCCCCCTTCCCTGCCAAGCCAAGCCACACCAAACGCGTGTGCCCATCAGCACGGCCTCTGGCCACCTGGGAAAGGCACCACCAACACGAATCCCCCGCGGGCGCTTTGCTGGTGTGGGCACACACGACCCAAAGCAGCCCAGCTCAGATGGTAAAAGGGTTTAAGGGGCAGAGATCGTCCCTCGAGCCCCCTCCATCCTGCAGGAAGGAGAGAGTCGGCAGCCAAAATGCACATCCCTGCTTGGCTCCCCATGATGCTCCAGCGGGTGCAGTGGATGGGCATGGAGGGGGGGATGCACACCCATCCCCTCTTCCCCAGCTCCAAAATGATAAACCATACCTGCTTTGCACAGCTGAGATATAAATCACTAAGGGCTGTTACTAGAGGAACTTGGCGGGTGTAAATGTGCCAGCCCAGTTGAAAACATCTTCTTCGTCTTTGCTCAGCTCTCCAAAACTGCGCAGGGGAAGAGGTACGGCCGGGTGACTCACCGCCGAGAGGGGATGTGACTGATGGGGAGATGAGATACCAGCGACCGCACAAACCGCACACCAAACGTCTGGAGGCCGGAGGTCGCGCCGGGGGAAGCGGGAGGGAAACGGGCCCCACGTGCTCAGCCCGCTCGGGGTTTGCCCGAAGCTCCCCGGGAGGAGGGAGCTGCCAGAGCACATCGCCTGGCCGCAGTGGCCAAGGCGGGCGGGCCGACGTGTCCGCAGCAGAGCCACCGGTTGCCCAGAGTTTTTAACCTGCGGGCTCTTCTCTGTCTCAGCCTCCCCGGTCCCCAGGCCTGAAATTCAGCCTCAGCCAGACGAATCGGTCAAGCCCAGGTTGTGAAAGAGCAAGGCAGGAGGGGGACATGCTGGGGCTGAACGCATCTCCCTCGCTGACACGACTCCGGCCGATGACCCGGTCTACATGCCTGACGCAACACGTGTGTGTGCCGGCGCCGGGAAAGCTGCTCCAGCCCAGTCCGGCTGCGGGCGACCGGCCGGCTCCTCCACGGCATCCTCGCGCTGCCCTCCGTGCTGGCTGCCGCCCCAGCACAGAGGTGACGGCTCACTCGGGCACCCATGAAGGGCCAAGGACAGCAAGCGGGAGCGGCGCAGAGACACAACTCAATGGGGAATTCACTCCCCCAGTCCGGTTTTCCGAACCAGCCGGCAGTACCGACGCATCAGGGAGAAGCAGCAGCCGCAAAGTCTCTGCTCATGCCCAGGGACAGCTCTCAGGTCCCTTCTGTCGCCTCAACAGGACGCAGCTGTGTGACGGCCCCCATAGCCCGAACGGGCAAGCAGGTGGCCACGTGCGATGCCGGCTGCAAAGCGCACCCTGAAGCCGAGCCCCGGGCACGAGCCATCTCTGCCCCAGAAGCCACAGCCCCGTCACCAGAAGACCGGCGGCCTCCAGAGCCCCGGGAGAAGTGAAGTAACTCTCCCCCATCGGCCCCGTCTGCCCGTTACGGGTTTCTGCCACTTACGAAATATTTCCAACCGCCGGCATCTCGCCCCATCCTCCCCGGGCCGCGATGGCCGGACACGCTGCCAGGAAGCAGGCTGGCACCACGCGGGGCTGTGCAAGGGGCTGTGGCCACAGAGGGGCCCAAGCTGAAAAGCCTGGCCCCGCGGTCCCTCCGCTCCGAGCCCAGAGGGGCTGGGAAACACAGCAGCAAGGCTCTGGGTTCATGTCCATGGGATGTTTTCAACTCTGGGCAAATGTGCAGCCCCATTGCAGCTGGGGTCTCAGCCGGCTGCTGGGCTCTGGCACGGAGCAGGAGCCGCAGCTGCCCTTGGCTGGGAGCGTGGTCACCTCTTCCCCAGTCCGGCTCGCAGCGCCTCACAGGCAGCCAACTGGGACACCAGTCCGTGCCACAAACAGCTGGATAAACGCTTACGACCTCATGAGTCCCCTTTCCCCAGCAGGGAGGGAGGGGAACGGGGAGCAGTCCAAGCACAGCGAGTACCCGCTGGCTGCCAGCCCCCCGGGCTCCCTCCCACCGCCAGCGGGACGGCCGCTGCACCAGCACCAGCCACCCGCGCTCACCATCATCGCTGCATCCCTGATCCTCTCCCTGTAGAAGCAGCAGCTTCCCAGGGGAAACTCTTTTAGGGCCCCCGCTCCAGCACACACCTCCCCGTCTCTGCCCCATGACCCAGGGCCACGCAGCACGGCAAGGCACGGCCGCAGCGATTGCTCACGCTCGCATTTATGGCTGCAAACAGCTGAGAGCCAGGAGTGCTGACAGTGTAAATCTTTGCCGCCTCCTCCCCTGTCTGCCAGGGCAGCTCCAGTGACACCCAAGGCACCGGAGTCGCCTTGACTCTGTGCCACGCACGAGACACCAGCGATATGAACCCCCGAACACACCGGGCTGAAACCAAAGCCCCCAGATCAGGTGCGCATGGACCACAGCAGCAGCCGGTCCCCGTCCCTGTCCCTGTCCCCACAGCCCCAAGCCCCTGCCCCTGTCACAACCCACTGCCCTTCACCCCAAAACCCAACCCTGCCGTGTTTACACCCCGCGCCACGGGGCTGGCAGTTGCTTCAAAGCTTTAATTTACAGCCTCGATTCTCCGCATCCCTGAAGGCTTTCGATCTCATCTCCCGCATCCAGAACAGCCAGGGCAATTTAACTCCCCGTTTAATCTTCTAAGGGCCCTGGCGAGCTGGGAAACAGCATCCTCCGGCGGGGGGTCCACGCTCCCGGCCTTTGCCAGCTCGAACACCGCCGCGTCGCTTTCCTTCAGCTGCAGAAATCACTACCTTAAAAGCCAAAGCGAGTTCCCTCCCCAGCTCAGCGCAGCTCTCTATTGTTTCTTTTAATTTTATTTTATTCCACATGGGAATCTGTGTCCAGGCTGCTTTATTTTTAAGCGGCTCTTGCTCAATATTTACTACTGCTCGCAGCTGCGTCAGCACGGAACACCGCGTGCTCCCGCCGGGTTCCCGAGGAGCCCTCCCGCAGCCACTACCCCGTGCTGATGCCGTGCCGGGCTTTTATTGCCGTGCTGCCCTCGCGGTGAATCACCGTGCCGCCAGGCCCCCCCGCAGCCAAAGCACACCCAAGGGCAGGGTGTGCGCGCAGGGCACGGGGCTGTGCCCTGCCTCTGCGGAAATAAATAGCACCAGGCTGAGCCTGAGCTCACCTCCTCCTCACCTGGGAACTGGAACAGCCCCAACGCCCCGGAGATGGCGGAGGAGGAGAAAATGGGAAGAAGTGGCTGCAAGGGCTCAAGGGATCGGTGCTCACGCCCTGGCTCTGCCCCCGGCGTCCTACAGACTCAGTTTCCACCGTGCAGCAAAGCAAATGCAATCCAGGGTGTACCAGCGCTGCAGGGCTTGGGGCCACAGGAGAACGACACACTTGAGATGCCCTGACGATCTCCCGTAAGGTCACCCACCAGCTCCCTGCTGACAGCATCTTCATGGGAGGCAGCAAGAAGCCACCCAGGTGGGGACACAAGCCCCTCTAGCAGAAGGAAGGTGGCTTTTCCTCCCGCTGTAGAGGCCAGGATGGAAACCATCCCACCAGGACCCTCGGCACGATGCGCTGCTGGTCTGCAGAGCGTGAAACACACGGTCTGGGAAGCAGCGACCCAGTCCCACATTAATCCTGATGCACAAACACTCAAACCAGTGTCCACACTCCTTGGTCACTGCTGGCTGCTGCAGCAGAAGCTTCTCCTCTGCGTCCCCAGCCCGAAATCCCCCACCACGTCAGATGTCTCTCCTTTTCCGCTGGCATAATCAAACCTGACACCCCAATGGGGGTCCACCAAAACCTCCAGGTTCTCACTACACCACCGCACAGCTTTCCTCAAGTAGCGAGGAGCGACCCAGTGGGCTCCACATTCACTAAGATGCTGTATGGAATTTAAAAAAATAATAATTTTAACTCTCAAACTGATTAACAGAATCCCCAGGAATGTGGAATCTGGCTGCTACATTGTAGTCTCGCCTTCCTCTCCTGATTTTCTAGGACAGCAACAAAATATCTTTGCTCTGGTCCATCCTTCATCACGGTGAAGACCCTCCAGCCACTGATGGCTGCCACTGGGACCCAAGGGCTGACTCCACTCCCTGCATCAGGCACTCACCTTCATTCCAGGTGCTTCCCCCCCTTCCTAAGCACTAAAATTTAACCCACCCCATCTTTATCTTTTTTTTCATATCACCCAAACTCGGTGCAGAAGATGCGATGCAAACAAGCGAGCTCCCGCTCCCCAAGTCCTGCCAATTAACCCAGCGACACCCACGCCCCGGCTCTGAGCCGCTGCCCAGTGCCTTCGTTAGAAAACAGCTCGTTACCCTTCGCTGCCAGAGCCAGGAGAGCTACAGGCGCTCGGTGGGGGGGGTTATTGTGGGATGGCACGGGTGTCGGTCCCCACATCACCTGCACCGAGTGCCTGCCAGCAGCAATTAAATCAGCCTTCAAAGAGAGATCCCAGCTTTCCCAGCACCATTAGCCATGCCCTGGAGGGAACATGGTCTATTTTCAGCCACAATGACTTCAGACCAGGTCACCAGCAGGTTAAATGGGACCGTGCAGCATTATCTCCCTGCCCTCCCATTGAGGAATTAAACACTGCTGCGTGATGGGCAGCAGCCAGCCCTCATGGGCAGCAGCCACCACGCAGATGCACACCGGGGTGCCCACCGAAAGGTAAATGCCACTGCCCCCTCCTCCCCTCGGCTTCCTATCACCGGCCGTGGCCACCCGCTGCCCTGGCTGCCTCCCCTCTGCGTGGGGTGGTGGGTGGGGGGCCGCCGGGTTCGTCCCTGCCTGTCCTCCTGTCCAGCATGCCAAGGGGTCACAGGCAGGATGGTCCCCACCATGCCCAAGCCCAGGTGTGTTGCAAGGACCCTCAGCACCCCTCATTCTGCAAACCCAAGCCCACACGGTGCCAGACCAGGGCTGCTCATCTCGCCCCTTCCTCCAGAAATCAGGTGGCTTGACTGCAAGTCCCCAAGCTGGGGAATGCCCCAAGCCACCGGTTTCACCAGGGTTTCACCAGGGTCACCAGAGAGGTGGCAGCTCCCCACAGCAGCTCAATCTGCGCTGCCAGTAGGTGTACCACTGAAACCCAACCAGCCACCTCATCACTAACATCTGGTGGGGAGGTGGCAGCTGGATGCGGGTTTGTTTTGCCTCCCAGGCCCCTGCCAGGCACAGTCAGCAGGAGCCAGGATGACTCAAAGCCTGGGAGATGAAGCCTCCATCGCTGCTTGTTTTAAACTTTCTCGTGTAAAGCAGCTGCCGTGGCCCAGTGTCTCTCAGGGCGCCTTGCAAAGGAAGGTGGCACTGCAAGGGGAAACTGAGGCACGGAGCAGCACAGCACCCCGATCAGACCTGACTGCCGCAATGCCAACACATGCATGCTCAGCAAACAGCCAACCACCACATGACGCAGGGGCCCCAGCAGTGAGAGGGGACCGGCTCCAAGAAACACCCCATGGCTGGAGTGAGGGTATCGCCATGACCCCGACCATGTTCGATTGGCTCTGGCTTCACGACTCCCACTTGGATAGGGCATGGCCAGGACGGGGTAAGCACAGGGTGAAGCTGGAGGCGCCCGCATCTACTGCTCCGTGTGCCACGGGGGCAAATGCACCCCTCTCTCAGATCCCAGCGCTGACCTCCACGGCATCTGCAGGGACCAAAACCACCCCAGGAGAAATCCAGCAACAGGCTGCAGACATCTGGGGTTGGAAGAAGGAGACCCACAGACAGGGCACAATCCTGTAAGCCTCTTTTCCTTAGGAAACCAGGCTCAAAAGCTCAGCCTGTGCCCAGCCTCTCCTCCCGGCCCCACATTCAGCCCTTTTTCCTTCCAGAGGCTCCTGCCCTCCCCACATCCTCCTGAACATCAGCCCACATCACCTTTTCTGCACTGAAAAAGCGCCGAACCGTGAAGCGAAGGGGTCTCTGCGGCCGGCAAACGCCCAACACCACACACCGCCCCGCCGCCGATAACGGGAGATAAACACAGAGGCAAATATTATGGCGGTGCAGTTTAATTCCTGATGAATTATGCAAATCCATATTCAAATTGAAGCACAGCCCTTGGGCTCCTGACAAACTGCCAACCTGGCCCCGATGTCACAAGGCAGGGACAGCCAGCCCTCTGTCAGGTGAAGCACTACATGGATGCCCTACATATGTACCTATACACACACGTATGTGTTTGCACATCTCAACTGGTGAGACCGAGGAGCACCTGCAAGAACAACTCAAGAGTGACTTTTGCATTTCTCCTTCCTCCCAGCTGCCTTTAGCCTGGCCAGGGAAGGCCACCGAGCTTCCATGTCCTCCACAAGATGGAAGCAACTCAGGTTGACAGTGAGATTCAAGTAGGGAAGAAGATAAAATCACCCTGTCTGGGGCTGGGAAGGAGAGGAGGCAGAGGGGAGCGGGAGGGGAAAGCCTAAAGCGCTTGTGCCCATATGAATGTCAGCGCCGAAGCCAAGGAAAGGAAGATCTGTCCACAAAATAGTCACAGAGAGGGCTCATCTGATGAAAGTCGGAATTTCCGATCCCACACAAACCCGGAACGTTCATTATAAGCAGCAGAAGAATCGCCGCCTTGTGACACTAATCTCATTAGGGAGAAAGCCCCGCTGTAGCGCTGGGACTGCGAAGGGAAACCCTGGCATTGTGTGCCTGCCCGGGGAAAGGTGTGCTGGGCTTTCACCAGCACCGGGAAGGTACCTTCACCCATTTCCACTTGCCCGCCCGGATCTTTACTCATTGCAGTTATTATCCGCTTGGCTTGCGTGTGACATGGCATGTGGGACGCCTCCCAATCCAGCACATGGGGACACAGAACACCAGAATTACACACACTGTGTGATGATAACACAGGGGCTACTTCAGTCATGCTGCTACCGGCACTGCCTGCAAGCAGCAAAGAGCTGATTCCCTTCAAAACCCTTCCTCCCAAGCACGCTGGCCATTTCGATTACTATTTTTATTTTTTTTTTTATTAAAACCAATTAAACCAAATGTATTAAAAGCCTGTTCAAGCCACAGGGAATTCTGCTGAGAAGGGATCGGGGGCAGAAAGGGAAGCACGGGCAATACATCTAACCACCAAACGTAAAAAGGGCTCTTTGCTCGCAGGAACGCGGCACGGTAAGATGGATGGCAGCAGAAGCACGCGCAGCCTTTGCAGAAATTGCCGGGGATACAGATCCAGAGAGATAGGGCTGAATGCACTAAAATCTCCATTATTACCCTAAAAAGGCACATTCTCTCCCAAACATACTGCGTTGCTCCTTCCCTTGCCCCAAGCCCACCATGTTCAGCTTGCCTGCCTGCATCCAGCTCCCTCAAAATGGCTCTTTGGCCACTGCTACGCCGGCGATAAAATTTATTCCCAAGGTCACTTCAATCCTTTTGCCACTATTTCAAGTCTCGCTGGATTTAAACAAAAACCAGCCTCGGATACACCGAGCCCTCCCTCACCCTCTCCTTTCTGCCCATCGCCTCCCTGATTTAGAGATACCAAACACTCAACTACATTTCGCTTCCCATAACCGTCAGCGACAACAGCTGGAGAGGAAAAACCAGAGCATATTGTGCGCCCAACAGCTGATCCTCGCGGCGTGGGGAGAGAGCCCAACCGCCAGCGCCACGGTGCTGCCGTACCGGGGGCTCCTGCCGCACCGTCCTCCCCGGCCAGCACCCACGGGGACAGGTGTAAAGGGTTCGTGTGGTTGCCGTCCCCTCAGTGTTTAATAGCTGGAGAGAAGCGAGCGATAAACAAAGCAAATAAATAGCAGAGAGAGAGAGACGGTGTTTTTTCCCCAGCCGGTGGGTGCGTCGCGATGCCTGCGGACATCCAGGAGTGAAGGCAGCCAGAAACACGGGGCTGGGAGGAAACACGGGGAGAAGGAAACCCCCAAATCCTCATGGCCACGGAGAGGCAGCACCCTGCAGGGCCACCACGCCGGAGCTCTCCCCTCCCCAACTTTGCTTTTTAAAGAGCATCCCTGGCTGGCAAAGCCAGCGCGGGGCTGCCGCAGCTGAACGTGGCGCTGCTCCCTCGCCCCGGCCCCGTGGCAGGGAGCTCGGGACTGCCCTTGTCCCCTTCTTCCCCAACCCCGCCTGCATTTTCGGGTCGGTTCAGGGCCCACCGCGCTCTCCTTTTCAGCAGCGAGGCAGAACAAAGCCCTCCCTTGTCCTCGGCACCTCGAGCAGGCGATGCTGGATCGCGTTACCTAACCCAGACCAACATCTCCTCGTCCCGGCAAGGCAGCTTTCGTGTCAGCACATGCCAGGCTGGCCCCGATTCCCTGCACCACCTCCCGCCCGAAGCTTTAATTGGACCAGTTTAGTACGCGCTGAAAACACACGGAGCCTTGTTTCAACTCGTCCGGTGCTAACCCCAGCTAAAGGAGGTGATCCGACACCCGCCCGCCGGTCGCAGCCACGGCCGAGCCGCGAGGCGCTCACCTGGAAGGCTGCCGTAATGACGTTAATTCCCCTTAACAATGTTCATTTCCATATTCATCACAAGATGGGTGAAACGACAAGATGGGGGGTTATTTACTATATAATTATAAACTAATTTCAGCTTCACCCTGGGTTATCCTAGGAAGGAGATCTAAAATTTCCCTTACGACAGCCCTGCTCTGCTAACCACGTCTGCAGCAAGATTAATTCCCGGCAATTTCCATTTCTCCCACAGCTGCTGTGCTGGGAAAGAGCAGGAGCCTGTCCCCAACGCCGGGGATCTGCCCGGTGGCCCGTGCCATCCCAGGCTAGGATTTCCAGCACCGGCACATCCTGCAGATCAAATTTTCCCCAGCACACCATCAGTCGGGGATGGGACTGGTGGCTGTCCAACCCCGCCAAGGGGGCTCGGTGCTGGGTGGGGGGCAAGGCTCGCGTGGGGTGGGAGGAGGGCTGCTAGAAACCACGCTAATAAAGCTCATCTTTGCCAGCGCCGTGTATCATAGGCATGGCCAGGCTCTGCCCGTTCAGCTGGGGAAGGCATTAGTAACCCTAACGCAGCAGAGGATCCCGCAGGACTTTGCTCTGGGCAAGTTTACGTCACCACGTTGGCCCTTGGGCTCCCATCCGCAGTCCCAGCCCAGCGTCCCCACCACCAGCCACCGCCGCTTGGGATGGGGACTTCAACGGGGGCTGAAGGACAGGTTGGACAGTCCTTCCTACCCCTCCTGAAGGATGGAGATGCCACCCACCCCACAACCCACCCAACCACCAGGACCTCAGGGAAACCACAGGGACATCAGGGAAAGGAGCCTCCAGACCCCAGGAGCACATGGTGGGAGACTCCCAAAAATGCAGAAGCCCCTTTTTTCCCCCCCATTTCATGCCCAGTGCAAACCCAAAGAGACTGCTCCTGCCTTGCTCCCAGAGCTGGCCACAGGCCCAAGGGAGCTGCAGGGACATCACTTAATGGCCAAGCGCTTCCTCCACCCCCGGGGATGCCGGGTGTAAACGGGAGAGCATGACCGGGTCCGAGCACAACATCCCTGCCCGGCGCGGGCCAGCACAGCCTCCCCGAGCCCTACCAGGACAAGCACGCTCGCTGCTCTGCCTGCAAACACGTATCAAAAAGCATCTAATTTCACCAGGGCCTCAAGGGAGGAGAAACCTCTCCCCAGGCAGGTCTCCGGCCGGTCCGCATTCCTCCCGGTGTTACCCGGCAAGCCCCTGCCCCAGGAGCCCCCCGCGCTCAGCCCCTCGCACCACCCCCTGGGCGGGCAGGGAGGGGGAACCGCCATTTCAAGGGCCATTAAACACCGATGGTATTTTCCTTGCAGCATCAAAACGTGACCGAAAAGAGCCACGTCGAACCACGGCCAAAATCCCACCGCCGGTCCTGGAGCCCCCTCCTCCCCAGCCCCGCCACGGGCAGGAGCGGGGCACGGCACGGCTCGGTCTGGCACCGCATCGGTGCTATCCCCGCTTCTCCCATCAGCGAAACAATTCCAGCGCGGCTGCAGTTTAGATGAGCAAATTGCGCTTCTGCTGGCACCGCCGATGGCAAGGCCTCCTCTGCAAAACCTGCCGGCTCAGCAGAAGCGCAATTTTGCCATTACAAGGATGGCTACAGTGGGATTTTGCTGGCACAGCAAAGCTATCCTGGGGGCGAGGATATTTTTTTTTTTTCCCCTACGCTCCTACCTGACCCAGCTGTGCTGGAAAACTTCTCCCTGGGCACAGCAGGCCTGGAAGCAGGGATGGTTTCCAATCCACCTTAAATCCCTGCATTTGAATGCACATGCCAATGTGGAAGTACTAAAGCAAGCAAACCAAAATCTCTCCCCTCCACCTGACCACTTTCCTTTCAACCCCCCCTTCTAACACACAGTCAGCTCTGCCCGTACAGGTGTGACCCTTTTCCAAGCACTGGAAAGTGCTTCCAAAGCATATTTTAATGGAAGAGGCTGGAAATCCTTTTATACAAACACAGATCTGTGCTGGCTGCCCTCCCATACACATCCCACCCAAGAAAGGATACTTCACTACATGGCAAAAAGCAGATTTTTATTATTATTATTTTAAACTCAAAGCCTTTTTTGCACGTAAACGGTATCTGCTCGCACGCAGGCCCGGCAGGGACGCGGTCCCCTTCTCAATCGAGTGTGACGGAGCTTTTTCCACCTCCCCCCAAAACACCGAAACTGCCAAGAACAACACACCGGCCGTGGGATGGAGCCGGGGCAGGACACTCGCTCGGACCTGAAGACGGTGGGGTAGGGAAGGAGCAAAACTACAACCCCGCCAGGTTTTGAGCCGCGGGCTGCGGCGCGGAGCAAGCTCAGCGCCTGACTCCATCCACTGCAGCCTCCTTTCATGCAAGGTCTTCCCGGCAAGCTCGGCCGCTGCCAGGGATGAAATTCCATCGCAAACAGTCACCATCCTCCCCCGGCCCTCGGCGGGAGCACCCCACTGCTCTCCGGCCCCCGTAACCCCCCTGCCCTCCTCGGGGACAGGGAGACGGCGATGCCCGAGAGCGCAGGGGGCACACGGGCTGGCTCACCTCCCGCCTCGGCCTCCAGCTCACGCCTCCCTCCGCGCGCTTCCAACAAAGGGGCTTCTGTCCCTGTCCCCCTGGCCCGCACCGCGCCGAAACGCTACCACGGAACAGAAACCCCCCCGAGAAGGGCCGAGGGTCCAGGGTGACTGGACACAGCCCAGGCGCCCGTATTTTGGCGCTGGGACAGAGCCCGCGCTGCCGTAACGAGCAGAGGCGACGAGAAAAATAAGGAGTCGGTGCCGGCGATAACTGGATTCTCAAATATGGCCAATCGCGCTATTTTTACAGGGGTGTATTTATTTTAGGAGGACGCTGGGACGGATTCAACAGTCTCTTTCTTCAGCCCGGTGGTATTTAAAGATCGGTTTGAACTGGCTCTATTTAAAGGCTTCGCCTCCTGCCCACTTTTCTTAACCCCTTGCACAAGCCTTTGCCTTCCACCCCTCCAAACCCCTCCTAAAAACAAACCAAACCAAACAAAACACAACAACAACAACAAAAAAAAGACAGACACACCAACATCAACACTGCAAACGCAAACCTACAAAGGGCCCCTCCGTAGCAGGACACAAACACCATTTCAAACGATATTGTTAAAGCCGTAAAAAAAAAAAAAAATATACAAATCCCTGCCTATCTCACTGCCGTGGTATAATGGGTGTTTCAAGCGTTAATTGTACGTATGTTTTTAATGCAGTTTAGCCCGGTTGCAAATTGCTGCGCCGTGGTGAAGCCAATCTCCCAGAGTGAGCTTTGCGAGCGATTATCCCAGGGAGAGCCGGGCACCGCGGAGGCACAGGCGGGGTCGGAGCGGATTTTCAAAAGGCTTCCGAGAAAGGAAAATAAAAATATAAATAGTAAGAATACGTTAAAAACAAAAATATTGGAGGGATTACAAAACACATTCCCTCTGCCAAGGGCCTCAAATCCAAGGCTCAGTCCCAGCCCAAGAGCTTGTGGCTCGCGGACGGCGGCAGGGAGCAGCCCGCTTTGTCGGCTCGGCCCGGCCGGAGCTCAGCGCCTGCCTCCCGGGCTGCCTCGATTTCAGGGAAGCAGCAAAAAGGAAACTTTGGGAGGTGGAAAAAAAGGGAAAAAAAAAAAATTAAAAAAAATAATCAACGACAAGAAAAAAAAAAAAACAAAACACAAACAACAACCCGCACTCGGTTTGGCTTGAGATTGTCCAGATTAATTTTTGCAGAGATTGTATTCTGCTTTAGCAGGAGGAAAAAAAAAATACCCAGGACAAATAAAAGGAGAAAAAAAAAACAACAAAAAAACAACAAAGACAAAAGGGAAGGAAAAAAAGGTGTTTGCCCATGTGCTTGGCTTCATAGCCCTTCGCTTTACACCTCTCCTCTTAGCACCTGGGAAATTGGCACTGCCACCTAGTCTAAAACTAATAAATCTTTTTTTCCCTCGATTCGGGCTGCTTCCTTCTCTGCAGATGTTGGCAATCAGGTTTGCAAATTTCAAAGTCATTCATCCCGGGCGGCTGGGAGAAAAGCAGGTTTATTATTGCAAAACCTGTCACCCTCCCAACGCCTAAAGTAAACTCCGAGTCACCTCTCCACGCCCAGGGGAAAGAAAGGGAAAAAAAAAAAATAAGAGCCAGAGAGGGAAATCAAACGGTCAGAAATCCCTCGCGTCCTCCCGGGGCAAGCTCGGGAGCAGCCCGGCAAAACAGCGGGCAGGGTGCGGGCAGCGTCCGGACCCCGCGTTATCCCACCCTGCGAGGCGCTGGAAAAGGGAGCTCGGAAAGGGGGAAAAAATAAAAACGCCTCGAAAAATAAAAAGGAATTTAAGCAAATAAATAAAAAGCTGACTGTGGAAAAAAAAAAAAACAAACGCTGTATATTTCAATGGTTGCTTTTTTTTTTTTTTTTTTAATGGAGAGGCAGCCGTGGGGCTGCCCCGCGACGGGGCGCGTCGAGAAAGGGGACAAAAATACGAGGGAGCAGCTCCTGCATGGAAGTTTTGTTTGCAGGTTTAAAAAATTATAATTACCAAGTAAAAAATAAAATTAAAAAAAAATAAAAACCAAAATCCAAACCCCACCAAACCCCGCAGCGCTGCCCGGGACGGCGGGGACCGCGGGGTGCTCGGGCTGCATCGGGAAATCGCCAAAACTGCCCTTTTTGCCCCTTTTCCCGGCCCGAGAGTGATTTTTTTTTTGCCTGGCCGTGAAGCACTCGGCGGGGCAGCGCAGCCCCTTCTCCACACCCCATCTGCCTCTCTCCCAGCTTCCCGAAAATGGGATTTATTCCCGGGATTTATTCCACAAAACCCCCGCAGCCGCCTTGGCGGGGATTTTCCTCGGTACCAACAAAACCGTGCGCTGGGGGGATTTTTTCACCCCCCCATTCCCCTACTTTTTTCCCCTCATTCCTCTGGTTTTTTTCCCATTCCTCTATTCCGCTCCCCCCCCCCCCAAAATTCCTCTTATTTTTTTCTTCCATTCCCCTGTTTCTTCCTCCATATCAAAGCCAAGCGAGGCAGAAAACGTTTGGGAAAACACGCGAAAAAGCTGCAGGCTTTATGTAATATATTATTATCATATTTTTTGCACTTAAAGCCCCGCCGGCTGCCAGCCCCGGGGGTCCGCAGCACCCGCCGCTGCCCGCGGAGACGCAAGGGAAGGGAAGGCGAGGAGGGGGCTACCGGGGGCGGAGGGGGGGGGGGTCCGCGGAGCCTTACCCGGGTGGGAGTGGAGGCTGATGCCCGATGCGAGAAACTTGCCGGGCTGGAGGGCGGCGGGAAGCCCCGCGGCCATGGGCCCGGCGGCGGGGGCCAGGCGGCCGGTGGCTCCCAGGCGGTGGCTCTCCATAGCCAGCCCGGAGAGCAGCGGAGGGGGGCCGTGCACCGAGCGGGGGGGCCCGAAATCTCGGCCATCCATCATCCACTCGCCGGCTTCAAGGAATCTCCCGGATCGCTGTCGGTGCCCGCCACCGCCTTCTCCCCCCCCCCACCCCTCCCGCCCCCCCACCCCCCCCTCCTCCTCCTCCTCCTCCCCAAAAAAATCAGATGGTTTTCAAAAATAAGGCGTCCAAGCGTCCCATGGCGCGGTGCAGGGAGCCAGCCCCGGCGCGGCGGTCTCGGTGCTGCCTGTGAAGAAAGAAGGGGGGGTGCGATGAGCCAACCTGCCCCGACCCCCTCCCTGCTCCCAGCCACCCCCAATAAATACCCCCCCAAAAACCCACCCTCACTTTCCCGACCGGGGCTGAGGGGAGAAGGGGAGGGGAAAAAAAAAAAATAATCCAAGGAAAAGTTGTGGCAAAGGGCGGGAAAATAATTTAAAGTATTTAAAAATATTTTTTTTTAAAAGAGTGTTTTTGCCACCCCCCAAAGCGGGGCCGGGGAGCGCCCGCAGCCCGGCTCCAGAGGGACCGACCCGGCGGGGAAGCGGCATCGCATTTCTCCCCGGAGCGCAGAAAAACAAACGCAAAAAAAACCCCCAAAAAGCCCAAACAAACAAAACAACAAAAAAACCTCCCCATTTTCCATTTTTTTGTGTGTGTGTTTTTTCTTTTTTTCCCATGGGGCCGCTTTACCCCGCCGAAAGCCGCCCCGGCAGCGGGACCCGCGGCAGCCGACGCCGGGGAAGGGGCTCCGGCGGCGGCACCGCTCCCGCAGCCCCGATTCTCGCCTCTTTTCCCCCATTCCCCGGACTCCAAAACCGCCGCCTGCGTTTGTTGTTGGTTTGGTTTTTTTTTTCCTCCCATTTTTCCCAGTGTTGCTCCCGCTCGGGAAAACAAAACACGTATTATTATTTCCCAACAGAGTTAAATATATATAAATATTTAAAAATATATATTTGTACTTGCAGCCTGATGAAACGATCCCCCCCGCCCGTCGCGTTTTGCACCGGGATAGCGAGAAATAATAAACACCGCAGGGAATACGGTGGGGTTTTTCTGCCTCCCCCCCCCCCCCCGCCAGCGCTCCCGGAGCCCCGGGAGCCGCCGCTCCGCTCCGCCCCGGCTCCGCCGCCCTTCCCGGCTCCTCGCCGGCCGCTGCCAGCGCGGGGGAGGGGGGCTGCTGCCGGGCCAAGAAATGATTAACAAAAAAAAAAAAAAAAAGGGAAAAAAATGCAAAATAATTTTAAAAATCCCACCGCCTTGTTTGGGTTGGTTTTTCTTTTTCTTTAAATTTTTTTTGGGGTGAAATTTAAATATTAAACGCGTGACTGAGCGGGGCGAGTCTCACCCCGGGGCTGCGGGAGCGGCTGGATCCCGGCTTGTAACTACTAAAAAAGAGAAAAAAAATAGCTAAAAAGGGGCAAAAAGCGCCCCGGGATGGGGCAGGGGGGGCCGGAGGGGGGGGGGGGGGGGGGGACGGGACGCCCCCGCCGGGCCTCTCCGGGGGAGGGGACCGGCTCCTACCTCGGCGCGGTCAGGCCGCCTGGTCGCGGGGCATGGCGGCGGCGCGGGGCTGGGGCGGGGGGTGCCGGCTCGCCGCCCTGCCCGCCGCCCGGCTCCGCTCCGCTCCTCCGCTCCTCAGGGGCAGCGCGGGAGCGACGCGGTAACCGCGCCATGGAGCGGCGGGGCCCCGCCGAGCTGCGGCATCGCCTCCGCCCCCCCCTTGGCCGGCCCCGCGCGCGGCTCGGCGGCGCTTAAAAAAAAGGAGGAGGGGGGGGGGGGGGGGGGGGGAGAGAAAATGTTTAAAAAAATGAAAAAAAAAGGGGAGCGCGAGCGCGGGGCGGGAGGGAGGGAAAAAAAAACCGGGGGGGGGGGAGAAAAAAACGGCGGCGCCGGGGCCATGAAACACGCATTGTTCTCGGGGCGGCCGGGGCGGGCCCGCCGCCCATCCGCGCCGCGCCATTGGTCGAGCGGCTTGCCACTCACCGGCGGGTAAACAGGCGGCGGTTTCCAGGCTCCCCGCTCCCCCCCTCCCCGGCGGTGAGGCGCTCCCGCCGCCGTTTCCAGGCCCCCCCCTCACTCACTCTCCCGCTCGGAGCAGGCGGCGGTTGGCGGCCGCGGCGCCGGGACCCGCTCGGGGGACGCGGCCTGGGGTCCCCCCCGCTCTGGGGAGCTGCCGGGGGGGGGGCCTCCACCCCACGACCCCCCTTACCCTTTATTATCTCTGGGGGTTAAACCCTTCTCCCCGCCCGCCCCCGCGGCAGGCCCGGGCTGAGGGACGTGAGGGCCCCCCCCGTGAGGGGGAAGTGCCGGCGGGCCCTCTCCCACGGCCCCGCCGCGGACAAAGCGGCCTTTCAGGGAGCGGGGTGGGGGGGGGGAGCGGGTCCCCTTCACTCACTGCGGGCCCCGCCCCCCAAAACATTCAAAAATAGGGTAAGAGGAAGGCGGGGGGAGGAGACGCCCCCCCTCCGATTTAACCAAAACTCCATTTTTTTCCCGCTGGGCGCGAGAAACGGGCGGGAGAAGCCGCGCTGCCCGCGGGGGGGGGGGGCACGGCCCCCGCTTCCAGCGCTGCCCGCCCCCCGCTTCCAGCGCTGCCCGCCCGGCCTTGGGTTCTTCCCCGCCGTCCAGACCAACTTTTACTTTTCTTTTTTTTTTTAAAAAAAATTATTTTTCACTTCTACACCCAGCCCTGTGCAGCGCCGAGCTCCCCGGGGGGGGGGGCGGACACCCCATCGCTGCCAACAGCCCGCCCCCCCCCTCAGAGCCTCCCAACGCACCGCCCCGGTTCTTTATTTAATTAAAAAAAAAAAATCAGCTTTTATAACGAAAGAAGGGAGGAGGGGAAAATCTAATTTAATCCCGATATAAATTTAAAAAAAATAATAAGGTCCCTTCTCCCGCCGCACGCCCGGGCAGGAGTTTTGAGGCTAAAAAGGGAAGAAACAGCCCCAAAAGCCCTCGGGACCCCCCCGCGACACCCCCTCACCCCCTCCCCAGGCACTTATTTTTTTTTTTTGCTTATTTTTAATCGTTTTAAGAAAAGCGGCGCCGCGTTCCTCGAAAAGCTCTCCCGCTCCGAACGGCGCTGTGTTTAACGCAAAAAAAAAACATATACATGTTTTTATTTATATCTAAGAGTAAAACGGGGCTGCGCCAGAGGCGAGAGCTCAAACCCCCCCACTTCCAGGGGGAGGGTTAGGGGTTTTTTTTCCCTTTCTGTCTTCTTTAGTAAAGCAAAAAAAGGGGGGGGAGAAGATATTAATGGCTTAATCGCTTTTATGTGGCTTTAAAAGCATATTTTATAAATGTTTAATGCCTTCACGCCCGGACCTCCCCGCCGCTGTCCCCGGGACGGGGGGTTGGCATGCCATAAATCAGGGAAATGCTAATAAAAACCCCAGCCCGGGCGTGGCGGGGGGGGGACAGGGCTCCCCCCCCTCGAGTGACTCCAGCCCTTCCTCCTCCTCCTCCTCCCCCGGCTGGGAGCCATCTTGTAGCAGCAGCTCCGGGCTGCTGCAAAGCACCGAGCCACCCCCCCCAGAAAAAAAAACGCACCCCCCATATCTTTATATACACATTTTTATTATTATTATTATTATTATTTTTCCCTCCGAGGCGCGGTGGTAGGGCTGTCCTGGGGGCGGGCACCATTTTCCCACCATTTTCCCCATTAACGACTCTCCCCCGTTTTTCTCCCGGTTGTTTCCCCGAACAGGGACACCCCCCCCCCCCGCAGCTGCCCCCCGAGTTTGGCACTTCGTGATGCGGGGGGGCCCGGCAAGATCCCGGACAGGTTGGGGGGGGGGGGGGGGGGATAGCGGCCACTCTCCCTTTTCCCCCCGCAAAGCCTTACCGCAAACACCGCGTTCTCCAAAAATACCGATTTTTTATTAAAAAAAAATATTGGGGGGGGGGGGGCCGCGAGCAGCCGCCGGCTCAGCACCGCGCTCCCCCCGCCGCGGCGCTCCCGGCAGGTTCCCACGGTGCCGCCCGCCCCCGGGCCGCCCCCCGCCCCGGGGAGGGGGCACCCCTGCCCGCCCTGCGCGCCCGGGCCCTCGCCCTCCGGCTCCCCCTCTGTTTTTTTCCTTTAGTTTTCTTTATTTTCCTTTTTTTCCTCCTTTTTTTTCCTATTTTTCTCACATTTTCCCTTTTTTCCTCCCATTTTCCCGTTTTTCCCTCCCCCCCCTTTTTCCCCCCGTTTTTTTCTCTCATTTTTTCCTTTTTTTTTTTTTCCTTCCCCCCCTATTTTTCCCATTTTTTTCTTCTCTTTTCCCCCCTCGGTCGGACCCGAAATTCCCCCCGGGCCGGCCCCTCCTCTCCCTGTCCCGGCACGGAGCTCACAGCCCCCAGCCCCACACCGGGCATTGCCCCCCACCCCGGGGGATGCAGGTAGGATGGGAGCAGGGGAGGGGGGACACCTCCCTAGAGATGTGGGGGGCAAAGCAACCTGATATCCCCCCCCTGCAATGCATCTCCCCACGTTTTGGGGGGCTGCCAAGGTTTTGGGGGGGGGACACAGGTTCATTGCAAACGCAGCGCTGGACTTTGCCCCCCCGGGCAGGGAGCAGGCCCTGCTGGAACCCCATCCCATCCCAGGCCATTTGCTAGGACCCCCCCCCCCCCGCAATAAATCCGGCCCCCCCGCCCGGCGTTTTTAACGTGCTTACTCCACGTTTTCAGGGTGTTTTCGGAGCTATTTTTAAAGCCTGCAGTCAGGGGCTGGATTTAGAAAACCAGGCATAAATCACATGAAAACGGCGACGATCCCAACGCGGTGGCAAAGCTTTGCCCTGATTTCATTCCCCCCCCCCCCATCCTAAAAGGAGAATCGAGTCTGACAGCGGGGTCCCGTGTGTCCCCCCCCAAATAAAACCTTAGGGGGACAGAGGTAGGATTTGAAGGCAAGGGCGGGGGGGTCCCTGCTGGGATTTATTCCAACAAATCAGGGGGGGAATTTATTCATCGAAGGGGGGGGCTGGTTAATTCAAAAGCCCTCCCCACCCCAGCCCCCTTGTCTGCAAGGAAAGAGCTGCTGTCCGTGGGGAGAGGGCTGCGGGGGGGGGGGGAGATCCCCAGGAAAAAGCTTGGGAACTGAGCAAAGAATTCCTGATTAATGACCAGAACAGCTCAGGATTTCATTTTTCTCCATAAATCCTGGCTGATTATAAACCCTGCGCTCAGCCTGGCTGCGGGCTTTGCATGGGGCAGGGGGGAGAGCCCCAGAAATCCCCCCCCAGGGGCTGTACCCAACACCCGGCAGCAGCTGGAGGCTGCAGCATCCTCGCACCGTCCCAGCTCCGCTGACCCATTGCCCCACTGGCATGGGAAAAGGTCCGGGGGGGGGACACAGGGACACGGGTGGTGCCCCCCCCATTTAAAGCAGTTCCGATCCCGCAGCTCCAGGGTTTGTAAAGCCAAAACATCTCCCAAGCCGCAGGCTGGTTTTCAAGTCCAAATAAAGCCTGCTGGGGTTTTTCCCTGCCTGGCACGGGAGGGTGGGTGTGTGTGCACAAAACCACCCTGCTTGCCCGCTCTGCCACCTGCGCGCCCACTTGGCCCCCCAAACCCCAACCTGGGACCCCCAGCGCTGGGACCTGCCTCGTGCTTCTCACACCCTCCACAAAGCCCCTAGTACCGGGCTTTTGTCACAGCTAGACTGGACCTTTGACAGATCAGGGTGGTTTTATTTGTTTTTTTTTTAACTTTTACCCGATAATGAGCTTTTTTCATCCAAGATCAGGAAAAAAAAATAGGGAGGAGGGCTGACACGCACAACCCACGGAGAGCTCGAGAGGAGCGCGAATCCCAAAGCTGTAATTACTGCCTGCGGTTTTGGGCTACGGACCGGCTGCTAAATTGGGTGTAAGGCACGGAAACGGCAGTTGCACCTTTCAGCGGAAAAAAATGTGGTTTAGCGGAGAAACGTGCACGGGAAACCTCCCCAGATCTGCAGTTCCCCTATAGCCCCCCAGTCCTACAGGTTCTGCATTTGTGAATTTAAAACCATCCTTCGTCCAGGCGAACGGGAATGCAGAGCTCCGAGTGACAAGGTCTTCTACATCAATGGAGTGATTTGGGATTTTTTTCCCTTGATCTGTCAGTTAAATCAAAAATCCCCTCCTGGATGCGGGACACGAGCGAGGAAGAGGCAGTAGCATGTAGCTATTTTGAGGTTTGGTATAAAATAGATACCCTTGGCTTCAGCATTTCTCCGTAGCCCGGCCCCAGGAGCTGCAGGTACTTTCATATGCATACAAAACATTTTAAAATGGAAAATATTCACAGCTGCTCTTGCCGTTTCGACGGGGTGGAGAGAGGGGGGAAGGAATTGCGGGGCATGTTAAGGAGATATTAAAAGCTGTGGTTTGAAGCTCCTAAAGCATTTACTCAGCGGGAGATCCAGAGAAAGAAGTTTAGAAGTTAACTGCATACTTGCGTGCCTTTGCTCTGTCCTTCTTAAAATTCACCTCTCCTATCTGCTTCTAATTTAAACAGGCAGAGCCCTCCAGGAACTGGAAAATCCAGATTTGCAGCATCTCCCAGAGAAAGATGATTTCCTACGTGCCCCCCCGCCCAGCGCGAGGGTCCTGCTGAAGGTTAAACTCGTGAGTGCCGAGGGTTTTGCACCGAGTTAATCTTCCTCCCAAATAAAAGACTGGGGGAATGCCAGTGAAAACTGCCCCGATGCTGCCGGCTGCTCCCCACCTTGGTCCCATCCCTCTCGCAGAGCCAGGCAGGGATTCCACCGCCGCTGCCGGTGCCAAACGCTCGTCCCCACGCTGTGTGCTGGCCCGCTTCGGCTTCCCTGCCTGCAAACAAGGTAAACCTTGTTTACCTCCCCGGGGTACATTATCGTGGCTTAAAATTAACGCTCACAAATGTATTTTCAAATCCCTTCATGAAAGGCACCAGAAGCTCTAGGTGTTATTAGAACAGATCCTTCGCCTTTTAACAGCTGTTAATTGCCATTAAAACCAAACATCCCCAGCTTTATTGGAACAGCATCTGAATTTCCGTGGCACACGCCGCGCGTTGCAGAGCCTGCGTCTGCGCTCGGTGGTGCTTTTTTCGCACGTGCCGGCCTGCCGCGGCGAGGTGCGATCGCTAAATCCTACCTTAGGAGTTACCTTGCACGCCGGGACCCATTTTTGGGTCCCCCGATGCCAGGCTTTTTCTTTCGCCCTCCCCACCACGCCGCGAGTTGTCGCACCAGACGTGCCATCATCACAAGAAACTCAACCCCCCAAGACTTGCTAGCAGAAAAGAAGATGGGATACAAAACCTGTTCCCAAAAATACCCTGGAGAAGCAAGCAAGAACCTGCCCGCGAGGAAACGGGTCCCTAAGGCTGAATCCAGCCTGCAGCTGCCAGCAAAAGCACGTGCTGGGTGTCACCGGGATGGGAATAGCTGTGACGAACGCGGAGTCAAGCAAAGTCATTAACAGGCCGGGCTGGGGGGAGGCTGCCAGCCCTGCCGGCCCTGCAGCCACCGCGCCGGGGGCTCCTTGCCCCGGTCGCGCTGAGCCGGCCCCGTGCACAGCATCCCTCCATCACCTCACGGCCCGGGATCCGGGATTGCTGATGGAGAAGCCAAGCACCAGGCAGGGGGGAAACCCTTGGGAAAACGTTGGGGCAGGCGTTTTCCCTGTGTCCAGGAAGCTGCTGGCTCCTCGCATCCCTCACGGGTACTTTGTGCACCCACCAAACATCCCACCCGCCTCAGAGCCTACGCCGGGTACCAAACCACTGATGCTAAAACACACGAGATGGATTCAGCGAGGCAAGAGGGGAAGAAATATCTGTGGTTCCAAGCCCTCGAGCATCTTGTTAGACCCCAGTGTTTCCTCTCACCCCAAACCCCAGCCCAAGGAGGGGTGTCCATGGCTGCCTCCCGCGGCTGTCCCCTCTCTTGCCATCGCCCCAGTCCTCTGCGCAGCCCCAAGTGGAGCCGAGGGGGATGGAGCGGTTGGACAAGACGAGCCCTTTCTGCTCCACAAAGCTCGTCAGCCAGCAGCACTGGGCTTATAATTATGATTGCCTTAAAGACGAGCCGAGCAGCTATAGACAAAAAAAGTCCCCTCTTGTCAGAGCTGGAATTTGATGTCCTAACGACTGTTAGAGGAAAGAGCTCGGCAGGAGGGGGAAAGAGAGATTTAATTATAGAGCTGCATTGTGATTTTGCACACATAGCTGGCTGTTGTAATCAGGTTACAAGTGTATCTGATTTTCTTCCCTCCCCTCCCTCTTCCTCCTCTTTCTTTTCTTGTCTTTTTTTTTTAATTTATTTTTCTCCCCCTTTTTCCTTTCGGTGGTCCAAATTAGTTGCTTATGTTTGGGTGTTACAGAGACAAGATGTTATTTGGCTTCGCCAAAGATCTTGATCAAGGGAATGATGTTTCCGAAGAGCCTCGGCAGCTCTTTGCCGGAGAAAGCCGCCGGTTCCCAGCTCGGGCAGAACCCCTGGGCTGTGCTGGGCACTCGCATCCCACCATCCCGGGGCTCCCCCCCCGCCGCTGCAATAAGGGGACACACATCCACAGCTGCTCCTTCCATGCTCCCCACCACATTCCTGCAGATCCAGGATTCCCTCAATAATTAAAGGTTTTTGAGGAGGAGGAGCCCTATTTACCTCCGTTGGGGTGGGAGGGGGAAAAGAGAGGAGAAAAGAGCATTTTTAAAAGCAACTTTATATTTTTCTATCCGAGGCAAGTGATGCCACACATGGATTGGGGACTGTTGTTGGGTTCATTTAGGAATCCATTGTTGTCCATGTGAATTCTTTTTTACATTTCAAATAACAGGATTATTTCCCCAGGGGGTAATATCCTGTAATTTGAACACAATAATGGGAATAAATTACTTACTTAGAACTAATAACGACAGCCTGATTCCAATATATATAGGAACTGTAACAGCTTTGGTTAGTTAAAGTGTAATTGTGTCGACGGATGACATTTTCTTTCAAAGGAATCTGAATGACTTTTAATTAAATTTGCTGGGGGTGGGGAAGAGAGGGGGAGATACGGTGGGAGATCGCTGCCACTGAGGCTGCTGGCGGGTCCCAGCCACGGCACCTCAAGCCGGGCATCGCCCCAAGCCGGGCATCGCCCCATGGTTGCAGAGTTTCCAGACCAGCCATGTAACGGGAGAAGGAAACTGCCACCAAGCCCCATGGCCAAGGGAGGTTTGCAAGGTTGCAGGGCAAGGAGAAGGGACAGCTTCCCTCACTCCAGTTTGGCATTTCCAGGGGACCAGATTGCCACCATCCACCATGCCACCGCTGGGCCATTCGTGGCCTCAAGCATGGATGCTGCGTTTTGGCCATCGCCGTTGGGATGCAGGGATGCTGCGGTGAGAGTCCACGGAGCCCCCACAGCACTTGTCCTGTCCCTTGTCCCACCTCGGCACAGCATCACCTCTGCCTCTGCTGCTCCAGACGGGTAGGGAGGGATGGTGGGATGGTGCGGTTGGTAGGGATAGAGGGGATGAAGGGGATGGAGAGATGGAGGGGATGGAGGGGATGGAGGGATCCTCTCCCGCACCCCAAAACTCCCCTGCAAGCCCCAGCCTTTGCACCTCTCCCCACCGCTGCCTTCACTGCCAGCCACCCCTCGGGTTTCTGTTTGAATCAGAAGCGCACGAGGTTCCCTTTGGAGGTCAAAAAAAAAAAAAAAAAGGCATCTTTCAGCCCTGGCACGCAGAAAGCCAAGTTCCTGCCCCGAAATATCTGCGAGAGGAGCAGCGTGCCGCTGCCAGCAGCTCCAGCCTCCTCCAGGACTCATTTTCCTCTGTTTATCTTGAAAATATTTCTGCGCTGAGGTCCCACCCCGCGCGGCAGAGCCCTGCGCGGCCGCCTCCAGCCCGACACACGGCCTCTTGTTTATCCAGAGCGAGTTTTACAAATAGCTTATTAAGCCCAGAGGTCTGTTTGCCAGAGGAAAACCTCGCCGAGCAGCCCCTGCAGCCCCCACCGAGGCTCCTGCCAGCCGGCCCCCCCCCGCCCCTCTGACATGCACCGAGTGGCTCCAGCCTCTGCGGTTGCAGACATCAGTGTCTGTCAGGTTTTGGGGTCACTCATGATTTAAAAAAATAACAAGTCTGCTGGTGACGGAGCTCCCACCATCCTCATCCTCCCCCTGCTCCCTTGGCCAACATCCCGGCTGGGATTTCGGCACGGTGTGGGGACACCAGGGCACTGCCCCTGGGGTTCATGGGATCCCGTGGTGGCAGCCGCCTGCAAGACCCCTCTGCAAAGGCTACTGGTTGGGGGGGTTTGGGTTGTGGGCAGTAGGTGTTTCAGGGGTTGCTGGATTGGTTGTGCTTTGGGGGTCGCTGAAAATGCGCCTGAACGTGCGAGAGATGAGGGCAGTCGGATGCTGCATACGGTGGTCTCGGCAGGAGCCTGCTGGGACCGTGCCCCAGTTTCCCTGCCCACGCCTCTGCTGCTCACCCGGCCCCAGGATGGAGCTGGGATGGCGGGTTTAGGCGCACAGCAAACACATCAGGGATGTCCCATGGGGCTCCAGCCCCACCACGGGCACCCCTGTGGCCACGGGGTCTGGCAAAGCCCTGCCTGAGCACCTCTGTCCCTGCTGCCACTGCTGCCCTCAGCAAGTGCGACAGGAGCCCGGCTGTGCCCCCTCCCCATCCCCACTCGCCAGCGCTGGACTCAGCACCGACCCGAGGTGCCCACTCCGAGCATCCCCTCCCCGAGACCCCCCAAAGCATCGCTCCCGGAGCACGCGCCCATGCAAAACCCCGTAACACAGAAACATTCATAACCTGGCCGGTGAGATTAAATTACCTGCCCCTGGAAGGATAAAGGAAGCATTCAGCCATTTTTTAAATGTCTTTTCCCCTGCCAAGGCCAGACACCACGGTGATGGTCGCGCACAGAGGCAGAGAAACACGAGCCCTCGCCTCTCCCTCTGAGGGTGACCCCGATCCGCCCCGCGTCCCCCCCCTTCTCCGACCCTTTAACACCCGGGACAGCACATGCTTTGCTCGCCCGTCACGAGCTCCCTTATCTTTTAATAAAAACCTTTAAGAGCAGAAGTCAGGCAACGCCGGCACAAAGGCAGCTAAACCTCCTCCCGGGACATTAATCATTTTCTTTGACACGTTTTGCTAATTAGCCAAAGCTTTTGCCTCGACGGGGGAGAAATTGGGGCCTGGGGGGAAAAAAAATATTGAAGGGGGAGAGGTGGAAAGGGAGGAAGAAGTGGGGGAAGAAGGAGCTGCCATTGCTCCTGTGCCATCCAGCATCCCTGGGCATCACCTCGCTGGGAAAACACCCGTCCCCAGCCCCGTCCCAAGGTTATGGGGACGCGGTGACCTGCGACACACCTATTACCTGCCCCATCCCACCCCTCGTTACCCCGGTTATTACATATTGCAGCAGCGGTGGGTTATTTGAAACATGCTCTTTGGAGGTTTAACTCTCTGCTTTATCTTTTACAGGGCTGTTAATCCTCGGGACACATGTTTCCGATCAGCTGTTGATATTAACATACAATAAGTATCTTATTAAATCGCACTGAGTGGCTCCACGCAGACCGCTCCCCCCAAAACCCGCTCCAGGGGCACCCCGAAGGCGGACAGGGCACCCGCTTTTGGGTGCATGACGTGTTATACCCAACGGGGAGGGCAGTACAGCAGGGTGAAGGCTCCCCTGCAGTGGGAATTCAGCCTTTAAATCGGGTCTTTGAGCCCCTGAGCAGCCACTGCTCCCGCACACGGAGAGAATCCCGTGCAAATTTTTAAAAACATATTATTTTTACTGTTTTTCTGGTAATACCACGCTGGCTGGTGACCTCAGGGACAAGCTCATCCCATGCAGGCCCAGCCACTGCCACGGCACGACTTCTTTTTCCAAGAGTCCAACCCAGTTTTCACAGGACCTGATGGTTTTTTGGAGGACAGGGACTGTAGAGAGAGCGACGCACAGTGAAGTCTCCCTAATTCACCGCATCGGAAACAAGAAAATCCCAAGGAGAAACCATCGCCTGCTCACCCCTCCCTCCACCCCAGCACGGCAAAACATTGGCTCCCATCCCATCGCCTCACATCAGCTCTGCATCCGAACCCCCTCGGGGAGAGCGGGGCAGAAAACCGCACGCACCGTCCCCTTATCTCCGCAAAACCAAACATAACAACAGCTAAATTGGGTGGCACAGACCCCCCCCGCACTGGAAGGGCACCCACCCATGGGTGTCCCCTGCCCTCTCCCCATCGACGGGTACCGAGGGAGCGAGAGCAGCGTCCTGGAGCCAAGTCAGTCCTTTGGGGAGCATTAACAAAAAATAAATCCCAGCTCTTTGCTCCTCTTCAGCACGAGCTTCTCATTGCTGCGGGATGACACACACCACTCCCTCCAAAACAAGGCGCTTTATTATTATTCTGTTTCTAATTTGGGGGTTGGAAATAATTTTCCGTCCTGGCTTCCAAACTAAACCATCCTCCAGAAAGAAAAAAAACCCTAATCTGCTTTCCAGAGAGCAGTGGCGGGGTTGGTGCTCTGCGAGAACAGGGTGAGGGTGTGAAAAGTCAGGTGGGAAAGCTGCCACGAGCACCGAGGAACACCCCTCTGAGCCCGTTTCCAAGAAAAAAAACATTTTGAAAAGCCAGTTCAGTTAAATATAGAGCTGCCCTGGGCTCCCTCTGCCACCAGCCAGGGCTGGGGTGGACTGGTCCCGCTGGGAAGGGGCCGTGCTCCATCCCTGCACCCTGAAGGGTGGTGGGAAAAAGAGAGGAAAAACTTGGGAAGCGGCACAGTGCTGGGAACCTGAAACGTAAATAAGTAAAATTCACCATTTTGAGTGTTTTAACACAAATCTCATGATAGATCCTGCTCGCTCCCAACGAGGCAGCAAGGAGCTGAACCGAGGTCCTGCTTTGCCCTGGCCTTGGGGACAGCGGGGACACCCAGAAGCAGTCGGGGTGACTGACTTACACCCCAGCACCCCAGGTCGTGCCCCGGGGAGTCTCTGGGGGGGCCTGGCACACTTTGGAGCTGGCGCAGGGTGGCGAAACCCTCCAAGCTTCCTCCACCGTTGTGTAAGAGCCGCTCAAAAATAATAATCCCCAAAATATTCAACCCTGGGAGCGTGACCGGGCTGCTCTTGCCCAGCCAGCCCCGCACACGTGCAGAGTGGGGGAAAAAATGCCTTCAGGTGAGGCAAACTCCGCAGGAAGGTCAGGATCCCAGATGTTTTCATACCAAAGATCTTAAAAAAAAGCAAAGCGGAGCGAGGCACGGAGGCAAACACCCGTCATGCCGCGCGGCCGCTGCAAAACAAGCCTGTGAGTCACCAGTGGGAAGAGGAGACCCGGCATCCCACGGGTGGGCTCGGCCCGAGCCGGCTCCCGGCCCCCCACGGCTGCGGGATGCTGCGTGTGCAGCCCTGCACGCCCTCGGGATGCCGGACCCCGCTGGGGGGTTTTCCCAAGGCCGCCAGTAAAATGGCTTTGGGGTCACGCTGGGATGGATGCGATGGAAAGCCCCAAGCGTTGGGGGCCTCTGGGCACGGGGCCACATCCTGGCGGTGCTCAGACACGGGGAGGGATGTTTAGTCTGTACCAGCTGCGCAGGATTTTCCCAACACACTCCCCCTTTTTCCCAGCCACCGATATTTCACGTGGAAACCCAACGTGTGCCCTCACCGTGGCCTCGGGGCCTCTTCTCTGCTCCACCGCTGTCCCCCCCAAAACCCTCGGGGACCGCGGGAGGCAGCGGCAGGGAGGGGAGAAATAAAACTAAATAACGAAACGGCGGCGAAGGAGCAACCCGAAACAAACAGGTTTGATTTATGGGTGGTGGGAAGGAGGTGAGCGCGCTGGAAGGCGGCGCGGGAAGCCCCGGGGATCGTAAATCCTATCGGGAGCCGACGGAGCCGATGCGCTCCCATGCGCTGGGAAAGCGGGAGGTTACAGGGAGGGCGGGCGGGGGAAGTTGAGGGGATCTGGGGTGGGTTGTTTTTTTTTTTTCTTGGTTTATAAAAAGGCAGCGATGAAGGGGAGGCAACGCCACAGCCCCGACCGCCCTCCCCGGGCAGCACCCAGGGCAGGGTGGCGGCCGCAGCCCGGGAAGGGACGGGGTCACATCCAGCGAGTGCTGGAGCTCCGTCCCGTCATCGTCACCCGCAGAATAACAGCGATACTGGCCGCGTTGTGGGTACAGAAACGGCACGTACTTGTTGCTGGCCGCGTTTCCTGGCAGCCCCAGCCGGGATTTGGCTGCGCAGGAATTTGGAAGCTGCTTTAAATCCAGCAAGAAATGAGAAAAAGCTGCGAGTGACTTTCTGAGCAGAGTTCAGCTGCAAATCTCTGCTCGGCGGCAGCTCGGAGCGGGGCGGTGGCTGCGGCCGCCCTCTCCCGATGCGCGGGTTTAGGGATGAGGCCAGAGACGCAGCCGGTGGGTACCGCATCCTCCTCTGTGGGGACATCAGGGAGGGCTCCCTGGACACCGCCGCTTCCCTCCTCCTCCTCCTCAAAAAGCCTCCTCGGCCGGGATGCACCTCAGCATCCAACCCTCCATCCCACCTCCCTGTGCCGAGACGGCCCCACCGATCGATACGAAACCCCATAAATCCACCTCACCTTCGCCCCGGGGCTGCCGGTGGCCACTCTCGCCCCGTGGATGTGCTGGCTCAGCTGCAGACCGACGGAGGCTTCACCCTGACCTTGACATTGACAGGGCGGCGACAGCGTTGCTGGGAAGACCCACGGTCGGCACCCGCGCTTGCGGCTCGTTTTGGGGGTATCGAGGAGGAAGGGAGTAAAAAATGGTGCTGAGAGCTGTAAAAATCAGCAGCAAAACCACAAAGAAATTAAAAGCCACCCCAGAGCCTCCTCTGGATGCTTGGGAACGGGCTGCCCTACCTCTGAGCTCTGCACGGGCAGCGTCCTCAGCCAGGGTCAGCGCTGGGGCCATCTCGGCCCTATACCCATTGGGGGTCCAGCTCTGGATCTTCACGGCCCCAAAGCCATCAGGGGTCCAGCTCTGGCTCTTCACAGCCCCAAATCCACTTCCAGGGCCCTGCCTGCTGGGTCCTGCTTCATCCTATTCCTAGAAAATTCAGAATTTCTTGTGAAAAACAGGCCCAGTGATGGGGGATTACCCGTATCTGCTCAAAACCGCTCCCCACCCCACGCGAGGATGCTCCCCCCATCGCAGCTCTCCCAGCAATACCCGAGCTGCGGTTTTGGCTGCACGTGGGAACAGCCACACCAGCTTCAAGCTGGAAATCAGTGTAAACCACCACCATTCCCAACCCGCTCCGGTTTCCCAGCCAAAGCTCGGCATCCCCGCGTGGAGAGGGTCCCGGTGGTGGATGGTACCCATCCCCACATCACTGGAGCAGGCTCTGGGATTGGGGTTACCCCTTGTCCTGGAGAGCCGAGGAGGAGCAGCAAAGCGCTTTCCACCGCGGTGATTTTTTTCTCTCGCTGAGGAGAACGTTTTTAATTAATATTGCCATTATCCCGTGCACTCGCTGTATAAACAAGACCTCTCCTTGATGGTTTAAACGGCCTGAAATCACACACCTTAATTACGGCGGCCGTCGGGGTAAATATCGGCCTCGCTGTTCTGCCAGAGGGAAGGGGAAGGCCCAGGCGAGGAGGCAGGTTTGCTGCAGGGAGGAATACGCTCTGAATATACCCAAAAAAACATCACCTTTGTGTTTCCCAGCTGCCTTCTCGTTCAGGGACGGAGACCAACACAGGGGACCCCGTGCCATGTCCCCTGCCAGTCCCTATATTTGCCCTAAAGGGATTTTTCTGCCTTTTTGCCCCAGCCCCAGGCTCCAGCACCATCCTTTCCTACAGCACCTGGGACACGACGGACATTATTCTCCATCCCAGCTAGATTTTTAAATTTCAATATTTAACTCCCAAATTGGAGCTCGCAGGGGAAAAAACAAGTCTGAGGGAAATGGGGTCCAGCCACAGCTCTCCCCGTTTGTCAGGCAGCTTGGCCAGCCGCTTGAGCACCGTTTCGGGAAGCGAACGGCTTTTCCATATCAGGCTGCAGCTCGCGCTGCCTGTCCGTGCCGGAAAAGCCCTCGAGAATTGTGGAAAGGGCTTGGCTTCACTTTGGTAGAAAGCTGCTTTCTCGGCAAAACCTCAAAAAACGAGCTTTCCATAAAAAAATAGCTGGTTTGGGATGACCAGGGGATGCTCGTCAGGGATTTGGGTCTGGCTTTGGCCCCCACCAGCAGTGTAACCCCAAAAAAAAGCCATTTTTTTTGCTAATTGTTAATAACTCACTGCAAAGAGGGGGGAAAAAAAATCCCTTCATGCCCTAACTTATGCATAGACAAGAAAATGTTGTTAAACTAAACCAAACAAACGAATCAAAAGGCAAAGAGAAAAATCACATTAGCCTGAATCATAAATCCCGGCGAGGGGTATTTACAGGCTGGATTGCCAAGTGCATTGAAACGGCAGCGGATCCCCACGGCAGATAGCCATAAAGGCAGACAACGGCCCTGGAAAAATGCTTTGATTAGGATCTGGGCAGCATTCAGCCCAGATGTTCATTTGTCAATGAAAGAGGGATGGGGGGGGGAGGTGAGAAAGGCTTTAAATTAATCTTTACAACTAGAAAGGAGCTTGTAATACACACCATATGGGGAGAACCGGCCTTGGAGCCCCCTCGCCTTCCCCCAGCCCGGCGGGTTTGGAGCCAGGCTGGGACCCCCCGGCCGGAGCGCGTCCTCCCACCACCATTTCATACCCCGATTTTCTACACGCACCAAACACCCCGTGAACCCAAACCGCTCAGCTCACCCCCCCCCTTCCACATGTGTTTTTTTACCATGAACAAAACAAACTGCAATTCCTCTTATAACACCATCTCTCTTTTATTATCCCCCCCCCAGACTCCGATACCTGCTCCCCCTCCCTCCAATATCCACATGTGGTTTCCTTTTAACCCTTCTGAGATGGCTGCGGGGCGGGGGGGGGGGAGGGGGGGGGGGGAGAGGAGGGACGAGGCTGTTTATTAAATGCCAACCATTCAAATTAATTCCCCTAATGGACTCGCCGACATCATGGTGTGCATTTAAATGAACGCTTTGTCATATTTCATAGCCAACCTGCAGCGCTCTGCAGAGCAAACCTGCTGGAAACCCGCGCCGGGAACAGCAGCAGTGACAGGCACAAACCTACGGAGAAATAAATAAGAATTAAATACAATATCCCAAACGCGACGTGGGGGTGACAAGGAGCTCAGGAAGCCCTTGGGAATTTGCAGGCACGGTGCAAGACCTTGGGCAGGGGAAAAAGAGCTTTGCAATGGCCGGGGGAGCTTCTTGTCTGCGTGGGAGGAGGTGCTGGGGCAGGAGGGACCGGAGACCCCTCGCCCAGGACACAGACCCTTTGCCCAGGCCAGCACGAAGCCACCTCTTCCCAGCTGGTGTCTGGGCTGTGTTGGCTCCACCGAAGCCCCGAGGAGCCCCACGACAGCGGGGACCAGCCCCGGCCCCCCACGCTCAGCCGCAGGGACCCAGGGAGGAGGCAGACCCCCGTCCATCCCACACCCGCAGCCGCTGCACCCCTCGCGGCGCGGGCTGGGGTGCCCAAAGCCAACCCCTCCTCGGCAAGCTGCTCCCACCGCAGAGCTCCTGGCAGAGCATCCCCACTGCTCTTGAGCAAACAGGCCTCCCCCCGCCCTGGGACAGCCACAGGTTCCTCACCTTGGCTTCGGCTTCAGGAGCTCCGGGTCCTTTCGTCAGCCTGAGGGGAAGCCGGCACACACACACCCACCAGCTGGGTCACGCTCACAGCCCCTCCTCCCATCCTGGTCCCTCTCTTTCCCCCTGTTAAGAGCTGCTGGGGGTTTCTTTCCACCTTTGAGGGTCCTCCTGCTTCTCTCCATCCTGCCCCGCTTGGCTTCCCCAGGGGCGGGAGGATGAGGAGGGGCTGGGGGAGTGCTGCTGTTTGGAAAGCAAATGTTAAATCAGATCTGGCTGCTGCTGTCTGAGCTCACGGGGTACCACCAGCCCCAGTAAAACAGGGGGCAGGGGAGGAAACGGCTCACTTTGTAGGGGTCATAGGAGCAGCAAGAGCATCCCAGCGAGAGACTGGTCTTAGGCTAACAGGAGCCGGCTCAGGAGGGGCTGGTGCTGCAGCAGCAATTCAGGGCTCCTCGCTCACAGCTGCAGCATGGCTGAGCCCCGGCAGGGCCACGGGAGCCATTCGGACAAGGGCTGGCTCTCTGTGACACCCCTACACAGACATTTCTTCTCTCACCCCTCTCCTTTTACCCTTGCACACCCCACTCCCGGGGGTCCCGGTCACTCCCCGGCTCGTCCCCGCGCTGGCAGGACTGGGGAAGGGAGGGGAGACCACGGGCACGGGGCGCCCGCTGCCCATCCCCAGCCCGGAGGGATGGGATGGAGCCGCTGAGAGCGAACCAGCCCAATGCTGCACCCCGAGAGCAGGGGGTGGAGGGGGGACACGGCTTCCCCACGCCTCTGTCTGTCTGTCTGTCCGCTCTCCCGCCGGCACAGCGGCCCCTGCTACGAACACGGGCTGCAAAAACGTGAGCGATCATCATCATAACAGCCCCTTCGGTATGAAAATGACCCAGCGCTGTTTGCAGAAGGTTCTCATTTAGGGAAACATCTGGAGCCAGCGCTTCTCCTCTGAAGGGCAGCGAAGGGTTCAGAGGATCCCACCAGCCCTCGCACCGGGGAGGAGGAGGAAGGAGCCCGTTTGCCCCCGGCATGTTCCTGCAGTGTCTGCTACCCGGCCTCGAGCGAGCGAGGCACCGTCCCCCTGGGGATGAAGGATGCAAATCCCCTGGCATCCCCCAAGAAGAACAGCCCCCCCAGGCCCCAAAAGCCATAGGGACCAAGCAGGTCTTGGCAATGCCCCTGAGGTCCCTCCAGGGCCAAGGAGACACCTGAGTGTGGCTGCTGGGAAGGACCTTGGGGACCCCAAGGGACAGAAGGAGTGGGAATGCTGCCAGGGTGAGCGGGGGAAAAGGGCTTAGAGAGGGGCAGCACATCTGGGGACAGGGGCTGGTGTCACAGCCCAGCCAGGGGATGTCACCCCTTCATCCAGGTCCTCTGAGGGTCCTGGGGCAGGAGCATCCCCCAAAGCCAGCAGCACTTGGGGTGCAAGCGAAGCCCTGCCTGCCACCCTGGGGGCTCACAGGAGAGGAAGGTCCCATCCCATCTCATCCCATCCCATCCCTCCCTGGCAGGTCCCCAGAAGGCAGCAGGACACCCAGGGTCCCGGGGGGGGTCACGGTGCTCCCAGGGAGACCAAAAATCTGAAAAACCTGCATTAAGGGAGAGAACACTCAAATGAGGAGTGGGGGTAGGGATGGGGTGGGGGGGAGAGTTGTTTATCTAGAGCTGATTTTGATTTTCGTCTTTCCAATATCAGCAGGACGCTGAGCCTCGCCTCATTATGCAAATAGAAGCAATTAGAGCTCACCCAGGCTCTGCCCACGTGACGGGTTTATGGCACTCGCAGAAATCCTTCCTGCTACATGAGAGGAATAACAACAGCTCCCGTGTGCCGGATCCAGCCCCAGGAACCTGGGGGGGGTCCGTAAGGGGAGTCCCAGTGCCGGGACAAGCCCCCACCCCATCGCCATCTCCGGGGCCTTTCAAAGCCCTGGAGAAGGGCTTTCCCAAGGAAGAGTCTCCCCCTCTTCCATGGAGATACCAACCCCTGGCAAGACCTCGTGGGCTCTCGGGATGGGAGAGAAGGAAGGATGGAGGGGGAGAGCATCGCTGGGAGCAACTCCAAAGCTTATTATTATTATTATTATTAGCTGTCACAGAATCACAGAATCGTTTTTGTTGGAAAAGACCTTTAAGATCGAGTCCAACCGTTACCCCAGCACTGCCAAGGCCACCACTAACCCATGTCCCTCAGCATCACATCTACTTGTCTTTTAAATCCCTCGAGGGATGGTGACTCCACCACTGCCCTGGGCAGCCTGTTCCAGTGTTGATAACCCTTTTGGTGAAGAAATTTCTCCTGATCTCCAGTCTAAACCTCCCCTGGCACAACTTGAGGCTGTTTCCTCTCGTTCTATCACTTGTTACCTGGGAGAAGAGACGGACCCCACCTCGCTACACCCTCCTTTCAGGCAGTTGTAGACAGCGATAAGGTCTCCCCTCAGCCTCCTTTTCTCCAGTCTTTTCCTCCACCAAGTCAGAGAGTCAGCCCCCAGCGCGGCATCGCTGGGCTTTGGGACTGGTGCTGAGCACCAGCAGAAAGGGGTAAAGCAAAAAAACCAAACAAAAAAACCCTAAATTCCCTTAACTGGGCTTAAAAAGCAAAGAAAACTCACCCAGACCCACGCCACCAGCCCCAGTCCCACCTTGGCCACAGCAGGGTGCTGGCGGTGGCTCCGGTCCCCATCCAGCCCTTCACCTCCCTGGGGGCGCGCACCGACCTGCAGGGACCAGACACGGGAGCGTAAATCAGGCAGGACTCCCATAAATCCATCACCTCCCTCCTGATTTACGTCCAGGTAGCCGGGAAGATTTATTCCCAGTACCTGCCTCGAGTTTCCCACCCCCAGAGGATCATGTAAAAAGAAAAAAAACAAAAAAAAAAACCAAAAACCCACCCAAGCTCTTTTAATATTTATCTTTTTCCTAAATCTCTTTTTCCTTCTTCTTCTTTTGGATGCGAATGGAGATTGATGAGCCCAGGCCGGCAGCTCCTCACCTCTGAGGGCAATTTCTATCTGTGCTCTATCACAAGCAGCAGGACGCCCACGAGCCCTGCTCCACAGAGCCCATCGCCCATGGCCAAGGCAGAGCTCCCAGGCACCCGCTCAGGCTCCCATCGTAGGGCAGCGTGTGATCGCCCTGCAGAGATGTATTCCTGCAGCCCCAGGATGGTTTGGGGGTAAAACCCTTGTACCCACCCTGAAGGATGCACGTGCGACCCAAAGCTGTCGGAGCCGTGCACCACCCAGGCACGCACAGCGTGGCTGGAGCTGCCTTGGGGTACCCCCACGTTGCCCCCCAAAAGAGAGATGCTCGCTCAGAGCTTCTCCATGCCCTGAAAACTCTCAGCGGCACCATATTGTGGTACCAGGCACAGAGATGAGGACCCTCCTTGGTGCTACCACCAGAGGATGGAGCCCAGCTCAGTGCTCCAGACCCAAACCTGCCTTTTTCCCAAGAAAAAACCTTTTTCCCAAGCCCCAGAGCCTG
This sequence comes from Nyctibius grandis, assembly GCF_013368605.1. NCBI lineage: Eukaryota > Metazoa > Chordata > Aves > Nyctibiiformes > Nyctibiidae > Nyctibius > Nyctibius grandis. The sequence goes on from NC_090695.1 coordinate 96,033,479, forward strand.
TAATGGGGACACTGATCCTGCAGGCAGGCTGCTTCGGAGGGACTCCCACCGGTACAGGGTCCAGGACCCCCTCAGAAAGATGCCTTCACCTCCCGCGGGGACTCACGCCAGGGCTTGGCCACACCACGGGGAAGCTGGATGGCTCCAGCGGAGCCAAAAAGAGGGGTCAGGTCCCAACAACCCCTGGGCTTGGCACGCAGGCTCGTCTGCATCCACGGAGGGGCTGAGGAACGGCGCAGGGCAGGAGTCAGCTCCCAGAGCCGGCGAGAAAGGGCTGAGTCAGCACCGAGAGAGTCCCCCCAGCCAGGCAAAGGTTGGGAAGGAGCTTTTCTTCCATAACAGGCCCGAGCAAATAATTCATAGCGGATAAATAATTCACCATGAGTTTAGCCTTCCTCTGGCAGCGGGTTGTCCGCGAGCTGTTCGCAATTATCCTGTATTTATTTGCGATCTTGAATTTTTTAGTTGAATTATTCAGACAAGTCGTTGTTGGGCTGAGGAAAAGCCCGGGGAAAGGAGATGATACCTGAAATGACAGGAAAAATCCTCATCAGGATGAGTCCACGGCTCGGGAAGACACGGTGGTGTGAGGATTATTTAGCATCTGTAGTGCAAGAAATACCCAGAGCTGTGACGGGCCCCGGAAGCAACGCAGAATCGAGCGGAGGGATGCAGAGGAGGCACCGGATCGTTGGATTTCCACCACCCAGCTCCTCTTCCAGCCAAGAGCCCCTGGACATCCCCAGGTTTTCTGTTTCCTACTAGCAAAGTCATCTGCTGGGAGATTCACGGAAGGGGATGCCAAAGGAAAGGCAGCACGAGAGAAATAAATTCACATCTCTGGATGAATATCTCCCAAATTGTTTTGATGAGGTGTACCCCTGGTCCGTGTCCCTCACCAGCTCACACGAAGCATCTCTTCAGGCATCAAGTGGGTCACTGGGTCGTGCCTCTCCGGCGCTTGCTTGGCCTCGCTGCCCACCGCCTTGGCTGTACCCCCTTTCCCCAGGGTGCTGTTTGAAGGACAACGAAGGCATCAGCATGGGTTTATCTCGCTAGTCTTCCTCACCAGAGCCCACTGCAGGATGAGCAGGGATGAGGAGGAAGATGGGGCACGGCAAGGCACCCTGAGACCCCCGGGATGTGGGGAGGAGTAAGGACAAAAAAAAAGAGCTTTTCTACAAAAAACAGATACTTCTGCCCCAGCTGATGTGCGAGGATAGAAAAGGGATGGGGGAGAAAAGCAGCAGCTGGGATTTTGGAGAACAATGTGGGGAGCAAAAAAGGAAGAGGGAGGAAGACGAGCGCAGTTGAGTCGGCCATCGTTGTCAGCCCTTTTTGTGGGGAGGGTGGCGGGAGGGTTAGCGATCAGCCAGCTCTGAAACCAGACAAAACTATTTCCACATGCCAATAAAACCCCGAGTGCGAAGGGTTTGCAGGGCTCTGGGGCCCCCGTGCTGCCTCTAAAACAAACCAGAAGAGCCGGGAAGCTCACCCGGGCAGGAGCTCCTGCGTGGGAGGGAGCGCAGCGATGGCATCTGATCTTGCCTTCCTCATCACCCTCCCGCAGCTCATCCCTCCCAGCATTGCTCGGTCCGTGCCAAAGGGACACCTGGAAAAGCAACTGGGCAGCGCAGGCATCGCTCGGTGGGGCCGGTGACGCTCGTGGGGAACCTCGCCTCCCACATGGGTCTGAGAGCTGAGAACCTCAAACTCATCTCACTCGTGTCTCTGGGAGGCTCCAGTGCACGGGGTCAGGGATGGAAGGGCTGGCAGCCCCCTGGGGGGGGAGGCTGACAGCCCCAACCCTCCCCACGCTGAGTTGGGGACGTTCTCCAAGCCACGGCCAAAAGAGACCTGCTCCCACCTGTGTCCCACCACACCGTGACCTTGGCTGAGCCTTTAACTTGCCCACGGCTTAGTCACGGTGGCCGTAAAACCCCATGCGATCACCGAGACCTTGCCAGAGAGAAGAGTGGCTGCCGCCCCGACGCTCGCTCCCGCACTGGGATAATCGCCGTCCCCATGGTCCATGGGAGGGAACCACCAGCTCCAGGCTGAGAACGGAGCCGAGCAAACCCTCGGCACGGCCCCAAGCTCTCCACATGCCCGTGCTGTCCCCCAGCCCCAGCGCTGTGTCTGTCCCCACACCTCCACACCCACCATGCCACTCGGGTGGACGATGGCCGGGATCCAAGCCCAGTCCCTCAGCCTGGAGGAAACATCTTCATCCTTTGGCCATTTGCTCAACAAACACAAGGACCACAAAACTGCGGTGTCTCCCTCTCTGTTACAAGAGTTTAAGAAACCTTGGACACCTCAATCCTACGAGAACCTTCTGTTCTCTGATGGGTGCAGGAGCCAGAACCGAAGGGCAGCACTGCCATCCCTTCTGGACATGGGAGAGGAGGCCATCGAGGAACACATCCAAGGACACACCAAGTATGGTCTTTGGGTACTTCGGGCACGTTTGGAAACTGAAGGTTTTCAGGTCACAAGGCAGCCTGGAAGCCACCACCACGCCGAGCTGTGCTCACACTGCCAGCTCCTGTCTCTCCAAGAAAGCCTTCACCTTTGCTACGTTAATTAAAGACACAGAAGAAGAATCGAGCACAGGTCTGTGCCCTGCCCCATCGTCCCATCCCACCGAGGCTAAACCATCAGGCTCTGCAGCTCCAGCTTCCCCATCCCAGGGGATCCACAGGTTTCACCAGAAAGCAACAAAAATTCACCCGCTCCGAAACGCTCTCGCGTTGTCTCCACTCCCACCCTCATTACCTGGGCGCTGTTCTGCTCAGGTCCTCGTCACCGCAGCATCCCCACCACTGCCAGCAGTCACTAACATCTGCCACACGTTTCTTCTCTCTTCCTTGCCTGGAGGCAGGACAGTGCGCGCGCGCGCAAATGCAATTTTAAATGTGGTGTTTTCAGTAAAGGCAGAGGAACACAAGCATCATTAGACCAGACACTGAGGGAACTTCATCTGAAGGGTAAATATTTCAAGGGCAGTAAAATCTCAAGGAGGACAGAAGACCTCATCCAGTTGAAGGTCAGCACCGGTCCAAGAAAAAAGGGTACAAACCTGTGTAACTTAAAGAGGGAATTTGAAGTCTGGTCCCAACCATCAGAGCAAGGAGATGCCGGCACAACCCTGCGTGAGAAAAGCAGGCGTGAAACACCCAACTGCTCGAAACAGAGCAGGATCCGATCCCCTGACACGGTCACCAGCAATAACGGGAGACGACAGTCAAACCGGAGCCTTAACCCCGCTACAAATGGAGAGAGACACGTTCTGATTAGAACAACCGGGCGCCTGGTGACAGTCTAATTGCAGTGGGCTGCTCACACATTTGTTGGCCAGCTGAGCCGTGCTCCTGCCAAGCTTGTAGGGCAGGGTAGGATTACGCTGGAAAGGGGAACATTCCTCAAAATCACACACCCTGATCCTGGCGGAGTCGGTCACCCTCCCCACGGCACGTGAGTCTGCAAAATTCAACAGGACAAGGAAGAAAATGGTAACGAGACATTTGGAGTTTGAAGGCACCACTGAAAACCACATCTTAGGTGCAGAGAAACGTTACCCTCAGTTTTAAAAGAATAAAACCTGGTGCAAACTTCAGAGCTTCTGCAGGAGGCTGGTGACAGCCCTGCCCTCTCCTACCACTCTAGCTGGTCCTCACTCCCCACCCAGACAAGCTTAGTGATGTGCTGCACCCAACATCTGCAAACCATGGGAGAGCTGGGAGGCTGGAGACACAAAATACTTCTTCATCACACTTGGGACTATCAACTACCATCAGGAGCGTGGTTTGTGGAGCTCAGCCGGGCTCATGCCCCTTCAGCTGCACCGAGCCCACGTCCTTGCGTGAAGAAAGCTCCGATCCCAGAAGGGACCTCAGGAAGCCACCCAGCTCCATCCACACCGTGGCAGGACCTGATGCAGCCCAGGCTTTGCTGGCTGGGAAGCGCCGGTACGAAAGGCGTGCTGAGCACGGCCGTCCTGCAGGGTCACTGCCCGCCTCGAGGGAATGGAAACCACAGCAGGGTTTTATGATGGCGTTAAACTCAATGTTCCCAGCACCTCTGGGAGCGCAGGACCTGCTCCGAGGCGTTATTCCAGCCTGAAGGGCAGATTTACCAGAAACAAATCCAAAAGGAGAAGCAGCCGCAGGGCTGTTTGCACACCTTCTGCCAAGAAATGCTGGGGCCTCCGGCATGAGAGGGACAACAACTTGTTTCTTCCTCTCTCCTTTCTCTTTCCTAGTAAATTAAAAATAATAATAATGGTAGTAAAACCCCCTTGGCTTTATCCTCCTCCACCAGAACAGAGTCAATTAGCAGCTTCCCTGAGTGGCAGAGGTGTGATTTACTCCCAGAACGGGACACATTAAGATGTGGGGTAGTGGGAAGTTTCCATTTGCCCCCCAACCAAATTCCCTTCCCCAGCCATTCCCACCGCTGAGGATCAGATAAGCTTTCCTGCTTGGCTTCCTCGTGAACAGGTTGGGGAGGCACAGCCCGTGGTTTGGTTAAAGAAGCCCCGAAGACACGTTCACCTGAGGGAGCTCCCACCAGACCCCTTTCTTCATGCAAAGCGGGTGCCAGCACCCATCCAGGGGATGCTCTCTAAGTGCAAGCATCCCCTGAAACCATGTTGGTACCCACTAGCTGGGCACAAGCTGCTTCATAACCCGAGTTATGCTGCTGATAACCAAAAGCACCCCAAAATATCGCAGGCCCAAAGTGAATTCCCGTGATACTGGTGGGCAGCTGCAACCTTAACAGGTCCAAAGGGCCAGTCCCCAGTATGGGACATGGCTGCAGCCTCGTGGCATCCAAAGTACTCAGCTGGCTGGAGCAGCTAGAGCCATCCCAGCACTGTGCCCCATACGAGGGGCAGGCATCAGCCCCCTCCCAGGACCCAAAACCACAACCTGTTGCCTTTCCACCCACGTCTCATCCTCCTGATGCTTTCAGACGTGTTTTCAGGTCGTTTCCCGGAGCCGAGCTCCCAGCAAGGGCTGCTGTGTCCACACGGAGGCCGGGGAGGAGAGGCCACGATGCTCCACGCCACTTACGTCAAGCCTTCCGCGTCCCACCATTTCTATTTGATTCCCTTTTAAAGGGGCTGTAATGCAGCACGTATTTATACTTCAGAACAGCTTGTTTGTGTAATTGCCAAAAAAATTAAAAAAAAAAAAAAAAAAAGACACAAACCAACCCCACTACAATGACTAATTAGCTCGCTCCTGCCTCGTACCCTGTAAACAAATGTATTTGTAACCAATTTGCAAGCACTTTGCATAAGGGGCCCAGAACACTCGTGCCTGTTTGATGCATTTTGACATTAATTTGATAATAGCGGCTTAACAAGGAATCCAGGCTCCCCAGCTATAAATACGCTGCTTTTCCACTTCCTTTTATCTGCACAGTGAAATAATGTTGTTTTTCCCCCTGCTGCAATAACCACCATCCAGCCCTTTCATGAATGCCCTTTATGTCCTTTAGCATTTTCAAGGCTTTTTTTTTTTTTTTCCTCCTCCTGGAGAAAGTAAAAGGGTTTTATTCGTTGTATTTTTAATTCCTGTTCATCAAGGGGAAGGAGAAGAGAGGACAGCAACGGTACTCAGACAATGTGGCTTCCAGGAGATGGGGATGAGAGACTTGTTTGTTCAGAAATACTTCTCCATCCATCCATGCTTCATACGAGAGAGAAAGCTCATCCTTCTCCTTCTCCACTCGCTGTGGCTCTCCCACTCCCTGCAGGCCTTCACTGGCACACCAAAAAGAAAATTCAAGGAGGGTGAACTGGGAACAGGACACTGGAGCCCACACCAATGCCAACCAGAAAGCCACCATGGACCCCAGCCCCAAAGGGTGGCACTACAGGACCACCCCACTCCAAATACCACAAGAACCATCACCTGTCCCCTGGGGACAGCACAAAAAGGGCTGGATCATGGAGACTGAAACGGGCTACAGCTTGTCCATGCCCTGACAACACCATTTCTCCTCTCCTTCTGGTCCCCCCCAAGATTTTCCACCTGTCCCAGCATCAGAACCTTGCTCACGCAGAGGTTCTCACTCATGGACGCAGACTCCACCTCTGCCTCGCCTGCCAGCCCCCAGGGAGAGGCTGCCTCTAGGGTCTGGGATGTAGCAAACAAAATCAGCACCTTGGAAATTGCCAGCTGTATCCTGCGGCCACAGATGAAGCCTCTGGGAGATGGAGCAGCTTGGCCTCTCTCCTCCATACTCCCTTCTCCCCTCCCTCCACCTCGTGCAGTGATGCACAAGCTGCTCCAAACTCGATGCGGGGAGTGAGGAGCTGTGCTCAGGGCACAGGGCTGAAGGACCTCTCCTCCTGCCATCCCAGGCCTAGAGACCTCCCAGACAAGGTCCCAGCAGATGGAAGAACAACCACTCACTGCTGTAGGCTCAGAGCGAGGGTCTGGGAGGGGTTCTAGCCAGCACCCTGCAGACCTGCCCCCTCCGAGGTGCTCTCACCCAAGACACATTGCATGCTGAAGAGCAGCCGGTGCGAGATAAGGGCTATGAAAACAGATCAGGTGGATTAGCCCAGAGAGCAGCATTAGTGCTCATCCACGCTGCCCGTTTGACCTGCAGTGCTCAGGCATCCAGTAGCAAGAGACTCTACAAAGTGAGAAGTCCAGATCTCCAGGCAGGAGAGCACTGCATCATCTGCCCCATTTAAACACCCTCCCCAAACCATTAACTACGATTTTACCAGCCAGCTTCTTTCCATGGCTGAAGATATCGTTACAGATGCTTTGCCCTCACCCCTGTTCTGCTGCCCCCTCAATCTCCAGGACTTCTTCCCACCCCAAGCACACGTTGCAGCTGTCACCCCCCCCACACCAATCCTGCTCTGCTCAACACGCACAGGCTGCAGAGCTGCGGCGTTAGGGGTGACCTGCTGCTTTCCCAGCAGGCTGGTACTTGCTGCCCAGCAAGCCCAGTTAAACCAGGCAGCAAAAAGCCTGGAGGCAGAGAGGTGGGGAAGGGAGCAGGGGACAGCTCACTGCCCCGCACTGCGGGGGAAATCATTAACAACCCGGACCCGCATGTCCAAGGTCTCCTTTCCCCTTCAAGTGGCAAACAAAGGCAGACACAGCCTTGTTCCTCACCAGCAGGTCCCACCCTACCCTCCTCACACAGACGGGGCTGGAGGATGAGGAAGATCTGGGAACTGTCCTCCGAGGTCTGCCCATCCACATGCTGCTGCTAGCCCAAAGCTCTCTGACAGCCTGGGGACCACCAAGCATCTCTGGAGGTGCAGGGCTCCAGCCCCATGGTCACCCATCCCCATGGGGAGACAGGTAGGAAGGGAGAGAGAAAACTCCTGAGGCAAGGCAGAAGCCTTCCCAATTTTATTTTTTCTTCTCTTTAAACACATCTCGGATTGCCATGATCTGGTTTGAGGCACTTGCCCAGCCTCCTCCTTCCCCACAGCAAGCAGAAGTGCCTCTTGCCCCCTCTCCCTGACTCCCCCTCACAGAGATCAACACTCTATTTGCCCAAATACTGTCTGTACAGGTGAGGGCAAAACCAGAAACACACCGAGACTTCCAAGTGGTTGCAGATCTCACCCCCTGCCAGGCTGAGCTCTGCCTCACTCCACCGCTCAACCCTCTCACACCTCCGCTGCAGTTCTCCCTCCTGGAACCCAAGTCATGTCCCTCCTTGCCAACAGACCAGCTACCAGAGGGCACAAGATCAGTACTGAATGGGGAGCAGGCTGCTCTGCATGGGCCTTCCCTGGGTTTCCTCCACCAGCACATTGTATCCACCACGGCCCTTTCAGCCATTTCCCCCTTAAGTCCTCCTCTGGGATCGTTAATGCCGAAACCCCACGGCAAGTCCCAGCGATAAGCTGGAGGCTTAGCAGAGTCCAAAAGCACATTCTTTCCCCAGCCTCCTCCCTCCTTATCTCTTTCCTCCCTCCCCCAAAACCATGTTTAGATAAAAGTTATTGGAACAATAAAATCCATAACTTAAACACAAGTTTAACAGGGATGGAGGGAGGATCTCTGCTCCGTGCCCTGTTGAGCAGACGTGCCAGAACAGAGCCCGTGAGCCCCTCTGAAATAAAACCCAGTGCAGGACCTTGGATCGTTGAGGGGAGAGGCTGCAGCCCATGTGCTTTGCTGCAGTCCCATCACAAGTCCTGCATGGCCCCACTCACCTTTTAAAAACTGATCACGCGTCAATTTTGAGTGATCTCCTAGTGCCTCACTTACCTGGGGCGAGCTGATCGAAGCACACGGGTGCACGAGCTACACTGCTTTCCACCAAGCTGTTCCTGAAGCCCGGCTTCCCCCCGTATCGCTGTCCTGTACCCTGGAAACAGCAACACAAGAGACAGCTCAACAGGATGTGTATTTTCTTTAGCATCCATCAGCCTTCCCACGCAGGCAAGCCCGGCGGCTGTACCGTGCACAGGGCTGTGGTCCAGCACATCCATCCCCCTCCCCTCCACCCCTTCAAGATGTGTTAGCAATCCATTTCAACCACCACCGCAGGCCCCCAGGATCCAGGGACCATGTGTCTGCCATGGCTGCCAGGGCAGGTCGGTGCCTGAAGAGTTTCCATCACCATGACCAGCCCATGCTGCCCGCTTCCACCACGCCGGCTTCCCCTTCCCACAGCCTCAGCCATCCCAGCTCAACAACTTCCGTGTAGCCATGGTGAACTTCATGGTGAATCCATGGAAGATCTAGCCACCCCAGTTCACACTGAACGAGACTCTTGGTTTCAGCTCTTGGTTTCATGCGAAGAAGCAGTGCAGGGCCAGGCTGCTGCCCGAGGGCTGGAGCGGCCAGAGCAAGGGTGTAGGTTGTAGCCTGGGGTTTCTCAGTGTAACGGACCTTCTGCCAGCCACTTTGGTTCACTTCCCCAGGGATAATGGTTGGTTTGTCCCACAGCAACACGGCTCAGCAGTTGAGTGCTCGGAGATCCACGGAGGAAAAGCATTTCCTAAACACAAAGTAGCTCCTTCTTTAACGGGCAGCTGAGCCCACAGCCCCAAGCACCAGGGTGCACATAGCAGCATCCACAGACCTCAGACCTGGGGGAAGGGGGCTGTAAACCCCATCAGCACCACTCACCCCAGCACTCCCGCTTCCACAGCTCCCAGTCCAGACTGGGGCTAGACCCAGGCACCATCCCTGCCCACACACACCTCACCGCAGCAACTCACCTCACATCGCTTAAACCAAAAACGCTCACCACAGCGTGTCTCCGAGGAGGGTGGCTTTGGTGTGAACGGGGAATGAGAGGCAGGAGGCAACGAGAGAGACCTGGTTCAAAATCAGTTTCACTCTTTATTTGAAGTTTTACATGCCACCAGCGTACATGAAAGCTGCACATTCAGAATTCGACTCACTACTAGAACAAAGGGCCAGATGCAAACACAAGTGTCACACGAGCGCACAGATGGAGGAGCCCAAACCAAGGAGCTTGTCGGTATTTGCGACCAGGCTGCGCCGCACCCTGATGGCACTTGAGGCATCCGAGGTGACCCGCAGCTTTGAGCTCCCTTTGCCATCTCCAGGCTGTGACCTGGGTCTTCTCTCCTAAAACAGCATCGTTGGCTTTCAACAAGCTAACCAAGCAGTTTTGATAACATCTCTACCAGAACCGAGGGTGTTTGGAGACCGACTGCCCATTTCATGCTTTTCTGCATTCCCCTTTCTATCAGTGCCAGCAGTTCTTACAATGAGAAACAATTTCCACCCGCTGTTTATAGGGAGAGACGACAGAAATAGGGACTCTTACACTGACATTTTATTTTCAAAGAAAGTTTTGATAGAAAAACATTTTCCCCGGCAGCCTTGGGCAGGGAGTTGCAGCTTCCACTTCAAAGGACAAACTTCAAAACCGAATCCAGTGTCCTAATGGTTTTGTGCTACATTACTTAATTGTCATACAGCTAATTAGCAATGCCTGATTTCACATTCTCTGTACATAGATGAAGTCCACAAAAGAAGGGGCTACTTAAAACAATAAATAAAACAAGGCACCAGGCAGCCAGACTCCGACAACATTAACATAAAACGTTACACTTTACCATTTAAAAAACTGAAATAAAACCCCCATCATTATTAAACCTATATTGATCTGTCTTCCCTCAGATCTCAGAGCTTTGGATCTCTGCGAGGAAGGGGGGAGAACGCAACACAGGACGCGGGGGCTCAGCGTGCACGTCTCTGTATGTATTTCGCCAGCGTGCAGCAGAGATCTTTAAAATTCTAATTATTTCCCTATCACCAAGTAAGATCGGGATCAATAGATGGTACAAACTGACCCCTCTCCTCGAGTGTCAGGGGGAAATTAAAAAAAAAGAAAGGGGAGGGCGAAAGGAGAGCGTCAGAGGTCAATGCCACAAAACAATAGATATTGATGTCTCCATTCATTTCAAACAGTGGAAAGGTCAATGCCTCCCTTGCTTCATGTTTTATGGCTGAAATCCTGCTGCTAACAGCAACAATGTTAGTAGTCAGACCTCATCCATCCTTTTTTATTATTATGATTATTTCTAACCAGGTTAGCCATTTTGAAAATTTGACGAAAGCTGGGCAGCAGCAGGGGGGGGGCAGGGAAGGAGGAGAAGAGGGGAAGCTGCCCTGGATATTAATGGAGGGGATGGTTGCCATTAGTTTTCCAGCCTGCCTGTCCCCCCAACCTGTGCTCCGGTTTGTCCCTCGCTGCCCCCTAAAAAATGAAAAGGCCCGAGGCAACATCCCTTCACTATTAATCATTATTCCCCGTACAACATCCCAATTCGTTTCTATGGAAATGGTTCTCCTGCTCAGAGCACCCCGGCTGCCTGCGCATCTCATCAGAGGCAGGAGAGCTGCAGTGAAGGAGGTTTTGCCTCTGCAGCCCCCGGCACCCAGTGGAGAGGAGCTGGGGCTGGGCACCCTTGCTGGGACTGGCCAAGGGGGGGCTGCATCTCCCTGAAGCAGACGGAACAACCCTTCTGCACCCATGAGCTCTGCGAATGGAAAAGCCCCACATTTCTGCGGCCGTGGGGGGACACCCCATCCTAAAAAAGGGCTGCCAGGAGAAAGCACCCAGCACCTCACAACGCACCGTCCTGTTCCTGTACGTCACCCCAGGATTTTCACACCTCTGAGGATCAGCAAGGTGAAGGGACAGATCCTGCCCTGCTCCCCTGGGAGTCTCACGTGCCTCGGCAGAGGAGGAGGTAGTCATGCAAATTAAAGCAAGCAGGGTCACTGCTCTACCTGCATCAGCCACCCCAGCCCTGCCCTCTCCTCTCAAGGGAGCACCACCTCGCCGGGGCCAGGGGGAGAGCGTTGGGCACCCCTGCAAGCTCCCTTGCGCGAGGCGGGTGAGCCCTCCTCCCCTCACCAGCGGGGAAACTGAGGCCAAGCTTCACAGCGCGTGTCTGACTTCCCGTTCGAGGTCCACATCACGCTCCTGCTCTGCCTCCTTTTACTCCCATCTCTTCTCCTCCTGCTGAATCACCTCCCCGACAGACGAGAGACTGCAGTCCAAGCTCTCCCGAAGGCAGAGGCCGTTGCCGTGCAGCCCCTTTCCAAACTGAGCAGCAGCCACACTGCCATCTTCTAAAGAGACCATGAAATCAGCTTTGCAGAACAGCTGAGGAAGCAATCCTTTAACCTACAGTCCTTCTAAGAAACCTACTGAAACACTGATGCCTTCACCCTACCCAAGGCCCCACACCAAAACCACTGTCACTCTTTGGGTCTGGACCCTCCCAGCCTGCAGGAACCAAACGCTGCTACACAAGACTTGGGCCAAGCAAGCAACAACTTCTGATTTCACGCACTAATGGCACTTGTCCCAGAATATCCTTCTCCCAGAGGAGCACGGACACCTGGTTGGTGGTCAAAGCAAAGACTTCTGCAGTCCCCAACGATCGGAGATCTGATCTGGAAACATGCCAGCAGGGCCTGGGAACCCTGCAGAGGCACTCCCTGCGAGAAGGGCACCTTCTGTAATTGAACTCATTTATTTTAGACTACGGACAGTGGCATCAGCAGGCTCAGAGCTCACCTCATTAGATACTCAGAGAGAGCAGGAGAGAGATTTCTGGAGAGATGGGGACAGAGACCAGAGAAAAGGAGGGGGAATTTCGTATTAAATAAAAGCTGGGAACAAAACCCCTGTCTCTCTGTTCTCCTCTCACGCTGCACACCGGAGCCTCAGCGCTGAGTGGGCTCCGAGTCCCATCTATTGCTCTGCTCAGAACATATGGTGCTATGTTTAATAGCCCGGCTCTGCCAATTGGGGACTATTAGGGTGGGTTCTTTTCCCAGTGTAAATGTTGCAGAATATAAATTGTAATTAACACCGATGCCAAAATAGCACTTAGAGAAAATAAGCACATTATTAACATCTGGTGAATCCTGCCTGGAGTGCAGAAGCAGCGGAAATTCTCTCTCTCCATAAGAGGATTTGTAGTAGAGATATCGAGCATTGGCCTGGAGTTGGGGAGTCAGGGGTGGAAGGAGTTTTTAGCTCTTTATCACTATTTGTGGTGCTACCTTTACTACCTGTGGGTGACCTTTCCTAGCCCCGATTATAACTGGTAGCATTTGCATCAGGACTTCTGACCAGCTTGCGTGAATACAGATGTCTAAACATTATACTCCAGGCAACAGAATAATGGTGTTATAAAACATGCCTGACTGCCTGCCCCGATCTAGCAAGACACGAGGCAGACGGGTATCGCTTTGCCAAGCAAAAGGTACAGCACGTTTCACCAGGTTACTCTAACCCCCAAGACCAGGCGGTTCTGCCAAACTCTTGCCAGTGCCACAGCATGTGTGTGGAAGGGAAATCCCTGCTGAGGGTGGGAATGGCCTCGCTCCTGCGGCATGGACCAAATGTTGGGATTCCTCCACAGGACAGAACAGTCCCCTTAAGCATCAGAGAGCTGTCTCCATACCCTCAGCCTTCCCTCTACCTGCCCTGAGCCTAGAGGCACAAGGAGGAGAAAGCAGCTTTGCTGACACTTCAAACAAGGAGGAGAAAGCAGCTTTGCAAATGCTCACTGCTTAACCCTCGCTATTTATTGCGGGAATGAAACCCAGACAAAAACTAGGCAGAGCTGAAGTAGCCTGAACTGGACAGAGCAGTGGCTCTTGTTTCTGCCAAAAAGTACATCTGATTTGCTGAACTGAAGGAGGAGGAGAGAAGAAAGCTGTTGGAGAGGGATTCAAATAGGCAAGCAGTATGACAAGAGGTAGAAAGAACGACCTCGCCAGGAGAGCGAGAGAGAAACCAGTGGCAAGACGCCAAGAACAGGGCACCAGCTCCTCGCACTCACCGCGCGGTGTCTAACCTGAGGCAGAGTCTCAAACACTTCATGAGCTATCACAGCTCAGCTGCAGCCGTTCCCGGAGCACGATCCGGCCTCACCACCTTGTTACTGGCCGCAAAACCAGAGACCGCTGCTGGCACCTTGTCCTGAGTGGGGAAGGGAGAGAAACTCAGGGCAGACAGCAAACGCAGGGGTTAGTTTTAGCAATGCACGGACTTGTGCTAGCAGGAGGCTAACAACAACCTGCTCGTTAACACCGTAACCTATCTGAGCACAAGGGTTAGGGCAGTCTGGCTCCAGATTTACACCAGCAACACACATTTCCAGGCAGGTTCACACTGGACTGACGGGAAAGTAAGGAGGGGAAGTCCTCCAAAGCTGTGAGAGGCATTTTGCTCTCGAATCTATCCCATCAGACCAGGCTCCCTATGAACCACTGGTCACAGAAAAGCCTTTGGGAGATGGCATCTTGTGTAGAAAATGATGACAAGGAGATGGGGACATCATCTTTGGATGAGACTGGGTCTCCCCAGAACAGCACTGCCCAACACGTTAGGGAGCATTTAGATTACAGGTGGAGAAGTCAGACAGCTCCAGTTCTGTTTTGCAGAAGACAGACCCAGTGCACTACCACAAAATACTCCAGCAAAAGGGAAACCCGACTGCTACCCAGAAACATCGCTCCAGGAATTCATAACTCAGCTTTTGGTACAGCTGTCTGATGCTTTCAAAAGTGCTCAGTAAATAAGGCAATATGAAAGTGATCCAGACCACTACTGACGCCTGAGGAAGTTCTGTGGAGGAGAGAAGCTGACTGAAATCACACTGTGAAAATACTTCGTAACATCTCTAAAATTAGCATAAGCTCAAGGCATGGGATCTAAGGACAGAACTGGAACACTACATTCCCATCTACACTGCAAGACAGACTGCAATTAAATCAGATCTGAGCCTCAACTTATTCGTTGTAGGCACTATGTACCCTAGAACAAGGATTTCCAAAGAGCCGAGAACTTTGTCCACCAGACCATGGGATGGAAACAGCATCAGCAAGAACATACCATGGTCGAGGCGCTAATGATCTTAATTTGTTATTCAAAAATAAAAAGAGTCCTTGTGGTACTTCTCAATCAAAACCCAAAAACTTTAAATATCTGTGATTGCATGTGACTACAAATGCGTATTTGTAACATAGAAAAGATGTGATGTGCTTCACTTGAGCAACACATTTTTGTGCCTCCTAGTTGGCTTAGGCTTTCTACTTTGCCAAAAATAGACCGAAGCAAAGAATGATCTCCACCAATATCACAAAGCACACTGCCAAAGTACACAGGGGCCCTTAGGAGATACACCAGGCAACACAAGGGAAAGAGCATCGTTAAGTCAGTTTCTCTTACCTTTAACTTCAGTAAAATAACAAAGCAATTCACATTAATCGCAAGGAAATACTCATCAGATTCCAGAAGCCTTTGAGACAGGATTTTCAGATGCAAGCAATATCCAATAGATGTTTCCCCACTGCAAAATGAAAAAAGCTGATCCTTTGCAATTGCACCTATTTAAAGTGATTGTTCAGCATCCAGCGAGGTGGCCCGGAGCTGAAGGTGGGGAATCCGGGCCAACAAGAAGCTATTTCACGTGTTCACACTGACTGTCCTTTCCATGCTGTGACAGTCACCACCACAAGTTGGGAGGTTCCTCGGCCACTCTGCTTTTGAACAAGGTAATTTCATCCAAGTGCCGCATGGGGACATCTCTGATGACCTCTGTCAAGTCCTCATGAAGCAGAGGGAAAATGACGACGTTTAATGCAGGGCGGTCCGCCTGGAAACTAAATCAGACACAGGTTATTAGTCGAGGAGAAACACGAGTTCTCCAGTGCAAGAGAAGGGGATTGCATGGATATCGATCACGCAGCGGTGAGGGCAAGGAAGGGTTGTTCAGAGGAGGCAGGAGGGGCAGCTGGAAGTCAAGGTCTCCCATTCTCCACTCTATGTGTCAGCAGGGAGTACAGGCTGAGCTAGCACCCCTTTTCAGCAAGTCTGTTGAGCTGACACAAGCTCAAAGTGGGGCTAACATGGGCAGGGAGGAAGAAGTTTTAAAAAAATAAATAAATCAATCACAACATAGAGGTATTCTTAGAGGACCAGAGATCCTAAGAGCTTTGCCCAAGCTGGGCAAGGTGCTCAGAGACAACAATTTAAACCACCTACAAACCAGCAGCAAGTTGCAGAGCCATTAAGAAAATCAGGCCAGAGCAGTGCCAGGCATTCCCTCGGGGCTGAGCCTGGGATTATCGCTTCAGGCTGGGTTGTTCTGCATGCAGAGCCCACACTCTGCAATTAGAGCACAAGCGAGTTTAGAAAGCTCAGATCTGCAGATAAGCGTTTAAGTGTGCACACGCGCACACACACACACACTGCAGCATCCTTTTTAATTCATGTTGCAGAAAACCTGTCTTGGCACCACAGGAATTTACCCTAACAGAAATGCACACAAGTATCCCCCTTTGACACTTCAATTTTGGGTTCCAGCTTCTGAATCTCCAGCCTCAAGGCTTTAGGTCGTCTGCATTCTCCTCCTGCCCTCCCAGCTCTTCTTGCCAACACCACACCACTGGGTCTGCCTTCCAGCAGCATCCCAGACCTTGCAAGCGAGAGGCCTGATAGGACAAGGTGAGAGAGGAGCAGTGGGGTTATAACCACAGAGCAGAGGAAGAGAACAGCAAAAGTTAAAGCCATTTCTACAATGTAAAAAGAGCTGAAAAAGTCCAAGTCCCCATCAGCAAGTGCTCTGCATGATAGCAACCTGGTGAGTAAGAGAACATGGGGGAAGAAAAATAGTATTACTCAGTGTAGCATAACAAGAGTTCAGTCTTTTAAAGCCAGGAGGTAAAGGGAAGTTATGCTATAGCTTAAGAGTTACACCCTGAAGATTAAAAGACTTGTGACTATTAGCCCCATGCCACACAGATGCTTCCTCCAAGCCCTGTGACAAGGGCCAGTTCATTATCACTCTGAAGGAGGCAGAGTCAAACGGGCAGCATCACTCCCTTGAGGCTGCACCAAGTTGTGTTGGCTCGGAAGAGGAGTTCACTGCTCAACAAACTTCTTTTATACAGATGTGTGTCTGGAAAACTCCCAGCTCATCTCCAGCTCTGAAACAGCCAGATTTCTGTCAAACAGAGAGGGAACGGCTGGAGATCTGGCTGCTGGAAACACACATTAAAATCCCAGGTAGCAATACAGCCAGCTGAAGAAAAGGCCACGAGACACTGGCATTTCCTGGGAGACAGAAAGGAGATGCCCACCCACAAATGATTTGGAGTAGAGCTGCCAAAAATGTAGCAGAGAAACGCTCGTCCCAAGGCTAGTTGCTCAGCCCTGGTGGGTTAAATTAATTTGCCTGAACCTAAGTAGCTGCAGGAGTAAGGATTTCCAGCAGGAAAACTACCCGGGGCAATTTTATATTTTTCTGCATCACAGACCTGCCCTTCATGCCTCCTGCCTAAGGGCTGGCAGAAAAGGACACCGTTCCTTGAGTGGATCTGGGGGCTTGCGTAGGAGCTGCACAGTTTCTTATTTCCACAGCACTGCTTACAAGAAATCAACCAGCAAGTGACTGCTGATCTGGGAGGCAGTTGGTAAAGTCTGCAGTGAAATTACATAAAATACAGCAAATGCCTCTTTGATAGTCCCTCCTCTGCCTCAGCTCTTCATGTTTCTTATCCAACACCACAGTCCTGCAGAGAAAATCATGTTAATAGACCAAGTTTACTGAAGTTCAGCTAGGAAGAAACAGCCACCTCCACAAGGCAAAGAAACCTCTGCTGCTTTCTTTGTATATAGACTCTCCCAAATTAGATCTGCATGCTGCCTTCTCACCATATACAAAATTGTCCTTCATAAGCAGCCTTTACACGTAGCTATAAAAACGAGAACCTAGACGAGTTTACATGACGATCTGCCACCAAGACAACTGAAAAACCCCAACGCAGTAAGTATACCTTCCAAAGAGGCTGGATTTATGAGAGAGGTTTGAACTTGATCTTAAAAAAGAAAAAGAAAAAAAGAAAGCTTTGTAATTTTCTCCCCCCCTCAACAGGAAACTGTATGTTACTGCAAACCTTGTAAATTCCATACCCCAGCAAGTTGACGCCGGAGAATTCTTTCCATGTACAATTTGCGTGATTTAAGCAAAAAAAAAAAATCAAATGCACATGGTTCACTATTATTCTCAGCTAAATATGCGTGCAAAGCCTCTCCTTTAACTGCCTGTTAAAAAACACCCTGATTTTAACGAGCAGCTGTCATAATGTTAACCTGGGATTAGCAGTTCCCAAAAGCAGCCTCTCTCTGCAATCTATGCTCCTTTAGTCCTTCCCCGGAAGGCAATTCCTTTCTTCATACACCTGTCCAGGTGGGCTAGATTAAGTGAGAAGCACTTAGAGCACTAGTTCAAAAGGCCCCAGGCATGGGGAGGAGATAACAAGAAGGGGAAGAGATTGAGTTAATGAGTTGCAGAATAGCTCCTGTAATCTTCTTGACGGTTCTTTCCTCATTCCACACCTGGATGGACTTCAAACTGGATCTACCTCTGCAAGCACACAGCTTGTAAAATTAAAACCCGAAGGACAGAGAAGGATGTCGACCTGGGGAGACAAAAGAGCTGCAGTTTCAGACATGAAACCCTGCTTTTCCTCCAAGGGAAAGAAGCCAAGGATATGCTTGCTTGCTCTCTCCTACAAAACCTCCAGACTAAACTCATCATGATTAATTAAATGAAAGCAAGTTTTCTAGGCGACTGACTAGCAGCCCCTTCAAAACAGATCTTTTAATCAGAAACAACCACTGGGATAACAAAGAAAATACCCACACACACACATATTTTCCAGCATAGCCCCTGGTCCAGCAGACTCAAAACCAATCCAACAGCCATCCAGTAGGAACTTTTACCAGGAGGTCTCTTAAGTGTCCTCATTTGGACGTGGACACATAGTGGGCCCAGCTTCAGCAGCTGGCTGGAATCATCCATGGAGCCGGGAAACGAATAGCAAGGCACACCCTGTGTCACAAATTCCTCCTGGCATCAGCAGAGGTATAGCCTCACTCTACAGTTAGATCTTGAACAGGTTGCATGTGGCTGAAAGGGTTAATGGCACTTTGTTATTTGCCTCCAAAATGATGCCAGAACAGGTGTGGACTGGACACAGTAAGGTTATTTTCAAGTGAACAGCTTGGTAAATAGCTTAACACTACGGTCTCAATTACTTCCAACCAGCATGGCAGGATCCAATATGTAGGTCAGGGACAAAGTCAAAAAGAAAGAGAAAAAGTCTAAAGCAAGGCTGGGCTTTGATCAGATTTCCTCGATTTTAGCAAGACAAAAGAGTCCCTCCCTGGAATGCAGTTATCTCCTGGCAAACACTCAGTGTGTGTTTTCAGACATACCTCTCCAGAGAGGCCAGTGAGTCCCCAGGATTCCACCTGCTGATAGAGCTAAAGGGCAGCCCAAAGCCACAGGAGAATCTCACCAGACAGCCTGGAACGATGGATTATGCCCCTCTGCACCACAGACTCCAGAAGACAATGGCTCCGCTGTGTTAGGTGCTGCTCAAACTTACCTGCTCTTACTTGTAAGGAAAGGATAAGGCAGTATTTAGGACTGAGGAATGTGTTTCCCCTTGAGATTTCCAGAGAAACCTAAGAAAAGCCCTATGCCAAATTCAGATGTTTCAGCACATCCCACTTCACGAGAGCTGGCAAGCAGGAATAAGGGCACACAAGGTGGTATAATTAAGCACTGGCAACAAAAGCAGCACACACCAGATAAAACGAGGAAATACGGTGTATCGGGAGTGGATCAAGGCCAGATTTTTGAGCTCCACAAACTGAGATGAGCTTATGGGAAAAGAGGCTCTAGAGAAGGGAAGTAAGGAAGGAAACCAGGAGAAGCTTGACTTGGGGGAACAGCGCAGAGCAGGGACAGAGCAGATGTGGACTCTGGTTTGCACGACTCTCACAAATGCAAACCAATCTCTGCTGCAGTCACACACCTTCTCCCCCCTCCATTTCGACTTCCCCCAAGGCTGGTGAGCTGCTTCTAGATTCTAGAGAGGCACAAGTTTCCCAAGACAAGAGAATTCAGACCAACTCACTTTTTGCCCTGTATGCAGATCTTTCACCTACATGCACAACCCTCCTGTTAATCCTCCGCCAGGCACAGCAGAAGTCTGTTTTCACTGGAAGACTTGCTCGCATCTGAAAGTTCAGATGTAGCATCTGTCTTGAAAGCTTCAGCCAGCGTACCTGAGCCAGGCTGGAAACTCCCGTCCCTGAAGCATGGCACGGTGGAACGGAGGAAGAGCCAGGACAAGCTGGAGCAGCTGACAAGTGGCATGACCCAACAAAACACGCACGCACTTTTCTCATCTTTTCAGGGATGGCCAGACATACATTTAAAATTTGTTCCACTGGCCGTGCCATGAACTCAGTACCGGGGAACTGCAAAAGCTCTCCTCGCTTACAGTGACTGCCAACAGCGTAAAATGAAGCTTCTCCAGGGCATCTTCCAGCCACGCCGAAGAAACTGCGGGTGAGATTCCCCCAGGCCCCTTCCTCTGTGAGCAGGGAGGACCCTTGTCCCTCACTCATCCCTGATAAGCCTCTCAAGAGGGGTCCAAAGCCTCCCCACACTGACTCTAAAGCAGACCCATTCCTTAGTGCCATTCTCACCTCCAGCCCTGTCCGAGTACCAGCGCTGAGCAGACTTCATTTTCTAAGCCCAGAAACAGACTCCCAAATTTCCCAAGGAAAGCTGTTGTGATTCCTCTGGTTGCTCTTAACTCCATACAATGAGATATTTCCTCTATAAAGTGTTTTCTTTTACGGGTGTCTTCCATCCCCTCATGTCTACACAGACAAACTGCAATTTCCCCTCACCTTAAGTCCCATCACCTCACACCTGAGATGAAGGGCCATAGATGGGACTCAAAGTCATTCCCACACAGCACCGCCAGCTCTCCCATTATCTTCAACGCAGCATCTTCCACCACTGCATCGTGCCACCGGGAAGGAGCAATGCACGTCAAACTCGTACTGAGTAGAGGCAAATTACATCTCTCTACTGTGGTTTCTCTCTGTTTGGCATGAATGACACTCCGCTGCTTCTCCTGTGAGCTGAGGTTTATATCAAACATGCTCCAGATTGAGGTTCTTACATTATTTTGCCAGCTGAACTCTGCCTCAGTCAAATGTGACCGGACAATTAGAGGGGCAGGGAATAAGAACCCAAAGAGCGATGCCAGAGCACCCAGGACACGTCCTAGGGGAGTGCTCTGCCAGAGCAAGCTGAAAGTTATTTCCTAATCTCTTCCACAAATTAAAAAGCTACTGCAATAACTGCTCAATTAGATTTATTTTACTATGGAAATGCTTTAAAGCTGCAGTTAATGCTTCCGTTCAGCCTCTTACACCCTCATGAAGAGAAAGCACGACAGTACTATTCTAATATTATTTCTCAGCCAAGAGAGAGAGGAGGACACTCCTTGAAATCTATTTCATGCACAAACCAATCTACCCACTAAGGAAAGTTTCAGGACTGAATTCCCTTCAAAACACATGAGCTAGCAGTTAGAACAAGCCATTTGGGTCAACCACAGGAATGCATTTAAGAAGGGGGTAATGTTAGTACCCTCAAAAGAAGATACATTAATATGCCAAATTGGGGATGGTCCCACAAGCCGTGCTGGCTTGTAAAGTATTTGAACCCACCCATGAACAACATCCCTGGTAGAAGCAAAGGTGTCCGGCCACACCTCAAGCAGAGTCAGCCTTTGCCAAGCCCGCCGAGGAATTCTTGGGTAACGCAAGCTGACAAGGATGCAGTTTGTTATTCAGTCTGTGACAGAATGATTCAGGGGTTTCTAAGAGCAGGAAATGAAACAGACAATGAAAGCTGGAACAGGATGCTAATGATTCACTACACCAGCCTAGCGATACATTAAGTCTTCTGCAATCAGACACAGGGCCTGAGCCCACAACATGCTTAGGCTAGCGGAGTGGGATTGGCAGCTACCGTGCTGGCTCCGGGATCCAGGAAAGCCAGCAGGGTACCAAGAGGGACTTTTTCAAGGTCAGAAGGAAGAGAAGGTGGTGAAGGGATGCAAAACCAGCTTGAAAATCTCAAATAAGCCCTAGGTGGTAATACCAGCTTTTTGCAGCGTCAGTACAATTGCAGCAGTCGGGTGGGCAGTGCAGGAGGGACGCTGGAGGACTCTGCTGAATTCAAAGATGATCTTGCACTCGCTTACTGCCCTAACAGCCCCCTCCCACACAATCTAACAGTAAAAAAGATTATCCAAAAGGGCTTTTCCGAGGCCGAGCCCACAATGAGAATCCAGGCAGGAAGAATACTGCAGGGATATCCAGGGCAATAGCAACAAGGGAGGGGGGAACACTTAGCTCTGAGGTGAGCAAAAATTCATTTATGATAGTTCAGTCTTGTGCTAAATGCCAGGAGATGGACTGGCTCACTCAGCACTTTCCAAATACTCAGTTTCACCCCCATGCTCCCACCTGGAAGCCCTATTTCTGCAACTGAATCCCAGGAGGGTGCTTCATCCCTTCAGCAAGCACCACGGCTCTCAGAGCACACAGGGCCACTGGAATCAGCAGTTTAAGAAAAGGTAAGATCCAGCTAAGAGTTTCACGTTAAAAAAGGACAATAACAAGCAGGGGAAAATTTAGGTAATGCTACAGAAGCTTGCATAGCAAGATCTAATTCAGATTGAAATAGCTATTCCTGGAAAGTGGCAGGAGTCCTATTGTGAAAGTCACTTCAAACTAAGCAGTGCCCATACCTGACATGGGCAGAAGAAGGAAGGTTAAGTTAGTGTTTCTCCTCCTCTGGGTCTCAGATCCCCAAAACTTGCAGATTGTCCTAAACCAGTAAAATTCTCTGCACTTTCCAGCACTGGTTAACCCTCAGAGTCACCTGAGTCGCACACTCGCTTTGCAAAGCCGTTTGCTGGAGACAGGTAGCCAGGAACAGGGGCAGAGAGCTTGAGCTAGGACTGCCAACTCCCCACTCCGACCCCACAGCTCTTGGGGGATGCTGCACCAGGACCCCAGCCAGCCCCTGCCCTCTGCACCTTCTCCCAACAGCTATCAGACCCCAGGAGATGACAACAGGGCTTTTGGGAGACATCAACAGCTGAGCCCAGCTACCCACCAACCTCCAAAAAACACACCTCAGCTGCACCACAATCTTTTGCTTCCTGACCATGCTCTCTACCATGGCTTCACTTGGACAGCATTTCTACAAATCACACCTCACCTCTGTGCCTTGACGCTTTCCCCCTATGTATGAAGAATCCCTAATGACACAGAGCTCTCAGGGATTTTTTGTTTTGCTTTGTTTTTTTTTTTTTTATTGTTGCTTTCTTGATCTTTTCCAAGGTGTTTTTTCAAGGACTTTTCACAGGTTTGTATTGTCTGATGTTGTAGAGTCCTTGAAATCATTACAAGGATAGGAGCTATCTAAACACTTCAGCTAAAACTGACAAAATTCTAAAGGAACATACTGAAAAATAAAATCTGTCCTTGAGGCCAAGGGGATATTTGCCAAAGCTTTTCCCATCCCCTCTTCCAGCCTGGTTTCTGCCGGTAAGCTTCACCAGGAAAGCAACTTCTCCTGCACATTTGTGAAGTGCCCACTAACCACGCCGTGTAGCCGTGCAATCCTGAAGTCATCTAAATTCCTTGGCCGCAAGATTTCTGGGGCAGAGAAATACAGGCGTATAAATACGATTATTTAGCATGCAACACATCAGTGAGCAGTGGGACACCTTCCACAGGTCACAGCTCCATCTACTGACTATTTTACAAAATAACAGTGTGGAAACCCTGGGGAAGAGGGGCTCAAAGCAAGCCCCGTCCCCTCGGACGGGGCTTTGGACACAGAATCGCAGAATCAATC
Source organism: Nyctibius grandis (assembly GCF_013368605.1). Taxonomy (NCBI): domain Eukaryota; kingdom Metazoa; phylum Chordata; class Aves; order Nyctibiiformes; family Nyctibiidae; genus Nyctibius; species Nyctibius grandis. The sequence continues at coordinate 96,056,793 of NC_090695.1, forward strand.
AGGTTGGAAGAGCCCTCTGGGATCATCGAGTCCAACCGTTGCCCTGACACCACCACACAGCTCTTTGCAAGCATTTTGAAAGAATCCCAGCACAGCAACTCAGCCCAAAAGGGAGAAGTAAATCTCCCTTTTGTGCAAAGAAGCTTCTTTACACAGCAACAGGTCTGGGGTCATGCTTGATCCTACAACCGTGGGTCCACGAATTGTGGTATTTTAGTGTTTCTGGAATTAACCGCTGCAGGGTTTAACAGGAGAGTTACTTAAACACAAACAACACGCGCTTGGAGCTAAGCACTTTGGCAAAGTTAGGGTGCAAGCGTGAAAGGGAAAACATTGTTTGTTGGATCCGCTGCTATCTGAAGTGTGGCAGCAGCTGAGCACCATGTGATAGGGAAAAAAATATCATTTTACAGAGAAACTAAGACTAGACCCCTGTCACATGTGAAATCTGAGGAAGATCAGGGAAGTGGATATGGATCGCTCAAGCCACATCTCCCACTCTAACCACTACTCCCTTCTTATGTGCACAGAGTATCTCCCTGAACCCTCCCATTCACACAGAAGGAAAAAGAATGAAGAAAAACACTGCAATGATTTATCTGCCCAGAGGGAAAGTCTTCTCTCAAGCTCAGAGGAGACCTTGCCCTTGCAAGCCTCTTGTTTGCTGATGAGGGCTCCAGATGAGGCTCTTCTGCTTACTGTGTTTCATTGCAAAAGAGGCAGGGCTGAATCAGAGGCTTTGAATGACTTAAATATGTAACCTCATGTGTCCCAAATAGCAGCAAACTTCAACCAGAAAACTGCCCACAAGCAAGCTGGACACCACAGGGCCTGGTTTAGAGCTGTCACAAGACTAACAGACATGAGAACAACTCTTGTTTCGAGCCAGTAGAACAGAAATTCATAATACTATCCTTATTTTACAGTCAAAAGCAAAAGTTTGAGAACCAGTTCAGGCTTTAAGCCATCAGGGTGATGCAGGAGATTTAATATCCAAGCTCCCATCACCATGCCCTGTATATACAACATCTTCCAGTACAATTCAGCAGTTGAAACCAGCTTGTTCTCCCCAAATCGGTCCCAGCCTCTTCTGTGATCCGAACCGTCCCGTACATCCATGTCTGAAAAAGGATTGCACTGCACTAGATTGCATTTCCAAGCCCTCCCAGCTCTACCACCTGCAGCAAACTCCTGGTGCATGCCCAGCCCTAGGCCTTTCCAGTTCCCACTTGCATTTCTTCTCTTTTTAGAGGCACTGGGAAAATGGGAGTCACTTTGGCTCCATCCCCCTGTTCAAAAACAGCCATCACTTGGCTGCGCTCAGCTTCAACAAGACCATCTCCATAGCCCTACAACAGGAACTCTAACCCTTAATGGGACCCGAGGAATATGGATCAATTCCCCCAGCTCAAGAAAGGGAGCAAACAAAGGCTCACAGCCTTGCCTTCCCTGTTCTCGCCTCCTCCTTCCCACCCCCCCTCCACGTTTTCCCCGCACACGCAGCATCTGCACGCATTCCAAACTGAAAAAAAAAAAAGATAAATCACCTTCTTTTATTCTGGCACAGGATATCTAACATTAAACTTGCTGCCCAACGGGGCATAAAGCTTGGATTAAAGAGCCACTAGCAGCGCGTTTTTAGAGGAAGCCGTGCTGCATGGACTAGAGCCTTATTCACAGGTTTAAGCGATGAACCAGCTCACGCACGGATTTTACTGCACGTCTCTTTGCCCTTGGAGTAGCAGACAAAACGCAGTCAAGAAAAAGTCAATTCCTGACCCCACCTGAAGGCACATTTGTGCGAGGATGAGAATGGGATCCCTGGAAAAGTCACATGGTTGAGGACTCACTGATGGCTTGTGGAAGACTCCAGGCTTTGCTTACACATCATTTTGTGTATATCGTTCCTTCCATTTTATTACTAGAGACAGTTGCATGAGAACGGGATCTTTGTTGCTTAGGCGAGCATCTGCTCCCACTGCTTATCCTCCTCCTGAAGTCATAATCTTACGTGACATCAAAATCGTTTCCAGAGCCACCAATTACGATGTTATAGAGAATTATGACTTCAGGTGTAGAATTTGCAGTGGGAGCAGATGCTCTCTTCAGAAAAAAAAAAACACAAAAAACCCCAAAAAACCCACATACTTCAAAAATCCTGTTTTCATACAAACGTCTCTATTAATAAAATACAAAAGAAGAAAAACAGTATGACAGCCAGAACTGTTGCTAAATATAAGAATAGTTTTTAACATTTCCACAAGGCATCAGCTGCTCTTTGGAAAGTTCCCAGGGTTTAAATTATTAAGAGGTACAGAATGTAGTGAGAATCTGTCCATGACAGAGAAAAAGAAGGAGAAAAGACTGCAGAGCAGTGTATCTCTGCTCAGTAAGTGGACATTAAAATTTTGGCCAGTGCTGCAATGGCATCTCAGAAGGGAGGGCAAAATAAAAAGATGCAGATTCTTGGTTCTTTCTAAGGATCCCCAACGCACAACTGAAATCGACCAATAAATGTTTTTACAGATATGAAGCCCTATGAAAAACAAACTCAAAGAATTCCTTGTCGCATCACAAGGAATTTACCTAGATGTTTCCAACAATCACTGTCCCAGAAGGACACAGAGCCTTTTAGAGGCAGTAACAATCTCGTGCGTGGTTTGGTAGGTAGCTAATATAGTCACAGGCTCTTCTGGATTTGATCCGCCGAAACAAGCCAAGTGTAATAAGTCAGTTTGAAGCTGGAGAAAGGCTGAGGGGGAGGAGCACCCTTTAGGATGCAGTAATAATGCCGTGTGATTTGAAATTTTTATTAGAGCTTAACAAGGCAAAGCAACAGTAGGTGACAAAGAAAACAGACTGAAGGCGGAGAAAAAGCCTTCTAGAAAAAAAAAAAATTATAATGGAAAGTCTGTTGCATGGGAAATATTTTGTAAGATGACTGCCACTGTTAGAAGATTTCAAAATGCCAAGCGTAATTAAAAGCTCTCTTTTCAAATGCAGTTCACGGCTCACAGACAAACGTTTCCCACCACAAGAGCCTCAGAACACTGCAAGGGGCCAAGCAAAACGCATTTAAGAACTGCCAAACGTGCAAAGGCAGTTTGTACCAATTCTCCCCCCGACAAACCACCCCCTCCCCTGAAGAAAAACCCTTCACAACAACCCTTTAAAGGCTTTGAATTGCGCTGCCAGAGGATTATCGGTAAGTGACATTTACAAGTGATTAGAGGACAGAGAATTATCTTAGTCACTTGTGTGAAAGGAGGAAAGCTTCAAGGTCAAATCTCTCAGTACTTAAAATGTCGGCAGATGTTTTGTTTACACGAAAAGTGTCATTTGATTTATGATGGAGCTTTACATCCAGAACTTCAACTCAACCAACAGAACTGCAGAGAACATGGGTGGGAATGGAATCAAAAATTCATATAATACCTTCAAATATTTCACTGATTCACTCTTATTAAAATAAGATGCTAGTTCATGAGCCAAGCGGTTACACAGTACCTATTGGCTTCTTGGAACGAGCGCTCCAAGGCACATAAACCTTGGCAAGCAAGGAAATGGAGATAAATCTTCAACGGCTCCAGAAATCCCCCATCAACCCCTTTCCGCACTCACCTCCGGACAATGGATTGCTGGAGATTTTTGCAAACGGTAAGAGATTCTCCCATAAACATGTGGCACATGATGACCTCAAGGCAGTTGGCCATGAATGACATCACTGCGTCAGACTGCAGAGTCCCACTCCGGGAGACAATGCAAAGCCGCTGGAGAGAGGAGCAGTGACTCAGTGCCTGGAAGAACTGGGCGCCCGCACAGAAGTACGGCTGTTCCAGCCTGCAAGAATAAACAAAAACAAGTCAATGGGCAATTCATGCTTGGGCCGCTTGCAGACAAGAGGGAAGACAGGACACTCATGGGGGGCTGGCAAACAGAGCAACCAGTGTCCCCCACCGCCCGTTTCACATGCGATAACCTTCTACCTGCCTGTGCCAGCGGTATGGCATCACAAACCCGACACTGCAAGCTCAGATCTCTTGCTTGCTAGTTACTCTTGAACCTTAAAGGACAAGGACACAAATAGGCAGAAAGGCCCTAAACTGCAGGATTCCAGCACTCACAGGGAGTAACCCTGGTTTTGCAAGTTTTCCACAAAGCCTGTTGGGTAAGATGGGCCTCAGGTCTGACCAGCAGATCCATCCTGGTCTTATGACAAGCACAGCCTGACTTTTGCTACCTGACATCCACCGAGCAGTTGATGTGGATTTAGGGACTTACTGCTCCAGTGCACCACACGCTGATCACACTGGTCATCTTCAGTTTACTGCCTAGAGAGAAGCAGGCATGAAAAATTCACAACGAACACATGATGATGCAGAACTTGGGCCTCTGAGCCAAGAGAGTGACCACAACCAGCCCTCCCCGGTCAGAGGATGGCAAAGGATCAAAGCTTCTGCTCTCGCACAGGAAGAAGAACCATCATCAATCCAACCTTTATCTTGGCCCAGAGAAGAGAGACAGGATCCTCTATCATGGCTATCCACAACCTCATGTCACAGCCCAGAGCAGGACAACAAAATGACATGGCGAAGCCATACCTGACCAACAAGGGTTCCATGTTTTAACTAGCAGCATAACCGGATGACTCTCGCACAGAAACTAGTCTGCAGGAACCTGCTCGGGGCCAGTGTCACCAGCAGAGTATGTCTGCTCAGTGCAGATTTACTACAGGACCTCAGAGCACTTGGGAATCCCAGTCACTGGGTCAGCAAGGCCAAGAGCTCCAAGGTTAATCCATTAGGTGATAACAAGCTGTCGGTCCCAACCTGATCTGGATAATCTCTGCCTAGGCTTTTGTAGTACACAGAGGTATCTCAGCAACTTAATCCTGTTAATTGATAAATTCTGTTTAGAGCCTCAGCCTGTGACTGCTGGTCAGGTAGCATTGCCTGAAGAGATCCTAACAGCCCACAAGCACTTGGAGTAATAGGTTAAAATTAATATTAAGGAAATGGGAAGCCTCTCCAGTTTTTCAACAGCGTTATTGGTCCATTATAAGTTCAGGACAAAAAGCACAGAAGCCCCTGCAAACTCACAGCAGGTTTCTAGGTTGATCTGTGTGACATGACAGCCATACTTGCAATACTGCCTTGCACTCACTAGATGACAATGTTGCTTTGGAATAGCCCCTTAAACGAGTTTCTCAGCCTGGAAACTGGGGAGGGGAAAAAAGGGTAGAAGCAGCAGAGAATTAGTCAAATGAAAAGGAAACTACATTATCAGGAGGAAGTGCTAAACATTAAAATCCTCTTAAACCTGTATAAAACCTCGAACTTTACTCAAGAAAGAACAGTGACAGCTTACACAGAAGTGCCTGGCTGTTACAAGGGAACACCCTTGCTCATCCTTTATTAAAGATGCCTCCTGTCTTTATCCCTCTTGGCCTCCATTTCAAAGTCTCTGGAAACTACAGGGCCTAGACCAAGTGAAGCAACACTGCACACCCAACCTCTTCCCCCATGTCTCAGTCCTTCCATGGTATTTAGTCTCCTGAAGGTTAAAGATACATTCACCTGATCATTAAGCAACTGAATTTCCAACAGCTGCCATCCCTTGGATGAGAGACCAACACACTCCTTGCCTGTTATAAAAGGGAAGTGGTGGAAAAGGAAAACCCTCCTGAGGTGTTTTAGCCACCCTGGCTCCCTTCACTATTGCAATGGATCAGGAACATGCACACAAACACCGGTGTCAGCTGATGAGCAATAATTTTAGTCACGCTAACTGTCTTTGTGACCACAGGAGTGACCTTGCTGTTACTACTGTTAGGCATTTTAGACCCATTTTGCCATCCTCTGTTCCCAATGGGACTGACAGGTCTAGCAGTTTCACCAACAGAAGCTGATTTAGGGAAAAAAATAAGAAAAAGCATTTTTCTCAAGTAATAACATTTGTGTTCATATGGACTGATGCAAGGAAACAGTCACAGTTTGTGCCCTTCGCTTCCTAAGCATGTTTTGGCTACCGTGAAGCTCCTTTATGCACCCTTTAGGATCAGATCCTTGGTAGGATCTAAAGGATCCTACCAAGAAAGGAACACCAACAGGACAAATTCTAAATTTGGAATGTTTTCAATATATTGTCAAGAAAAGAAAAAGAAAGAAAAAAAAATAAAGAGGCGAGATTTTAATATAAACCAAAGGCAGAAAAGTATTTCAGCAGGAAATTCTACATTATCTAGACACTGTAGGAGTTCCTTCCTTCCTAGAAACTTAGGAGATGTACATGTACACAAAGCCAAAAAGTCAGCAGAGGCATGTAGTAGTTAACCTCGCCCTGACAGGCTGCTGCTCCCAAATGTGCAGCATCCACTCTTCCTTGTCTAAAAGGAAGGCAGCTGCAGCACAGAGACTTTTTGCTCTTAAAACACTGGTTAAAGGGCATATCCTGAGCCCTCAAGGACAGCACGCAACGCCTTCCCGTTCTCCACAAGTCAGGAAGGAAAATACCCAGTTTTCAAGCCATTGCAGCTACTTTTGACCAGAATAGGAACACTCGCAGTTTTCACACTAGCCACAACAAGCCACACACTACATTTCTGGAGACCCACAAACAAAATGGAGATGTTCAACAGCAGCCCCTCACCTGAGATCTCTCAAACACTTGCAGTGTTTCAGCATGTCCATGAGAGCAGACATATAGACCACCTTCCCCATCATGCCCAGGTTGGCCAACGAAAGAGTCCGCAAATGCTGGCACCGCAATCCAATGTTAACGAGCCCAGAGCCAGTGAGAATATTTGGCAGTTGTGCTAAGGTGAGGCTCTGCAAGTAAGTCAATTGGCTAATGGCAGCCACCTCTGAATCCCCCACGTTTTGTGCCCGGACACAAGGAGGCAACGAGTTCCGAATTGCTGGCTCGTTGCGGGGCATGGCAGAGGAAAAACTGGACCCAATTATTTCCAAGGTTTCCAAAAATCGGAGGCTTCCCATCAGAGCCCAGAATACTGAAGACTCTATCTTCTGATTTGCCTGGTCTGCTAAGTTCCTCGGATATGTCTGTATCCCAATCCGAACTTTCCTTCCAAATGTTTGGGGTACCAAATTAGACGCTGTGGGAGGCTTTTCCACATTGGCAGCAACATCTGTGATGGAGCAAACCGGTAGCGCTAAGGAGAGCAGGTGCTTTAGCCTGGACAGAAGCTGGCACAAGTGATTCCCTATGCTTTCTGAGCTGTGATGGTGAGCTGCAGAGAGGTTGAGGTGTCTCAGGTTGCAGCAAGACATGACCAAGCTTTCCAGAATGCTGCTGTCAATATCATCTTCTGCTTTTCGAAACAAGGACTCTGGAGCCAGACAGTGAACGCAGCCACTGAGATTCAAACTGGTCAAGCTTTTAAGATCCTTCCCACCATTAATAACCCTCTGGATCAGGTGACCACCAGATAAAGTGCATCGGCTAAAGCTGAAGTAGAAAGGGTTGTTGAACTTCAAGTGTTGCAGGAGCCCAGAGCCATTAATCCAGGCTTTAGGCAATTGTAAAGCATCCAGACGTACATTTCGAGCCATAGAGTCCAGGAGATTCTTAGTGGCTCCTGTCTCTGCAAAGCTACCGGGGGCAGAAATCAGGAAGGCGTGAAGGTTCTCGGGTGTCCGATCACTCAGCACCGCCAAGTACAGCCTCACCACCTCCTGATTCACATAGCCAGGAGCCAGCCTGGCATAGAAGACGCGGAGGTTCTGGTAATGGGGCACATTGCTCTCGCCTACCATTAGCTGCCCAGAGAGCATAAAACCTTCTCGCGAGCGATCAAGGATCTCAAAGTAAAGCAGCAGTTTCTCAAGGCTAGTGCAGCACGGCACGACACCATATGACGGCGTGTAAAGGGTTTGCTTCAATTCCGAGACGCGGCTAAGAGTGGCTTTGCACTCACTGCTTAGCTGACTGGCATCAAAACCTGGGTTTACATCTATGGCCAGGGAGCGCAGGTGCTGGAGCGTGGACAGCATCTTTGAGAGGTGGCGAGAGGTGACGTGGCACCCAGACAAGTTCAGTTTTACCAGGTTCTTGCATCGTGTTACGTGATCAATAGTAGAGCTGGGCAGCCAATAGCACCCAGCCATGTTCAGCTGGTAAATCTCTTTTCCGATATCCCTCATCAGTTGCTTCACTTTGTCTTTGTTTACCTGTACTCAAACAAAACCACATTCAGTGAGATATACAGCAACGGCGTGTATTGACTCAGTTTCCCATCTGATGATGGGGATAACAGTGGTTAGCACTTAGATTACGCAGCTCATCCAAAGGTCTCAGGATATTAGCACAGTCTAACAGTTATTATACTGCGGTAGCTGGCTTATTCCGCCATGCTTTGGACTCTTAGACTCTTAAAATTACACTTCCTTCAGCTTCTTAGTCCGTGCTGTTCTGCATTACTGACTGTGAGGCCAAATCTGTTCAGCGACTGATAGGGGAATGAAGGACCATTTCCATTTTCTAACAGCAAAGCTATTTCAGCAGAACGAGCTATCTATGGAAACTCAAACTGAAAGAAGAATGTTTCCATTCTCCTTCATCCAGTTTCCTCTTTTGGAAATGAGTAAGAGAGGCTACCCCTTGCCTGCACTTGGTGATACAGTCCTCATAAAACGTATCACTCTTCATTCCCAAGCTTTATTTTTGTTGTAACACATATACAATTTCTGGCTTAGCTGACTGCATGCCTGACAGCAATATGCACAAGATTTTTTTGCACAACAACATGGAAAATGTATTTTGAGAAAATGATAACTTTATACAACCTCAGCTACACATGGAAAGTCATGTTTACTTTCATTTTAGCTTCCAGAAACACAGAGAAGATAGTTTTCACTGACAGTATTTTAAATAACTAAGGGAGCACAGAGCTGTTCTAACAAAGCATTCTGGAAAACAAATGCTTTTATAAAACAGTTTATTGTTTATTTGATTTGAAAGTTCAAGAGCAGTTCATTTATGCAGACACACTGGAAAGTTCTACTTGTTGGCATTTTTTCATAAGTCAGATTTGTCTTCATAGCTAACAGAAGCAGCAAGCTACTCTCCCCACCTTATAGTCTTTCTGAAGTAAAACCGTATGGGTTAGACTCTTGTCAAGGCAAAGCGTTGCGAGTTTCCTGCAGGTTCTCCTGACGTTCAGGACAAGGTCTGTGCAAGGGACGTAGCTGAGGATGTGCAAAAGGATCTCATCTGAGAACTCCATCAAGTTGACGCCATTACTTTCCTCCTCACTCTCCCCACTTACAATCTCCTGGGGGAAAAAAAAAAAAAAGAAAAAGAAAAAAAGAAAAAAAAAGGCTACTACTTCAGAAACTTCAGCAAAGCTTGTGAGAAAGCAGATATCCTGAGCCTCATACGGATTTATAAAGCGAGACAAAACAGAAACACTTGAATCTTCAAGTAATTCCATCTGCATGGGGAAACCAAAAGCTTTCCCTTAGAAGACAATATGGAGGTAGCACAGAACTTCACACAAAGCCACGGTACTTTCACTCACTCTTTCGCTGTTGGCTACTTTAGAATATGGAAAAAAACCCCATTTACATTCATTACACTTTTGCCACTTTGCAAGTGGAAAGTAACTGTCCTTGATTCTTTCTAAATACAATGCAGCCGTCTCTTCCTACATCTTTCCTCCAAGTGTCATCCATTTCAATAACATTAGGATTTATATAACCATATATACGTGTACACACACACACACAAAACTGCCCCCCAGCATCACATCACCTGTAGCTCTTCTGCAACACGTTTACACCTTAACCATGTGAAACCACACGACGGACAGCTGGGCTCCCAAGGGGACACAAGAGCCCCTTTGCTCCTCCACCCCACACTCCCTTCCTGGGCACTGGGGTGACCCCAGCACCGCACCAACCGCCCCCAAACCCGCCGGGGTCACCTGACAAGAAGGTGACGGGGTGCGCGCTGCCTTGTGCGGCGCGGGGACTGGGTACAGCCCCTGCCGTGCTGATGGCGGTTTCGGGGGGCAGCTGGGACTTTAGCACCATCTTGAATTAAGCTCAGACCGGCATTAACGCCATGGCACCCCTAAAGGAAACGGGGGAGCTGGTCCCACCTCGCAGCCCCTCTAAAACCTCCGCAGAGGCACCCCAGGGGAGGGCGATTTGGGCGCCCGTACCCGGCCCCGTTAGACGGCGGCAGGCCCGCCTCAGGAACCGCTTCCCCGGGGCCTCCCCACGCCGCCGGGCAGCCCGGGCCGAGCCCCGCGGGGAGAGGGGCCGCCGGCACCACCCGGCCCCGCCGCCGCCATTAGAGCCCCCTCACCGCCCCCGGGACCTGCTCCAGCCCCTCTCGCCTCGCCCCTGTCCCTGAAGGGGGCCCGGCTCCCCCGAACCCCAGCCCAGGGAGACGGCGGCGGAGGACGAGCCCCGCTACAGCCCCGCTTAACGGCCCTCCGAGGGGCCGGAGCGGAGCGGGAAGCGGCGGGCGGGAAGAGCCCCCCCCGCCCCGGCTCACCTCTCCACAGCGGAACATGGCAGCGGCCGCGCGGTCCCGCCGCTGCCGCCGCCTCCCCCTGGCCCCGCTCAAACCGGCCGCGTCCCGGCCTGGCTCCTCGCCGGCCCGGCAGCCGCACGGTTCTTCCGGCGCTGCCATGACCCGGCTTCCGCGGCTCGCCACGCCCCCGCCGCCCCGCGGCCGCCCCGCGCCGCCATCTTGAGCGTGGCCCGGCGTGGGGCGGGAGGGAGGGAGCGGCGGTGCCGGCCGCTGCCCGGCGCCATCTTGAGAGCGGCGCCGCCACGGTGGGCGTGGCGGGTCCGTGTTGGGGTGCCCGCCGCCCCGCCGCAGTTCAGCTGTCTCTGAGGGCGGCGGCTCCCTGCGGAGGCGAAATCCGAGTCGTTCAGCAGGCAGCAGCCTGGCGCCCTGCCCCTGCCCTAAGTGCAAAGGTGTCGGGGATGGCAGGAGCTCAGTGAGCGGCTGCTCGGCCTCCTCCATCCTCGGTGGCTCCCAGCCACGGACCCGCTGCCACCCCAGCAGCTGACTCACACCGGGCCCGCACCCCGCAAAGCCCTGAGTCGGCTCTGAAAATGTAAATCCACCCTGCGAGGAGCTGCGGGGCGCAGCGGTGACTCGGCGGGCAGAGGGAGCCCTGGCGGGACACCCCTGCCGGGCTGCTGTGCGGCCCCCGGGGCACTCACTGCGTTGGCACCCTGGTTTTCTGGGGAGGCAGCAGAGCATTTGGGAGAACAATCCTCTCCCAGTTCATGCTGTGAGCTGGAAGCAGCCAGGACATGGATGTGAGTGACAGGACACCCATTAACACCAAACGTGTTGGTGCTAACAAGGGGGCTGCAGGTACCACCCTCTTCCTCCCAGGAAAACCCTAAGTATAAACCCATCGGCTTCAAGTTCACTGGTCATTTACACAACGATCATCAATATGGGCTCTAACCAGGCTAAATATTCTAGCTTTGGCTGCAGGTGTGAGATACGATCCTCTGCTTCACTGATGGCACAGAGGGCCATGCAGAAGTCATCCAGGGCTGCTGTGAGCACAGCCATTGCCCACAGCAACGTCCAAGGGGAGCAGCTGGCTCAGCACTGTTACTATTAGCTCCTCATCCCAAATCTCAAGTACAGACAGGACAAGAGCGCTGGAATTTCCAGTTACATGTACACTTCGGGAATTTTGTTCCTAGAAAATGTGTTTTAAAGATGACCCACAAAGGAAGATTAATAGGTTGCTGCTTTCTTCCTGCTTGATTGTTGCCATTTAAGGCCATTAATTAGATAAGGGGTAGATTGGGGTTTTCACTTACAAATAATCAAGTGCCTCAAGTCTTGATTACCTATTTTGCTTCTAGGCCTATGAGAAGGCTCTGGAGTTGAAGAGGAAAACCCCTCTTAGCCCTTAAATGAGGGAGAGCCTCAGTAAGAGAATCTGTACCTACTTTGTTTGTCATGTGTTTCACTTAAATAGAAGGTAATGACAAATTAAATCCAGAGGCCCTTCAGTCAAGACCAACTTGTTTGACATCTGGGAAAAATACTAACCTACCGTATTTGCAGTCATCAGGGAAAGCAGAGACCAGGGTGGAGGAGACCTGCATTTCCAATGCAAATGGTAAATAAAATCATCAGCAAGACCCATAAGCAGAGTAAAAGCCCTGCCCAGAGAGCCAGATCGGCTGGAGCAGCCTGTATTAGGACTAGCCATGGGTTCTCGCCAGCCCTGGGGCTTACATGGGCCAGACAGCAGTTGACAACCCCAAATAAGAGCTGGGAAAAGAAGCAGGTATGAAAACCTCCCGAGGAGAAACCAGGCTCACAGCAGTTTGTAAGAGGACCTGTCCAAACTCATGATCCACCAAATAAATGAGCAATGTGGCAGTGTAGATAAGACATGGAGGTTTGAACACAAGGCAGCAGCAGGACATCAGATGGGCAGTAAAAGAGGAAGGAAATAAACAGCTACACCGAACTCTGGCATTCTCTTGATGGTCACTGGGAGGTGGCCAGACGGTGAGAGGAGAAACCCTCCCCACTGCGCCTCTCTTCAGGAATGCTCTTCTCAGTGTGGGCACTTGGGAGCCTTCTGTGAAGATGGGTTCAGTTCAGGGCTGGGCCATCCCAGGGCAGACTTTGATCATTTTATGACTAACACACAGTTTTCTTAGCCCAAAGAAGGCAGGCACATACCATGCTGTCCCAGTCCAGGAGGGCAAACAAAGAAATTAATGCTGGTATCAAGATATCTTGCTCTGTATAAGACAAAAAGATCTCTTAACAAGGCCAGACTGACCTAGGGATTTTATGCTTTTCCCCTCTGAAAAGTCTTGGGTCATTTCTCTCTGATACAGTCTGAACATCTCATCTTCTTGTTGGCATGACTAAAGCCCAGCTGGACTACAGTGGCCAGAGCACTGGTGAGTTTGAGTGAACTGCTAGCTCCACTGCTGTAAGTGATTTTCAATACCTGATACGGTTTAGTACAGTAAGGCCTGCTAAAGTAGATTACAGATGGGTATAATACTAGTCAGGGCAGGCTCGAGGTCAGCAATCCCTCTGCAAAGACCAACTTCAAAGACCAGGACGCCTCCTGCCCCAAGCACAGCCGATACCCACAGTCCCATCCATGGACTGATACCTCGGAAAGCCCACTTTCTGAAGCTGACATTTGCACCCTCGGAGGGGACTTCTGCGAGGGGACCAGTTTTGTTTGAATGCTCTGGGATTTCCTGGGACTTTTGCATGCAGCCAGCTGGCACCTCTCCTGAAGCAGCACACACGATAATGAGAGAATGAGAACCCCCCCCCGCCCACCCAGCCGGGGACCATTTCTGGTCAACACTCCCTGACACAGCTAAGAGACAATGAGGCCCTTCAGGGCTAAATCCCAAGAGCTGCAACCGTCTCCTTGCCAAGGACATCACTAATTCTTGGCGGTGGCTTGATTCCATAAGCAGCTCAGCGAGGTGACTTTCCAGGTCACCAGCTAATTGCAGGTGAAGTGCCGGTGACTGTCTCCAGCAGGAGCGAAAGTTGGGAGCTCTGGGGAAAGAAAGGGCATAAAACGTGTTTGCTCAGCTCCCTTGAGCTGAGCCAGCTCTTCCCAGGCAACTAAAGGGAGGCGGCAAAGGGCTGGGTGGCTTGTGAGGATCTACAGCCGAGTCCCGCCGTCTCTGCAGCCTGAGAAATCACCGCCGCTGAGCCAGCTGGGGGGACACGCTCAGCCTGACCCATGGGTGGCCGTTGTAAACCTCCTGGTCCCCCCGCAACCCTGCCTGTCCGTGTGCTCGAGAGGAGGACGAGGTGGTAGCCAGGGAACTGCTTATTCCCTCCACATCTTCTCCTTTGAGTCTTGCCCATGGCTGGTGCCTTCAAGAGCCAGGAGATGGCTAAACCAACTCCTCTATCAGCCTTCCTGTGACAGGCCCCTCAGCATTTCCCTGCCTCTGTGAAACAGCGAGGGGCAAACCGAACCCTATGAAACACCATGAGGGAGAAACTGTGGTTAAAATAAAAAAAAAATCCCCCTCTTCCAGCGCCTGGTGCTCCTGAGAGGAAACCACCCTGGGCTCCCCCCTGCTCGCCGGAGTCGGGAGCAGTGAGTAATGCTCGCAGGCTTCCCTGCCCGGCACCACATTCTTTTCTCCAGCATGTAATGGCCCAGAGGAGGAATAAATCGAGCCGTGCTGGAGCAGCCTGCAGAGTAGCTGTGCACGCCATGGCCCTGCACCGGAGAGGTGTCGGGAAGGGTTGTGAAAGGCTCAGCCTCGTTTTATTGTGGGGGCTGTTTGCCTGGAACAGCAAGTGAAATAGGAAGAAAGGAGAAAAAAAAACACCCTACAAATTGTTAACTAACAGCAAGCCTCGCCTGCTGCGCTCTGGAGCAGGAAAATCAGCCCGGCTCCCCTGCGCCCAGCACCTCTGCGCTGGCCCATCGCTCGCCCTCTCCCTGTGCCCACACCTCTGCCCGCCTGAGCTGCTCCAGGCCCCCGGTGTTTTGCTGCTCTGTGGTTTCTCTCTCACCGCCACCATCATCTTTTCTGTTCTTTGTGTCTCAACCCATTTTTCCCCAGCGATCAGTGACCATTTCAGGGACGGCCGAAGAAAGGCGCCCCATTTCCCTATTGCCATCATCTCTTCTTGTCTCCTGGCCTTTTTGCTGCCCTGCTCCACCAGCTCCCTCCCCATGAGCTGCCGTTGCCTCCTCCTCACCCCGTTTCCCCAAGACCTCAGGTTATAAGCCCAGTTTGGGCCTTGCTTCAACCTGTTTCACCTCCCCTTTTGCAAACTTGTGCTTCCAGTAACTCCTCTGCCCAGCCCAGCGTCTGCACCTACAGCCCTGCCAGGCTCCTACAGCAGCCCGGAGGGAGGCTGGGAGATGAAGGGCAGAAACCGGCAGGTCCACCCTGAACACAGCATGATGCCAGAGCAGGATCAGGCCAGGCAGAGGATTAAAGAGCCAACGGAGCCTGTTCCCTGCCTTTCATCTGCTGTGAGCATGACACAATCACAGCCATTAGCTCTTCAAAGACAGGTTGGGGGAGCCCTGGGAAGCCAGCACACCTGCGAGCGAGGCTCCAAGGTCTGGCCTGCCTGAGTCAGCAGTGTGCGGTGTCACCTGGCTTTGCTCTCCCTGGTCCCTGACCTGGCAGCCTTGGTCCTCTCTGCTTCCTTCCTTCCACAGCGGTGGCTCCAGCTCCTGGGGCTCACAGGCTTTGCTGTGCCCAACATGGTCTCAGCTCCCAGCACAGCTTTGTGAGGGTCCCCGCTATGGCTGCTCCTTTTCATGAAACTGGAGAATTTGATCCATCAAACAAGGCTGAGGCTTCACAGAAAGTCCAGAAGGATGGAGGACAGAGCCAAGAAGCCGTGCAAACCTCCTTCCCAGTAGAAGCAGGGCTAGAGGCAGGTACCTGCACTGCCCACAGCAAGTCCTGGAGCTGTAGGTGACACCATGCAAGAGGTTCCTCCCTCCCCACCTCCTTGCCCCAGCCCCACCCCTGCATAACAGCCCCCTGGCCCTGCTCTCTGAAGTCAATTTTTTCCACTTCACAGAAGACTTTCTCTTGCTTTCACCTACAAGCTGCTCCACCCAGCAAGCAGTCAGCCAGAGAGCATGACTCTCCCAGCCTGAACCCAGGCCTCCCTCCTGGGGCAAACCAGGAGCAGGACAGACAAGCTCAGGCACCTGGTGCAGCAAGCAGAGGGGACACTACCCCCCAGACCATGCAGGGCTGCAAATCAGCCCCAGGAGCCTTGGCTAAGTGAGAAGCCAGCTGCTTTGGCATGATGTTTACAGCACCACCCTGCTTGCTTTAAGCTACTCATACTGCACTAAGACACACACAGCGTTTCAGAAGGTGCAGTTGGACCTCCACTAAGCCCAGCTCCCCCAGCAGCTCCCCATTGCAGACACCAGCAGCATGAAGAGGGCACCCCTGGAGAGCTGCAGGCTGGGCAGGCTCAGCTCTTCCCCACCATATCACAAGCCATCTGGCTTGCACAGCATCCACCCCCCGTCAGATAGCTGACCTGTGCAGCCTGGCATGGCTAGATCAGAGCACGTAGTAACTGTCAAGAAACAGCACTGAAGAGAAAATGAACAATCAACACCAGTCAAGCCTCTATGGTGTGCACTTTTATTTGAACTGGTCTTAAGTCAGTGTACAGGTAGCCCCTCCCTCCCCCACATACTGGCACCACTCCTCCTCGACCCTGCGGGGGACCGTAAAGCCTTCATTCACATCTATCACTGGGGAACACAGCCCGCTTGCTTGACAAATCGAAGAGAAAAAAGGATCAAGTGTGTTTTGTTTTTAAGGCGGAAAGATACAAAAAGACACTTGTTGGGTTACATAATTTACAGACAAGCAATTATAACCTAACACCAGTAACTGGCATCGGCTCCCTCCGAGCTGGGCTGCTGCCTTCACAGAGGCGAGTAACTTCCTGTAACAATGCATTGTAACTATTTGGAATGACTATTAAAAAAAGAAACAAATGTACAATCAAAGTCCTCAGATGCATTGTAGAACTTTGGGGGCGTTCGCTCCAACACGTTTCGTTTTAAGACTGCTGCTGACACCTTCACCGTTCCAGTTTTTTAATCCTGAGTCAAGCGCCAAAAAAAAACAAATAAAGCCATGCCAATCTCATCTTGTTTTATGCGCGTTTATGGGTTTCGTTTCATCACAAGGGTGTGGGTGTTGGTAACAGTCCACTTTAGAAGCATTTGCGGTGGACAATGGAGGGTCCGGATTCATCGTACTCCTGCTTGCTGATCCACATCTGCTGGAAGGTGGACAGGGAGGCCAGGATGGAGCCTCCGATCCAGACAGAGTACTTGCGCTCGGGTGGGGCGATGATCTGCAGGGGAGGGAGGAATCGGTCAGAGGCACAGTGTCACACTACACTCTGCCCACGCATGGCCCTGCAACACGGAGCTGCCCAATTCCCTTATCTAGCCTTGGCCAAGACACCATGAAGTCCAAACAGGCTCAAGACACAACCTCACACACCCACCACCTCCCTCCTCCGAACTTTACACTGATCCCATTATTCATACAGTTGGGTCGATGCCATCTTGTCCAGACCTGCACCAGTTTCCATCTTTTCTAGTAGGAGTTCAGCTTACCCCCCTCCACCCACTCTGCATTTCAGCATTAACAGGGGTGCCCAAGAGGTTCCCCTGGCTCCAACCTACCTTGATTTTCATTGTGCTGGGTGCCAGGGCTGTGATCTCCTTCTGCATCCTGTCAGCAATACCAGGGTACATCGTGGTACCACCAGACAGCACTGTGTTGGCATACAGGTCCTTACGGATGTCCACATCGCACTTCATGATGGAGTTGAAGGTGGTTTCATGGATACCACAGGACTCCATACCTGTGAGGAAGAAGCAGTCTCAAGTCAGCAACAGCTCAGACATAGCCAACGAAGCCTGAGAAGCTACTACGAGCAACCAAGAGACCAGCTGCCCCTTCAGTGGGAAAGCACTTCAAAGTCATGGCTCTGACAGGCTCAATCTCCTGTTCTACTGTCCCAAGTCCTGCTAACTGGTGGGATACCACAGATCTTGCTATGGACTAGCAATAATACAGTAACTGGCTGCCATGGTCTCCAGGTCACCCTTTACAGAAAGGAACACTGAGGGGCACAGGGTATCCTAGAAGAGGTCGACTTACCCAAGAAAGATGGCTGGAAGAGGGCCTCGGGGCACCTGAACCTCTCATTGCCAATGGTGATGACCTGGCCATCAGGGAGTTCATAGCTCTTCTCCAGGGAAGAGCTAGAGGCAGCTGTGGCCATCTCCTGCTCAAAATCCAGGGCAACATAGCACAGCTTCTCCTTGATGTCACGCACAATTTCTCTCTCGGCTGTGGTGGTGAAGCTGTAGCCTCTCTCTGTCAGGATCTTCATGAGGTAGTCCGTCAGGTCACGGCCAGCCAGATCCAGACGGAGGATGGCATGGGGGAGGGCATAACCTTCGTAGATGGGCACAGTGTGGGTAACACCATCACCAGAGTCCATCACAATACCAGTGGTACGACCAGAGGCATACAGGGACAACACAGCCTGGATGGCTACATACATGGCTGGAGTGTTGAAGGTCTCGAACATGATCTAGGGAGAGAAAAGAAGGGGTTGAGTCAACAGCAGAAATGAGGGTTCTCACTACAGGTCTACGCCAAGTCCATGCAAGTGTGGTTTTACTTTTGTCCCTAGATAAGAGACTTCACTCCCCCTCCAAGTCCATGCTTATCTTGCCTGGTCTCCACCCACACCTGCCAGGTCAGAGCCTGAGCAGGGACACCACCACCACAGACCCATCCGCATGTCACAGCAAGGAACAAAACAAATGCCAAGTAAACTACAGTACAGTCACTCAAGGCTGGTAAATGGATTAGTGTGTCTAGTCAGAAACAGCAGTTAGACAAGTTGCTAGTTCAGTCTCAAGAGAAAGCCAGCTTAGAAGAGCAAACAAAACCTGTCAAGGTCCAGCAAAGAGGAGACTCAGGTCAGGAAAGGAAAACCCTGTAAAGATGGCAAAAAGGGAGAATAGTGGTGAAGGAGGAGAGAGGACAACATGGAAGAGGAGAGCTGGCCTGCAGCAACATCTGCTGTAGCTCCAAGCTCCAGAGTTTTACACACCTGTGTCATCTTCTCTCTGTTGGCTTTGGGGTTCAGGGGAGCCTCTGTGAGCAGCACAGGGTGCTCCTCAGGGGCTACTCTCAGCTCGTTGTAGAAAGTGTGGTGCCAGATCTTCTCCATGTCATCCCAGTTGGTGACAATACCGTGTTCAATGGGGTACTTCAGGGTCAGGATACCTCTTTTGCTCTGGGCTTCATCACCAACATAGCTGTCTTTCTGGCCCATACCAACCATCACACCCTGCACAACAAACAAAAAGCAGTAAGTTGAGCTGAAGGGCAAGCCCTGCTGGGTGGATAACCTGCTCTTCCCAAAGCCAGGTCCCTCTGCTGTCCCCACTTTATCAAGAGAAGCATTCAGCCAACTGCTCCAACACGCACTGCACAAAAGCTCTGCAGAAGGCTGTATTCCCCACCAGTTGTGTTGCAGCGCAGAAGCCTCTTGCGTTATAAGTAAAAATAAAAGGGCTTCTTTTAGCTCCATTCTTCTAAGGGAACCATTTCCCCCCAAAACTCCTCTCTTTTGTCCAATAACGGGCATCCCACCTACCTGATGTCTGGGGCGACCCACGATGGATGGGAAGACAGCACGGGGGGCATCGTCCCCGGCAAAACCGGCCTTGCACATACCGGAACCATTGTCAACAACGAGCGCGGCAATATCATCATCCATGGCTGGCTGCGGGAGAAGGCGAGAGAGAAGGGGGACATGAGCATCGACCCATCACCCAGCCGCGTCCCCGCGGCGGCAGGCGGGGAAGGGAAGGCGACGCCGCCGCCATGGCCCTTCCTTCCCCACCCATTTCCTTCCTGCCGGCGCGGCTCCGCTGCGCCCGCCGCCCGCTAGAGGGGGCGACGCCTGCCCGGGCTCGGCGGTTGCGGGACAAAGCCAGTCCCGCGCCCTCCCGCGTTATTACCATAAAAGGCAACGGCTGGAGCGCGCCGCGCCTCGCCGGCCTCGCCCGCCGCCAGCTTCGGGGGGACGCTGGTGGCCACTCCCCCACCCCACCCCAGCGCCCCGCCCTGGGCTGCCCAGCCACGGCTCCAGCCCCTGGTGCAGAGCGGCTGGGGGAGCCGGAGCCGCCCCAAAAAGCGCTCCTGCAGCCTCACTGCGAGGAGCCACGGCAGGGTGAGCAGTAGCCACCTCGCCCAGCCCGCTAGCCAAGCGTAACCGGGGCTCTGCCGCATCAAACAGCGGCAGTACGGGTGGGATTAAAGCCAGGGTCTTATGCAATGCACCGCCCGCCCCGAGGAGGGCGAGCTCAGCCCCGACGCCTCCCGACAGCACCGCTTTAATCCGATAGCAATGGCGGGGGCAGCTGCCAGCCCATGTGCCAGCCCCGCACGGGGCAGCCTGGGAAGTGTAGTCGCCACCTGGGCACACAGGGGCTTTGCCCCTTCTCCCCCCC
This sequence comes from Nyctibius grandis, assembly GCF_013368605.1. Taxonomy (NCBI): domain Eukaryota; kingdom Metazoa; phylum Chordata; class Aves; order Nyctibiiformes; family Nyctibiidae; genus Nyctibius; species Nyctibius grandis. The sequence continues at coordinate 96,076,864 of NC_090695.1, forward strand.
CAGCCCCCCTGCATGCAGCTTTTGTTCCGATTCAACAACCTCGCCCTGGGGAGGGGGGTGCCGCCCCTCTTGCCCTGCAAGCAAAAGCCACTGGGGCTGTTTGCATGTGCCTGGGCGGTGGGAGACAGGACCGCGCCCCTCCGCAGCCGGGGACAACGCCCCCAGGCCCAGCCGCGCCGCGGGGCCCCCCGAACCCCCCCCGGCGGAGGGAGGGAGCAGACAAAGCCCCGCGCCCCATTTCCCCCCCCAGGACACAATGGCCGAGCCGCCCGCTCCCCCCGGCCGCCAGCAATCCTCTTAGGAGGCGGATTAACCCCATGGGCAGCAGGGGGGCGACCCCCCCCTCCACAAGCAGCACCCCGAAACCCGCGTGAAAGCACCGTCTCCCTTTACACCCCTAAGACATCGCAGCGCGCGGCGGGCCGAGCTCCCCACCACCACCACCCCCAGCAAACAAAGGGGCGCCCGCGGGCGCGGCCACGCCATTTTCCAACAAGCTTAATTAACCCAACATTAACAATCGCGACGATTTAACGGCGGAGCGCAGCCCCCCTCCGCCGTCCCGCTCACCTTCGGGCAGTTGCGCGGGCAGGAGCCGGGGCGTGCGGGCGCGAGGCGGCGGGAGCGAGGGGGGCGCGCGCGGAGACAGGCAGTGCTCGCAGCGGCTCCCGCCCGCCGCCCGCCCCGCCTTTTATAGGGCCGCCGCCGCCGCCGCCTCGCCATAAAAGGAAACTTTCGGAGCGCGACGCTCTGATTGGGCCCCGCGCCGCACCTCCCCGCCTCGCGCCGCCCCGCCCCTCCCCGGCGCGCGCGCGCGGCAGCGCCCCGCCCCGCCCGGCGCGCGCGGCAGCGCCCCCCCCCCCGTCAGAACCCCTCGCCCTGCAAAGAGAAAAGATATTGGGGGGGGGCAAAGCAAATCGGGGGGGGTGTGCAGCCCCCCCTCCAGTTTCGCTCTGCTTTGCTCTGTTGCCCCCGTGCTCGTCCCCCCCCCCCGGGGGTCGCGGTGGTGCGGCCGCCCCCGTGCAGCCCCCCCGCCCCATCTCCCGGAGGGGAGCGGCCGCAACCCTCGCACAAAGCCCCGCGGCTGCGGGGCCCGGCCCGTTCGCCCCCCCGCGCTGTGCGGCCCCCCCAGGAGGGGCAGGGGGTACCCCTGGGGGCAGCGCCCTCCAGGACCACACCACCCCCGGGGAGGGTGTTGGATCCTGCCTGCTCCTGCCTGCAGCGCTGCCCACCGCCCTGGCCGTGGGGAGGGCACGCTGCCTGCACCCCCCGGTGCACGGGGCAAACACCAGTAGCCCCCAGTGTGTCCCAGTCTGGAGTGGGATGGGGGGGGCGGCAAGTTCAGTGCTGATGTCAGCAGGCAGCAGCCACAGGGCCCCCGCCAGCCCGCTGCCAGGGCTGTGGCCCTTGAACCCGGCACCGGGACAGGCCGTGTCCCTGTGGCCCTGCGGCGGCGGGGGCACCTGGGGGGAGGAAACACTCCACCGGCTCTGACCCGGGCCTGATTCAAGTGGGGGGCCCCTTCCCCGCTCCCCACCCTGCCCTGGGCTGGGGGTCCCCTTCCCCACTCCCGCCCTGCCCTGAGCTGGCGGGGGTCACGGCGGGAGCAGCGATTTGGTCAGATTTGGGCAATATTTGTTTTCCTCGCTGATCCGAAGCTTGCCAGAGCTGGAGACGTGGCTGCTCCTGCCCGCGCTGCCTTTCTGCAATTCCCTCTTTGGCTGTTAACGATCAAATATCGGTTGGAAACACGGGCGAGGGCAGCGTCTGCCGAGCAGCAGGCAGCAGCGACGAGAGGGCTTTGCGTCTCCAGAGCTTTGTGCGAACGCGGGCTGATTAATCAAGTTAATTAAGCAGCCCTGTAAGTAAAGTAGCAGCAGCCACTCGCAATCTGTTGCTGGTTGGAAGCGTGCAGGCTTTGGCGTGGGGACCGTGCGTGTCTAATCTCAGCGGTTTGAAAAACAGCAATGACGGGAAAAAAAAATTAAAGTCTAGGGAAAAAAATGCTAAAAATGTCTGTTCTCCACAGGACACCCCCTGCCCCGCATGGCAGGGTGTGGGCTGGGGGAGCTGGCCCCACATTTGGGGTCTTGCAGTCCATGCCAGCAAGTTCTTTGTCATCAGGGAGCTGCAGAGATCAAGGTGAGGATGAGGATGGGGCCTGGAGGATGGGGATCCCTCCCTGAACCACCAGTGGTTCTTCCCAGCATGGGGTCTGGCCAAGGGGGGACCTAGGCGTTATTCCCAACCCCAGCATTGCTCCCTGTTGTGGGACAAACAAAGGAGGAGAGCAGCAGGAGGAACCTGCAAAAGCCTGCTGAGATGGAGATTTGCAATTGCCTGAGGTGGGGGACAGGATGGCAGGCATGGATGGGGACACAAGGAGCAGCTTTTCCATGGGATGGCATCCCCCTCCCCAGGAGCACCTCATCCAGGAGCTGATGGAGGTGCCCCAAAACCCAGCACCACGGCCGCTCCCAGCTGGATGCTTCAGAGGAGATGGTGTGGAGAGGAGAAACAGGAGTCCTGTGGGCTCTGCTGGGCCACCCCAGGGCCATGCCTCATCCCTCAGTGCGGAGGTGGCCGTGGTGATGGACCTGCCTTGCCAGGCCACACTGTGGCCATGCCTCGCTCCCTCCACACTGGAGATGGCCATAGTGTTGGACCTCCCTGCCAGGCCACCTTGGGACCATGCCATCCCCTCCACACTGGAGGTGCCCATGGTGATGGAGCAGAGATACTCCAGCACACGAGGACTGTCCCCACGGGAAGCCCTCGGTGGAAGGGGACCCAGCCCAAGCAAGACGGGGTTTCTGCAGGGCTGCGCCAGAGCAGAGCTGCCTTTGCACGGTCATTTCCCTGTCACCTCGGGTGGATCGTGCAAGATCTCTGTATCGCAGCTTCCCTTGCAGGAAAATGGGAGTCGTCGCTGTTAATTGCCTACCTCACGGGGAATTAATTAACGTTTGCACTCCACTTTGAAAAGGCTGATTATTAATTAGAAGATTATACGTCAAATATGGGGAGCCACAAGGCATGGGTACAGCTGATGGCCCTTGTGGGTGTAAAACGTGGTCCACGAACGTGCTGATAAGGGGTCTGCAAAGAACAGCAGTGGGAAAAAGTCCTACAATAGCACTGGGGTGATGGGTTTGGGCTGGGGAACGTCGGCAGGAGGTCAGATCCAGGTGGGGAGGCCACCATGGCTGGATGAGGCAGCATGGGAGGGATGGGATGCTCTGCTGCATCCTGGTGAGCCGGTTGGGTGGAGCCGGGCTGGGGAGCCATGGGTGCAAGACAGCCCATTAGGCAGGGAGGGGAATTACTGGGCAATTAGTGTCTCTTGATTATTGGACCGAATCAGAAAGCAATCAATCCACCAGCATCCGCCGGGCAGTAACACCGGCCCTGCGTCTCCCCGGCTTTCGGGGGTGCTGGGATTTGGCCTCGGTGGCCGTGGCAGGATGTGGCCCGCAGCCCATGGCCGGGCGCCTCCGCTTCCTCCCAGCCTGCAGACACTGTGATAGCAAAGCCACCAGCCAGTCGCCGTGCCCACCACCCAACCGTGACGGGCCAGGCCAGCTCTGCCAGCCGCGGCTCAGGGCTCTCCTCCCCTGTTGCAAGAGCCCAGAGCAGCGAAAGGGGAACCAAGCAAAGAGGTCCCCGGCTGTCTCGTTTTACCCTTGGGCACATGTCGCAGGCTCCCGAGTTTCCCTGTTTTGCTTCACTTCTCCCTGCTTGTCCTTGGCGCTCGGCTCGCCCCAGCTCTGGACAAAACTATCCAGGGGAGGATCCTCCTGCCCTTCGCTGGCTGATACGGCCGGGCTTGAATTTCTGTGTTTGTGGGACAACGTGTGAGCTCGGCCTTTACACTCGCCTCTCCCAGCCCTTCCCCTAGAGCAGAAGCCCTTTGCTCACGCAGGGACGGCGTCTGCTGCATATTCGTGGAGAGGAAGGTCAGGGAAGGGGGAAATAATCCCAGCAGCTTTTGGGGCTGCCTTGAATTTCTGCACATCCCCGTCAGCTCCTCCATCGCTGCCCTCACCATGCGCTCGGGCCTCCGCTCTCTCCCTCCTGCTCTCGTGACACGGAGAAAAGAGGTGGAAACTTCTGAAACCAGCCCAGGCGCTTTAAATCACACCCCGGCAAAAATCACGGAGGCTTTTCGGAGCGCTGCCTTTCTCCTCCCTTCCCACCCGCCAAGGGGAAGGGGGAAAGGCACTCGCCACATCCCCTATTTCGCAGGCACGGGGACCATCCCAGCACCTTCCTCTTTTTTCAATTCTCTCCTTGCAGCATCAGCTCCAACGGGAATTTGCAGGAGGTACAATCTAAGCAGGAACCCCAGGCCCATCTCCCCCTTTGGAGATGCTCCCCTGGCCCACTCACAGCCCCCACCTCTCCCTTCACGGGCACACGTTCAGCGTTAAAACCTGACCCAAACCAGCCCCTGACACTTTCCTGACTCGTTGTGTCACATCCCCGACGCTAGCTCGGCTCCAACAAGCTGCAGACTCTCCTCTCCCCTTTAAGCATCACTCTCCATTCCCATACATCCCTCCTCGAGGCTCCTGCTCCTTTCTATTGATCCTCGAGCTCTCTCCGATTTATCAGTGCCTTTTGCAGAGAGAGATGAAAGCCTTTCCCTCTGCAGACCTCCACGTGTGAGGGATCGTTCTCCCCTGATCTGCTGCATCCTCATGGATGGGCTAACGGTTCATTGAGCATCTCTCCCATTCGCGACGAAGGTAAATCATTATGTTCTATCACGATGGAAAACTGTATAAATTCGCTTATTTCCATTTTCGGGGCACTGATAGACAACCTGTGCCAGGTTTTGCTGAGGCTGTTGGAAAGGGCACAGCCCTGCCCAGGTAGCAGAGGTGGTAGAGGAGGACACGTGCCTGGTTTACAGCCCGCTGACCCTGATAACAGGACTTTGCTGGAGGGGTTGAAGCCCTGAGCAGTGGTTTTTCTACCCCTATTTCCCCAGCCGTGCCTGTCCTCACTGCCTCCAGCCCCATCTCTCTGTGCCCTCATGCCTTCCCTAGCCTCTTCCTTGCGTACCCCTGAGCTGATCCCTGAGCCAACATTTCCAGACCACGATGCTGGCCCCAGGGTCACCCAGCCCACGCAGGCAGCAGGAGACCAGGGCTTCAGTCCCAACCTTGCAGGCAGCCGGGTAAGCAGCCATCAGCCAGTGCCCGGGCTGGGCATCCTCTGCCCAGCTCCACCCTGGCCCCCAGCTCCATCCTGGCCCCCAGCACCCAGCCACCCTCCCACCCTCCTGGCTCAGCCGGAGCAGAGCAAAGCCCTCCCTTCCCCCACTGATTAAACGTGCTGCCTGTGCTGTCTTGGTTGACCTTGACAGCAAGAGCCCGTGAGGCCCAAGTGTTGGATTGTTTTCAGTCCAAGGTCATTCCCAGCACAGCGCGGTTACACCGACGCAGCCAGACCCGCGTGGCGATGCCGACCAGGCTCCCCGCCTCACCCTCCCGGCCACCCCCTGCATCTTTGGGGTCTGCTTCTCCCACGGCGATGGGAGAGGTATAAGCTAAGCCCCACGCTGGCCTCTTCCCCCGTGCGAAGAGCTTCCCCGCAGGGACTGAGAGCGGCTGACCAGCCCTACCCCTCCAGCCAGGCACGGCATCAGCTTCGGGGGTATTTCCTCCAGCTAAAAACAGAAGGAGAAGAGAAAAAGCTGATTCTCCCCGGGTTTTCTCTGCAAGTCTCAGCCCTCTGGCCCTGCTCACCCCGCCCGTACCGTCTCCCAAACGCCACTGAATGCCCCCTCTGTGGCGACGCAGCCCTGGGGGGGACATCCCACAAAGGATGCTCCCCGGGTTCGGTTACCTGGCCGCCAAAGGGCTCCTGCGTGTGTCACATGGCGCTATGCTGAGCCATACGGTGTATTTTCAACTTATTCTTAATTACTTTGAGAATTGATTTTTCTCGGTCGCTGATGATAAAGGCAGAATGCAGCTGGATGGAGTTTTCCGCTTGTACCATACCTAGGAAATGAAACAGATCCCGGGCTACCCAAGCGTGCCGAGAAATTCGCTTTGATCTCTGCTGGGCTAATGGCACTTTCCATCTGGGGGCTCCCAGCCTTTGGCAGAGGTGACCTGTCCCACCTCGCAGAGGGAGCAGAGAGCGGGGATGCCCATTGCCCCCGGTCAGGATTGTTCTCCCACCCATGCCAGTCACTTCTGACTCTGCAGGCAATTCTGCTTGGGGTTTGGGGGTGTAATCCCTGTTTTATCTCCAGCAATGGGGGTCAGGTCAGCTTTAGCGGTTAAATGGAAGAGAGGGGTCTGAGACAGCCGTGCTGTGCTGCTGGGGCACCCACAGACAGGACCCCCCCCCCAGCAGCCCCAGATTCACACCCAGCTCCTCTACCCACGGATACAGGGATGCTCAGGGAACAGGCAGGGTTTGCCCGTTCCTAGAAGGAGGGATGTGGAGGTACTCGCTGGAGCTGCTCTGGGCCCCATCCCAGCCCCATCCTGCCCAGGCTGGCCCCTGGCTCTGTTTGTGGAGCCCGTGCTGAGCCCTGACGCAAGCGGCTCGCCCCGTGGAGGAGTGGGTGCTGCTGTTGTCAATGCTCCATCCACTCCCCGTGCTCCTCCGGGGTAAAATAAACCCTCCAGGGTGATTCATCCTGTACGGAGCACTCAGCCCTTTCACCAGAGCCACCAGAAATGAAACCCAGCTGACGTCCATCTCCCCCCACCTTGGCTCTCCGCCAGGGAGCGGGCGCAGGGGAGGAGGACCAGAAGGTTTTCACCCGGTGCCGGGCAGACAGAGCTTGTTTCTGGTCACCGTGGCAGGGATAACCACGGGGTGATGCCACTCACGACGGGCAGTCGGTGGGAGACAGAGAGAGCCCGGGTGCTCTGCAGGGTGATGCTGCTCCCAACCAGCCCCTCTGGTCCAGCTCTCGCCGAGATCTGCAGCAAATCAGGGGACAAACAGGTGAGCTTGCAGCGATATCATCCCTCCAACATCATCCGGAGACCACTCCACTTCAAACTGGGGACGAAAGGAAACCACCCCCACAAAGCCTGTGTGCAGAGGCACCGATCCCTGCTGTGTTTTATTACCCTCTCAGCCCGTTGCCCCCAAAATTTCCATCCCTCACTCGAGACAGTATTTCCGCGTCTGCTTTGTTTGGCTCATTTCACACGTTCCTGCTGGCAGGAGATAAGATCTCAAGAGAAAGGCAAACAAAAGCCGTGGGTGCCATGTGCTGACTGTCACTCCCCTGACGCACTGAGGTACCCTGCCTGCTGCTGACCTGGGACTAAGTGATGTTCAATCCACCAAAGGCTGGCCCACGGGATGGAGACCTGGAAGGAGAAAGTGTGATGGGACTTGAGTCGTTTTGCAAGTTGTCAGGTCCCTCCTGCTCCCGAGGAGGAGGACAGCAGACCTCTGCTCTCTCCTGGCACCAGGGTCCCTTTGCCACCCTTGGGTGCCCTCTCCGCTCTCCCATGTGGGTGATGTGTACACGGGTGGGCGTTGAGCCCCTCCGGGGTGGTGGAGGTGTTATCAGCTCTGAGAATATTTGAAAAATGCACTTTAGGCCCTGTTAAAACCTCGAGGGCTTGCAGCTGGCAAGCAGCACCACCCTGGGGACTCCCCGCCTGCCCTGGCCCAGGCGTCCCCCAAGGGACCCCGTGCTGGCACACCCCTCCCTCCTCCAGCCCTTAGCAATAAATAGGGTTAAGACATCCATCTTCCTGCTCTCTTCCCTTCCCCATGCCAGAGCTGTGCGGGGTTGCAGAGGTGGCTTCCAAACCTCCTCCGTTGCTGGAGCACCGCGGGCAGCAGAGGAAGCCAAGCAGATACAGGGGCCACCAGGGCCCCGGGGGGGCTCAGACACAAAACAGGCTGAGACCTGAAGGGTGGCTGCTGTCTCTACAGCTTTCTGCGCAGCCCGAGGAACAGGCAAGCCAGCACGCACAAAACCAGGGGAGTGATTTTCCTACGGGGGCTTTGCAGGAGACAGCCCCAGCCTGGAGTCCCCTTGGTCCCAATGCCATGCCCGTGGCTGTGAGATGGCTGCGTGGCACCTTTCACTCTCTGGAAGCCCTTGTTCTTGTTTTGCAAGAGCTCGGGAGGGGACGAGCAAGAGGAAGACGCAACAACCAGCTGCGGTGCTGGGAATGAGGAAGCCCTGAGCGTGGGGCAGCTCCGGCCCCGGCACAGCCTGGACTGGGTCCTGGCAACAGCCTGGCAGGGCAGGGGTGTCCCTGCTTCACCCCAGCATCGCCCGGCTCGGGTCCCTTGCTTAGTGCCCGCTGGGGGGGCTGCTCACCCAGTCCCATGGGGACCAGAGCCCCTGCCCGGACCCTGCAGCCTCTGGGACCAGGAAGGGTTTTCTCCTGCCCCTCCAACACGGGGCACATCGCTCCACAGCCAAACCCAAAGCCCTTCCCTTGGCTTCTTCCTCTGCCAAGGAGGTCGGTGAAAGGAGGAGACATTGCCGTCTCCCCTCGATGTGGGAAGGAAGGAGGTCAGGATGGCGAGGGTCCCCCCGTCCTCACCCCCGAGCACCCACCCCTCTCTGGGCACACATTTACTTTAACGCAGAGCGGCCAAGGGACTGACCTACCCAGCAGCTCTCAGCACAGCCGCCAGCCTGGGGAAATAAGCCTTAAATGGCAAAACCTGGCCCTGTCTCTGTGTAACCAGCCGGAGAAAGAGGCAGCGGAAACCGGAAACCAGAGAACAGCTGAGCCCCACCGCGCCTCACGGACCCCGAGTTCACCAGGACGCATCTCAGAAACGATCCCCTCCATCCTCTGCCCCGTCCGAGCAGCGGGGGTCTCCTCCTGCAGGATGGGTGCTCTGGATCATCCTGCACCCCCAGATCATCCTGCACCCCCCAGATCATCCTGCACCCGGATGGTCCCACATCCCAGATGATCCTGTGTCCCAGATCATCCCGCACCCATAGATCATCCCACATCCCAGATGATCCTCTACCCCCAGATCATCCTGCACCCCTGGATCATCGTGCATCCAGATGATCCCACATCCCAGATCATCCTGCATCCCAGACCATCCTGCATCCGGATGACCCCACATCCCAGACCATCCTGCACCCCAATTCCCAGGGCAGGCACAGGAAGGGAAAAGCTCTCCATATTCCCCCTCCCTTGTGCATCAGTTCGAGGAACGGCGAAGCACAAGAGCCCCTCAGCCCCCGGTTGCTGGTTTAGCGTGTTAGCATCCAGCAGATGCCAAGGCAGGAGTTGCTGTGGTGCTGCAGGCCTGTGCTTGCTTCCAAGATAACTCTTCGTGCTCAGCAGTGAAAACATTTCTGAGCTCCCACAGTCCCCATGTACAGGGATGGAAAGGAGCTTGGATGCTCACTCATCTCCTGGGGATTTCGAGGTGCACCCTCGAGTCCAGCTGCCCCTCAAGGAGAGCCAGCAATCCTCCGGCAGCCCGAGCCCCTCTGCAAGGTTGGTGTTCTCCATTGGGTTGTGGGCAAGGGGGGTCTCGCAGCGCAGGACAAGCCCACCAGCATCATGAATTTCCTCCCATAAATCACCGGTCCCACCTAATGAACCCTGTGCTGGTGCCCAGCATGTTGGGAGCTCCCAGTGTTTGCTTTGGCCGGATTATTGGCCACCCCATGTTTTTTTGGATGAGCATATCTCTTACGCTTGGTCAAATCACATGCTGATAGCGAGCGGGCAGCGGGCTGTCGGCTCCTCGCTGGTGCTGGCGTGGAGAGCGAGGTCCTTCACCCAGCCGCTTCCGTGGGTTCGTGTCCTTGGGATGGGGCTGGCAGCCTGGAAAGCTGCGCGATCCCAATGCTGACACTTGCTGCGTTACCACTTCCCAGCACATTTCTCTGCCAACAGGCTCGTTAGCTGTGACATCTCATTAAAAGAACCATCCTGGGGGGAACTGGCTTGCACACAGGAGCGCTGGTTTTGGCGTTGCCCTTTTCGTCCCCACCTTCACATGGGAGCCAGGACCGAGGTGGGAGAAGACCTGTCCGTTGGGATACACGCGGCGACTCCCCTTGCTGCAAGGGAAAATCTGCGAAGGGAAAGTCAGAGGGAGAAGCCTGCACACATCAAAAAGAAACAAATCTCAGCAAAGTCACGATTATTTAAAAACCACGCAGACGGTTGCCTCCCTACAGCCCTCGCTCAGCCTGCAGAGGTTTCTCCTCTGCCAGGACCGGTTCCCGAGCTCGCCAGCCCGGTGGGGATGAAGCTTCGCCCGCCAGCCCTGCTCTGTCACAGGGTCCCCACCCCGGCTGGCCAGGGGATGGGAAGTCGCAGCACCCACAGCCCCTGGACTGGGAGAAGCAGTATGGAAACAACCTGGAAACTGGCTCTGGGTGGATTTAATCCCGTCTGATTTTCTCCTCTGTGAGCTTCAGCCGAGTCTTTTGAAATTGTTTCCACTCCTAAATAATGAGAGATGTTTCCAGCGTGGGATACGCTCTTCTTCATCAAATAGGGAAGCACCAGCCCCTTCATCTCCCTCTGCTGCAAAAGTCCTGAGGCTCAAGTTAAATAGGACACAACCATCCCTGTTGGGTAGAGACCCAAATCCTGTAATTCTAAACCCAATTTTAAATGACAAAATGGGGCTGCAGAGACCAGCAGAGCAACTGATCCCTGCAGCCATCCAGGGTGGCTGATGTTCACTGTTAAAGGTGATGCCACCAACAGCAGTTGGTTCTTGTCCTGCATCACTGGGTCACCTCTGAGCTGCTTCCCATTGCTCAATCTTCCAGAAAAATCACATAAAATCAGGCTCCGAGGATGGAGACCCCACAGTCTGCATGGGAAGGGTTTCCTCACCTGTCTCTGCCACTGACGGTTCAGCCCAGGATTTCTGCCATCGGTCACTGCAGCCACAGAGGACAAGGCGGTCCCTTCCTCTCCATCTTGCCCAGTTGTATCTCCTCTAACTTCTTTTCTCCAGACAGATGAGGGGAAGGGGAGGTTCGCTGCAGGCCAGGCGCTGGGATACTCAGCACGTTTCTAAGGCAGGTGAGGCTTTTTCCAGCCCGTCCCAGCTGGGTCTGGAGCTTAGGTCTCCCAGCCCATCTCCACCCTGCTTTATTTCTAATATTTCACACACAGGGGGTTTGAGCATGACCAGCTCAGTGAGGAGAAGAACCACAAAGAGGAAAAAGTTTTTTAACCCCCTTCATTCTTTTTCAAGTCTCAGAGAAGCTCAGCCCCTCTCAGCATGAGTTCCTAGTCCTGGGAGCACCTCATTGTCCCTCCAACGCAGGCAGCAGAACCAAGCCACTAAAAAAGAGGGACTCTGAGCCCCTTCCTCCATGGCTTTATTTTTCTGCCAGCAGCTGCCAGGAGCAGTCATGCTGCTCAAGGAGGCCGGACAGTATTTTTTCCCCATGGGTTGTCTTGACCCAGGGCTGAGCGAGCCCTGCCCTCCAGCCAAACCCAGCAGCCGCAGCCGGGCCTGGTGCCCATGGGGACCGTCCTCCATCACGCCGTTCCCACAGTCCCAGCCTTCGAAGGTTTCACCTTCTCCGAGGCGGAGCAGAGCCTAATGACAAGCAAAGGATGGTGCCACACCTGCAGAAAGCCATTTTTGGAAGGACACCTGGGGAAGAAATGATTCCCATGTTGCTGCTCTGTAATTAGCATTAATTACTGGGGCTTATGAAACCTCTTCCCCATTTACTCCAGGCAGCACCTGACGGAAACTGTGGGAATCCCGTCCGGCTGAGTCAGCCAGAAGCCGGGGAGGGACGATGGGTCCCCGTGGGTTGCAGGGACGAGTCCTTGGGGTCCCTCCCTCTGCCACGGGGACAGGGTTTTGGCCAGGGGGGCTGCGGGGCTGGTTAAGACACCAAAGGACAGCTGAGACTCATCCATCTCACCCTTCCCAATGAGGTGCTGACGCCCTTCCCCAGCCAGGGGACAACCTGGGACATCCCGGGGCTGGGGGGGGTCTCTTGAATGTGCTGGCCTTTAAATCATCCTTGCTCCCCAGCCCTGCCTCACATGGCAGAGCAAGAGGACTGTCCCCAGCAGCACGTTTCCTTGGGTATTTGCCTCCACCCCAGCTCCTTGCCTTCAGGAACATCCCGAAGTGTTATTATAGACCGGGGGAAAATCCACCCCGAAAGCTTAACCCCAAGCAGCCGCTCCGTCCCTGCCAAATGGCAGGGTACCGCTGCCTGACTCACTTCTTTACTCTTCGGGTTTGTTATTTTTAATATTAATGGCTCGCATGAATCAGGACATTTCGTCATCCGGAGCTGCTTCAGAGGCAGCTCACCCTGCCCCAGTGACTCCTCGGTGGCCTGGGGCTGGGGACACATACAGCTTCCCCCCCCGGCAGGGAGGGGTGGCTGCTGCAGCCTCACCCCAAACCAGCAGCGTTTGCCCTCAAAATAAAATGATAAAACAAGAGGAAACCCCCCTCCTCACCTGCAGGGACTGTGCTCTCCCTGGCTGCTTGCAGCAGCTCAGGGTGCTCCAGCATCCTGGGAGGACCGGGGTGACCCCAACCACCACCCTGGGTGGGGGTCCTGGTGGCACAGGGCATCACAATGGGAGTCCCAGGGGCAACACCTGGGGGTCCCCCAGTTTTCCACCCACCACCACTGCTGTCACCCCCAGGGGTGACCACAGCCCCTGTCCCCCACGTCGGACCCCTGTCCCTCCCCAGGGACCCGGGCGTCCCCTCACCCTCCCACTTGACCTAACCTCCTGGCCATAAATGGAGAGGTTTGAGAGCGCGTCCCCGGGGTGGAGGAGGAGGAGAAAAAAGGAGAATAATGCCAAGAATGCAGGACACAACATGAGCAGCCTGGTCCCGGCCCCCCGGTGCAGGCTGGGGGCTACAGGGGCGGGTGTCCCCGGTGCTGGGGGACCCTGGCCAAAGCCCCATGGGTGGCCCTGGCCCCATGAGCCACCCCGGCCACTGGCAGGAAAGGTGCTGGATTTGTTTCCCTTTCTCTGCATTTCTCACCAGCTGGGGACTTTCCAGGGCTGGGCTGCCCCATTTCCACCTCAGCGCCGCGGAGCAGCCCTGGGGTGCAGAGCGGTGCCTCCCCTGCCCCGGTGTGTCCCTTTACAGTGATGTGTCCCTTGCAACGCCATCACCTTGCAGCAACGTGTCCCTGTGCAGACCATGCCCCCACCCCTGCAGCAGTGTCCCCTTGCAGCAATGTGTCCCCCCTCATCCTCTCTCCCCATCACCCCAGTGCCTGCGGGAAAGCCACGCCGGGGTGGCCGTGGGACAGCGGGTGGCACGGAGGGTGCCAGCAGCCGCATGCCCTGGCTGGCGCTGCGGGCCAGGCCTCCGCTCGGGGCCGGCATCCAGCTCCTTAAAATAGAAAGTGAAAACATGCGGGTGCCCCATCCGGACGGGGAGAGGGGGGTCCACCCCCACCAGCCGCATGCTGCCCCGGCGTCTCGCCACCTCCCCTGCTCCCCAGCCACCTCTGGCCACCCTGTCCCCAACCCAGCGGTGCCCGTCCCCAAGGCCAGGGTGGATCCCTTGGGGTTCTCTCGGAGAATTGCTCCAGCCACTCGCTCAAATCCTCCATAAAAGGAAAAACAGCCGGCAGGTAGCACTGCCAAACTTAGTCATCCCCAGGCCGGCCGCGCTCACAGCTCCGTCAGCAGCAATTTCCTCCCTGCGTTCCCCTCTGCGCGGGGGGGACAGGGAGGAGCGGCTCTGCCCTGGCAAACACCCCATGCCCAAAGCACCCTGGGCTTGGCCAAGGGCTGCTGCCGGCCTGGCTGGGCTGGGGGAGATGCTGTCAAGGTCCCATGCAAGGTCTGGGGAGGGGGGGAAATGCACACCCAGAAAGCGTGGCACCTGGCGCAGGGGCACCAAAGGCCAGCAGGCACCAAAACCTCACTTTCTGCAAAGAATTTGGTCTAGAGGCACAGAAATGTAAATGCAGCTGGGAGCATCTTGTAGCACCTGGAGTTTGGTGGGCAAAGCCTGTTGGCTGCCCGCGGCACAGAGCCCAGCAGAAATATGAAGGACCTCCAGCCCACCCAGAGCACGGGGACCGGATCCTGGTCCCATCCTAGTGCTGAGCTGGCACCAAGGGTGACCCCCGAGCTGGCCCATCCTTCCCCAGCCATGCCTGGGGTGGGATGTGCAGCATCCCCGGGTCTCCTCCGTGCTGACTCCTCCAGCCCCGTCCCTGCCTCAGTTTCCCCGTGGAGGAAGCGGGGCTGATCGCCCGCTCTGCCCCGGGGGGGTTTGACAAGCCCTCGAGAAGCGGAGCCCCGCCAGGGCTCAGCTCATGGCCAGGGATCGCCCGGTGACGCATTCACCCGGGATTACGGCAGCAAATGCCCCAGGGCACCAGGGAGGAAGCAGAGTTTTTTCCCATCGCCCCGGGAAGGCAGCCGGGGTGTTGGCCTGGGTGGCCGTGTCACCCACGCATCCCTTGTCACCTCACCACCGGGACATGGCAGTGCCCTGCAGTTCAGAGCCTTCCCCCAGACAAAGGGGCTGGAAGGGGATCGGGGTGGCGGCATCCCCGCCTGCACGATGGGGCAGACACCCCAAAGTACTGATGGGGAAGCCAAAGGGGTAACAGCCGTCCCTGCAATCGTCCTGGCAGCAGGATTTCAGCGGGGTTCTCACTCCAGAGCTTGCCCAAATCCTGGCTAAACAAACCCACCCCGATGGGCAGCCCCCACGACCTCAGCCGCACACCCACTGTCCTCCCCATCCCCTAAATTCCCCTTTTGCAACCAGTTCCCTGCATGGGGCAGAGGAACTGACAAGGACCCCTCAGCTCGTGGCTTCACCTGGGGAGCGAGACCCCTCCCTATCCTGGCCGTGCTCAGCTGGCACCGGCTGTTACGAGGCTTTTGTTGGCACCCTGCCCGCCCCGGTAAATGATTCACCCCAGCGATAAAGGACTGGGGAAATGTCCTGGTGACGTCCTGCTGCATGGAAGGTGCATGCGGGGCCACGGGGTGTGCGGCATTGCAGGGGCAAAGGGAGCCCCGAGGGATGCCCCGCGCTGCTTTGGGGGAGTTTGTGCTCCTCTAGGACAGTTCTCCTGCGTGCTTTGGGGAAGGGTGAGCAGGGCCGTGCTGGGGCCAGGTCAGAGCCCCCTCAAGTCCCCCCAGCCACGCAGTGGGGATGATGCTGAGAGCATCATGTGGGGGGGGGGTTCTGGGGGACCCACAGCCTCTCATGTCCCTGTGCTGGGTACCACGATCTGGACCAGGCCGTGATGGAGAGAGCGGTTACACCATCACTGTGTGAAATCACAGCTCAAGACGAACAGCCTGGGCACCGGGCTGGAGGCTGCTGTCAGCAGCACCGACCCTCCGGCTCCACCAGTGGGGACCGGCCGGCACTGGGGCACCCGGTTCCCCTCGCTGGGATGCTCACTCCCACCCTGGGCTCAAACCCTGCAGCACCAGCTGCCAGACGGCTGCAGCGTCCTGGGTTGTGTTTGTGAGCGACGCACAAGAGCAAGGGAGAGACGCAGCCTCCGCGGAGGGGACCAGGGCCGCTCCCGGGGGGCCTGAACAGGCGGCAAAGCCTCCCCTCCAGCTGCTTTGTTCGTCTCCATGTTGTCCACCCTGCCGAGGATCTCCACGAGCTGCAGCACCCGCCTGCCCCGCTGCAGAGCCCGGCGGGGCTGCTGGGTGGCACTGTTGGGATGTGCTGTGCACTGCGCAGGATGCGCGTCGCATGCGGGCTGCGCACGCCAAGGCGCACACGGGAACACGCACGCCAAGATGCACGCTGCATGCGGGACCGTCGCGCCAGGACGCATGTGGGACTGCACACGCCAAGATGCACACGCCAAGATGCAGACCACAGGCGGGATCATGCATGCATGCTGCACATGGGACTGTATGCACCAGGACGCATGCTGCATGCAGGATGTTGCATGCCAAGATGCATGTGGGACCGTGCACACCAGGATGCACGCTACACACGAGACCAGGCATGCCAGGATACACGCCACACACGGGATCGCACATGCCAGGACGCACACTGCACATGGGATTGCACACGCCAGGGCCATGCACGCTGCATGTGGGATCGTGCACGCCAAGATGCATGCGGGGCTGCGCATGCCAAGACACACACAGGATCATGCATGCCAAGGTGCACGCCACACACGGGACCGTGCACGCCAGGACGCACGCCACACGCAGGATTGCACATGCTGCATGCAGGACTGCGCGTGCCAAGACGTGCGCTGCACATGAGATTGCATGCACTGAGCTGCAGGCTGCACATGTGCACCTCAGTGTGCGTGATCCCAACACATGTGGGGTCACGTGTACCAACGTGCACACTGCGTATGGGATCGCGCACACCAACACGCGTGCCGCACACGGGATTGCGCACACCAACA
Organism: Nyctibius grandis; assembly: GCF_013368605.1. Lineage (NCBI taxonomy): Eukaryota > Metazoa > Chordata > Aves > Nyctibiiformes > Nyctibiidae > Nyctibius > Nyctibius grandis. The sequence goes on from NC_090695.1 coordinate 96,093,236, forward strand.
CGCGTGCCGCACACGGGATCGCGCACACCAACACGCGTGCCGCACACGGGATCGCGCACACCAAGGTGTACGCAGCAAAGCACATGCTGCACACGGGATCACACACAATGCACATGGGATTACATGTGCCAAGGTGCACGCTGCACACGGGATCACATACAATAACACACGTGTTGCGCAAGGAATTGCCTGCACCAATATGACTTGCCTCCATTTCCAGCTCTCGCAGGGGTTAACCCCAGACGAGGGACCGCGGGAGGGGGCTGGGGAGGGGGTTACCAGCCCCTTCGCTAAAGGGGGGGCTGCACAGGCGAGCCAGCCCCCCCCCATCCCCGACACCCCCAGCCCCTTCCCGGCCCACAGCCGAGGGGCCCCCGGCTGCAGCCGCCGCTGGGCCGGATGCCGAGAGCGGGGGCCCCTGCGCCGAGGTTTTGGGTTTCAGCAGCAGCCCCCCTGCCCCGCATTCCTGCCTTCCCCGGGGCCTCCCTGCAGCCAGCCCGGCCCAGCAGCCCCCCGCGCCCCCTCCCCGCAGCCCCTGGAAGGGGAGGCGAAGGCAGCGGTGGGATGGAGGGGGGCAGGAGGCAAACCCCCCCCCCCCCCCCAGCTCCCCTCACCACCCGTTTCACACCAGGAGCCCCCAGGGTTTGACGAGCCAGACACGGGATCCGACGGCTCTTTGCTGAGCACGTGGGGAGTCACACTCAGTTCAACAAGGGGCTCCAAGTTTTGGGTGTCCCCTCCCCACCCCTCCTTACAGACCCTGCAGGATGGACGGCCGCCGTTTTCATCCCAGACGTGGTTTTCCATTTCCACATCTAGGCAGCCCTTGCCTGTGCAGGCACAGGTACCTGCTCCCCGTGCCTCAGTTTCCCCATGTGCAAAGCTCCCTCCAGCCTCACTGGGGCCCTATAGGGAGGCATGGGGAAGCCCAGATTTTAAAGGGAGATGGGCATGGATGTACCTAAGGAGAGAGAGGAGGGGCTGTAAGGACTCCCAGGCTGTCCAAGAGCCAAAATCCTCCTCTAGGATAACGCTCCCTTTCCTCCTGCAGCCCTGAGCACCCCTGACCGAGCACAGGGAGGTCTCTGCTTGCCCCAAAGGCTCCCTCCTCCCTTCCAGCAGCAGTTCCCCACCAGCATGTCAGTGACCAAGGGTCCTGTGCACCAGCTGCCGGGACGAGCAGCACCATGTGCCGCAGACCCCCTGCCCCAGGGCTGTTACTGGGAGGGGATTTTGCAAGCACATGAGAAAACACAGTGGGGAGCAGGATATCAATTCATTTAGGGACCCAATTCACCTCTTGCTGCCAGCTCCCCCATTTCTCAGCTCCATGTGAGCCCCATTCCCTCCTGCACTGGAAAACAGAAGGGGTAGATGGTGCCCCAAGGAGGCAGAGATGGGCGATGGGCCCCCCCCCCCCAGCCCAGCACCTGCAGGAGGCAGGGGAGGGCTGGGTAGGAGGTACAGGGCTAATCCCAAAGGCCCCATTGCTAATCCTGACTAATGGACTCTTTTCACCATCAACAATGGGGTTACCCAGCTGGAAGGGGATCTCCAAGCCCAGGAAGGCACAGCTGGCGGGGGCCATGCTGGGGCAGGGAGGTTTGACACCCCCAAACCTCAAACCGCTGCCTCCAGCCCCTTCCCTGGGCCAAAATCCCATCCCTGACTTGCTCCCGTGCTCCCCACTGCAGGTATGAGTGCATGCACTGCTGCAGCCCTGCATCCTGCCCCAGGGTGCCCTGATACCCCCCACCAAGGAGTCAAATAACCCCCTTACCTCCTGCCAAGCCACAGACTGCAAAATACTCCCCCTTCCCCCTCTCAGCCCTTTATAGGGATCCCCGGGGCTTCCCAGCTGGCTCCTATTACTGTTCCTATTACTGCTACCTCCTCCTTAAAGAGATGGGCCCCCCTGCTCCGGGGGTGTCTGGGGGGAACCCCCGTGGTCCCCATAGCGTTTGGCTTTGGTTTCCCTCCAGGCTGAGCCTCAGCCCTCTCACCTCACTGTGGGGTTTGCACACAAACTCATGTACCCACGGGGTGCAGCCCCTGAGGGGATGGGGGTCTCAGTGCCAGCTCCCTGCAAAGGGTGCCTGTGCACCCACCCCAAAGCTGCGCCTTGAGCCCGCAGCGAGATGCTAGGGTGATGATGAACACAAAAACATGAGTCGCTTCCTCCTCATCCTCCTCATCCTCCTCATCCCCCACACTGGGCGGCTTCCTCCTGGCCTGCTCACCTTGTTCCCCATTCCTGATGTCCCTCCCTGCCACCTCTGACTCATCTCCAGCCGTTCCAAGGCTTCTCCATCCCTCTCACGTCCTCTTTGGGACGCACCGTGCCCCATCCCAAGGTGAGGACAAAGCCGATGTGCTGTGTCTGATGGCAGCAGTGTCATGCGGGGAAGGGGACCCCCATCCCAGCTGTGCTCAGACCAGCTTTTTGGCACGCTGCGGGTTTGGAGCAAGCAGCCGTGCCCTGGGCATCCGGGCAGTGCTTTTCCTCTGCCCATCAAACCCTTCGGCGGCGCTGGGGCTGTGCATCGGGAAACGTGGATCCGGGCACGGCCGAGCGAGGAAACCAGAGCAGAAAGGAGCTGCTGTCGCCAGCTGAGTCACCTGCTCCTGCCGAGCGGCTGGGGCCGGGTTATTTTGGAGCGCTGCGTGGGCACATGCTGATAACACGCTTTCTTCTTCCCCACAAATTCTTCCGTGTTTCAGTGGGGAATTAAAAGCAGGGACGTGCGGTGGGCGATGGGGCTGGCGCTGAGCCTTCCTCGCGGCTCCCTGGTTGGGGTCACGGCCACAGCTGCTGTGCTGATGGGTGCAAGCTGCCGGTGAGAGCTGAGCACGTGCACACTCATCACACCTCAGGAACCTGCCACATCACACCCTTGTGGGTTATTTTCCCCCCTAAGGGGCTACAAAAAGCCCCCCCGGGCTCTCCCACCCTCCGCTCACAAAATGCACTGTGTTTTGCTGCAAGATGGGCAGCAAAGAACGGACACGTCCCTATTTTTTTTTGTTTTATTCCTGTTTTTTTTCTTTTTTTTTTGGAAGGCTGGAGAGCATCCCCTGCTACCTGATTATTTTGGCCCACAAAATACCCCGTGTCTCTCCTCTGCTGCTCCTGGGTGCTCCCATGGGGTTACAGGCGCCTCACACCCCGGCAGAGCCCCCAGGGACCAGGCAGGGCCCTGGGTCTGGGACAAAGAGCATCGTCCCCACCACCAAGGTTAACAACAAAAGGTCTTTTAAGCTTCCCTAATAAAATTCATTTTCCTGCTGGCTGAACCAGGCTCTGGCCTCCATCCCACCTCTGCGGGGTCCTTGGGGGGAGCTGGAGGAAGGGGCAGGTTTTCGCCTTAGTTTCTGGTAATGTAAAAAACACACCAGAAAATGAACTGGAGCAGGAAGAGAGGGACAAAGTCCCAACCCAGGCCCAGGACTGCCCGCTCGTACGTCCTTCCCCATCCGCTTTCTTCCTTCATTTGTTTTCAGCTTTCCTATGCCCAACACCCAAACCTTTTCAAACAGCGCACTTCAAGCATTCCCCCCCCCTTAATTACGCTCTGGATGCAATTAAATTAGGATAACAGGATAAACTTGGCTAATACAGCACCAAGCAAGCGCCACGGCTGGTACCGTGACTGCTCCTGATGTCCCCGAGACGCGGGGACACGTCTGAGCCCCGACGATGCTTCCCGGGTCGTGGGGCTGAGCGAGCCCCCTCGGGGCAGCATCCCACGGGAAAACTCCCCCAGACTGGGATCCGCCACCCCAGCCCCTCTCTTAGGGCCGCCCTTTGTTTCCCCTGGTGCTGCTTTTTCTTTTTTTTAAATACAGCCTAATACAATTTTAATGAGGCCGGGGCGGCTGCCAACTGTCGGGGGAGCCGCCGGGGAACCTCTGCTGGAGCTGCCTGGCAGCATATGGCAGCGAGAGGCAGCCGGGCGCCCCGGGGTGTCCCCCATGGTCCCCAGCCGCGGCAAGGGACACGTCGGGGTCCCCTGGGAGATACAGCCTCGGAGCGGGGTGTTGGGTCCGTGCCTGGGGCTTGTTCCTGGCCCCGGTCTGGCAGTCCCCGGTTGCCAGGTGGTTTTGGCAAAGCCCTTTATCCCGCCGGAGGACGGCTGGCTGGGCGGCACAGGGTCACCCCGTCCTGTGCGAGGGGTCCTGTTGTCACCAAGTCCTGTCGTCACCAAGTCCTGTCTCGCTTAGGGACAGAGGTGGCTGGAGAGATGGCGGCCACCTGGCAACGTGGTCCCCAACCTCCGCCTAGACCCCTTGGCGGGGTGAGGGGGGTACCCACACTGCGGGGGCTTCCCAGGCCAGCCTTGGCCACCTCGCAGCCGCTGCCACCACCACGAGGGACATTGACACCCCCGAGACCTCTGTTTGCACGTGCCAGCATGCTGAGGGGTCCAGGGGGAAGCAGGTGGCCATAAGCCAGCCTGTGTCCCCTGTGCTGTCATGGTGCCCCGGGATGAAAACCCTGGAGCAGCCCCCTCGCAGTGAGCCCCCAGAACGGCTCCAGCAAGGACAAGGCTCAGGCCAGGCTGGCAGAGGACAGCCGCGCTCCGCGGGGTGACCTGGTGGCACTGGCTCTGCGTTCAAGCCTGATTTCAGGAGCTCGGCTAAAAACCCCGGGACCACTTGCAAACGCAGCCGAGCTGCAACAAAAAGCATCCAGGCAAGCATGAAAAATCCGAGGGCGTTTCTGTGCCTGAGGCTGGCAAGACAAGGGTCACCCCATGGCCGGGGCTCCTTTTCTCTTGGCTTTTCTTTTTTTTTTGGAGCCGGGGTTTATTTGAAGTCGCAGCGGGTGGGTCACGCAGCCCCTCCGGAGGGGACACGGCCGTGCTCCGGAAAGCCCTTGTCATGGATGCTGTGCGCCGGGGATTGGGTCTCCTGTGGGAGCTGGTGGTGGGAGGGCTGCGGGGGGGATTGGGGGGGTGAACTCAGAACTGTTTAGTCACGGTGGCTTGCAAAGACGACGGGAAATGCAATATATAGAGGGAAACCCAGCGCCTTTCTTCCTGCTCCAGCGCACCCGGCACGCACGGATGCGCACGGGAGATGGGTTTTGGCCGCTGCATCCCCAGGTCGGGGGGGCACCGGTCACCCTTGGCCGCCGCAGTGACATGTGGGGATGGCTCAGAGAGCATTTGGGGCTCTCCCGTGCCCCCCCGAGCAGAGGGTGCAGGCGGGGGGGTGCAGGCGGGGGGGGTGCAGGCAGGGGGGTGCAGGCGGGGGGGGGCAGGCAGGCTCAGTGAGGGCAGACCCCGCAGAGCCAGGCAGTGCCAGCCGTCCATGTCGTGCTGCTGGGCGATGGGGAGAAAACAGGGTGGTGTTTTTTTTCTGCTCTGCATAATTGCTATTTTTTTTGTTGTTGTCGAGCAGAAAAGCCGTTTCTTTCTCCGGCTCAGCACCATCTGCCTGCTGCGGCAGGAGAAGGCAGATCCCAGCAGCTGTGGGCCCGGGCAGCTGCTTGGCCACGCGGACGGGTCCTAACGCCCGAGTGCTTTTAGCAAGAGGAGCAAAAGGGGTTTGTGAGAGAAATATGTTTGTGAGAGAGCTCTGCCTTGCTGGAGCTGGGGGAGATTAGTTTCTGACCCAGCTGAGAGGCCGTGGGGTTGGTTCTGGTTGCAAATGGTCTGTCTGTCTGTCTGTCCAGAGGCATCCAGGGGAACAAACCCCACGCAGCGCTCGCAGGTTTACCCCGGGGCGGTTGTGCCAGCGATCCCGTGGCAGGGGTGGGTGGCTGTGGTGCAGCCCGGAGGTGGAGCAGTGGCTCTAACCAGTATGGCCAGTGCAGAACCAGTGGAGCCTGGAGGGCCTGGGGATGTGTAGGCTGGATGAGACCCTGCCCTGGGGGTGGATGAGCCTGGGGAAAGTCTCCATGCCAGCCAGCCCTGAGCACACGCTGTCACATCCTCCCACCCGCACCCACGCTCCAGTCCTTCCCCTGCCCTGCCTCAGCCGGGGCAGGCAGCTCAGGTCCCTGATCCACCTGAAAACCAGCCCCTGCAGACTCTTTCCCTGATTTTTCTGTTTCTGCACATTTCCCCAGCAAACTGCTTGTTTCCCCCAACCGAGTCCCCCCTGTGCGTGCAGCTGGGGGGGCTTCAAATCTGCCACCCCAGCCACGCTCCTCTTTTTCTGTGTTCATTTCCATGTTACAGACATGAGAAGTGTCCCTGTCCCCAACATGCAGTGGGCAGCACCCCTGGGCAGCACAGGCGGCTCTCCCTGCGCTGCACCCAGGCTGTGGTCCCTTCTTGGGGACAGCCCTGCCCTACATGCCACCGGAGCATGGCCTTGCATGTGCACAGCAACGCTGCTCACCTACGCCCTGAGACATGGCCTCAAAATACCCCCTTGCACAGGAGTGCCCATGTTTTGCCTCTGGCTTTGCTGGGGGAATGCAGATTCCCCAGGGCCCAGACACTCCAGCCTCGCTGGTGCCTGGCACAGGGTGCTGGGATGGGTCACAGATGGCGGGGGGGGGCCATGGCATCCTTCCCCCTTCTCCCTTTCTGCCCTGCAGCCCAACCGATGGCCAGGGAGGGGCAGAGGGGTGCAGGGGGGGGTCTGGCAATGTAGGAGGAGTCTTGCAGTGGGTTGGGGTCTTGCAATGCAGGAGGGGGACTGTCAGTTCAAGGGGGGGTCTTGCAATGCAGGGGGTGGTCTTATAATGCGGGGGGATACTGAGATGCATGGGGGGGGTCTTGCAGTTTGGGTGGGGGTCTTGCTATGCAGAGGGGTGTTCTGGCAATGGAGGGGGTGTCCTGTGATTCAGGGGGGGCTTTTGCTGTGCAAGGAGGGGTCTGGCAATGCCAAGGGCTTTTGCAATGCGGAGGGGGGGTCTTGCAATGTGGGGGGTGTCTTGCAAGGCAGAAGGGCTCTCGCAGTGCGTGTAGGGTGGCCTTGCAAGGAGGGGTCTTGCCTTGTGGTGGGGTTTCACAATGCGGGGGGGTGTACTGCAGTTCAGCGGGGTTCTCCCTACGCAAGGAGTGAGCTTGTTAGACAGGGGGGGTCTTGCAGTGCGAGGAGGGGTCCTGCAATTCAAGGAGGCTGTTGTAATACAGGGAAGGGTCTTGCCATGCCAAGGGGCGTCACAATGTATGGGGGGGGGGTCCTGCAATTCAGGGAGGTTCTTGCTATGCCAGAAGGGGACTTGCCATGTGGTGGGGTCTCGCAGTGGCAGGGGGGTCTTGCAATGGGGGGGGCTGCAGTGCAATGGGGCTCTTGCAACGCAGGGAAGGGTCTTGCAATGCAGTGATGTCTCGCAATGGAGGGGGTGGTCCTGAAATTGGGGGTGGGGGGGGGAGGGGGTGTCCTGCGATCGAGGGGGCTCTGCCTGCCCCGGAGGGTCCTGCGATGCGGGGGGCGGCGGAGGCCGGAGGGGGTGCGGGGCGGGGGTCGCGGCGGGGGGGCGGCCCCGACGGGTGGCGGGGGGGGGGGGACCGGGGAGGCGGCGCTGCGGCGGCGGAGCTATTAAAGGCGGCGTCGGGGCGGGCGCGGCGGTCGGCGGCGGCGGCGGCAGCGGCAGGATGACGGCGAACGGGACGGCGGAGCCGGTGCAGATCCAGTTCGGGCTCATCAACTGCAACAACAAGTACCTGACGGCGGAGGCGTTCGGCTTCAAGGTGAACGCCTCGGCCGCCAGCATGAAGAAGAAGCAGATCTGGACGCTGGAGCAGGACGGGGAGGACTCCAGCGCCGTGCTGCTCAAAAGCCACCTGGGCCGCTACCTGGCAGCCGACAAGGACGGCCGGGTGAGCTGCGACAGCGAGGAGCCGGGGCCCGACTGTCGCTTCTTGGTGGTGGCTCACGGCGACGGGCGCTGGTCGCTGCAGTCCGAGCCCCACCGCCGCTTCTTCGGCGGCACCGAGGACCGGCTCTCCTGCTTCGCCCCCGCCGTCTCGGCCACCGAGAAGTGGAGCGTCCACCTGGCCATGCACCCCCAGGCCAACCTCTACAGCCTGGCCCGCAAGCGCTACGCCCACCTGGGACCTCGCCGCGACGAACTGGCCGTGGACCGCGACGTGCCGTGGGGCGTGGACGCCCTCATCACCCTCCTCTTCGTGGAGCAGCGCTACAGCCTGCAGAGCTGCGACCACCGCCTGCTCCGCGCCGACGGCCGCCTCGTCCCCGCCGCCGAGCCCGGCACCGCCTTCACCCTCGAGTTCCGCTGCGGGAAGGTGGCCTTTCGCGACGGGGAGGGTCGCTACCTGGCCCCCTCGGGACCCAGCGGCACCCTCAAGGCAGGCAAGAGCTCCAAGGTGGGCAAGGACGAGCTCTTCGCCCTCGAGCAGAGCTGCCCGCAGGTCGTGCTGCGAGCCGGCAACGACAGGAATGTCTCCACCCGGCAAGGTACGAGGGGATGGGGGGGGACGTCGGCCGCCCCTAAGTCCCTCGGGTGTCGCCGCCCCGGGGTGCGCCCCTGCATCGCTCCGGCATCGGCATCCCTCGGGCATCGCCCGCCCCGAGCTGCCCCCCCGCATCCCTCCGGTATCGGCACCCCTCGGGCATCGCCCGCCCCGAGCTGCCCCCCTCATCCCTCCGGCGTCACCTCCTCTGCATCCCCCGCCTTCCCTCCAGCATCGCCACCCCGGCGTGCCCCCCTGCAGCGCAGCCCCCCGGCAGCGCAGCCCCCGTGTCCCTACAGCATCCCCTGCCTTCCTGCAGCAGCAACCCCACAGGGTCCCCCTCTCCATCCCTCTGCCATCACCTCTTTAGGGTCTTCCCCCCCCCCCCCTTCTCACACGCAGTCCCTACATCTCTCCCCTGCAGTCACCATCTCCCCAGGGCACCCTCCTTGCACCCCTCCGGCATGGCTGCCCGCGGTCCCTCCCCCAATCCCTCCATCATCATCCCCCCGCACCCCTCCCACATCCCTCTCCCTTCCCCCTCCATCATCGCTGCCGGGGGGGGGTCCCCATCCCTCCAGCCCCCCCATCCCTGCAGCATCGCCTCTGCAGGGCGCCCTGGGTGGGGGACAAATGGTGAGGGCCCTGCCTGGGGGTGCAGGGACGGACGGGGCGGGGGGAGGCTCTTCCCTTGCCATGCGGGAGGCAGGGCCGCCATCCCTCGCCTTCCTACCTGCGGAGCTCATTGTTCACCCAACAAAGCCTCCACCAAACTCCCCCTTCCCCGAGCATCCCTGATCCACGCGCCCTGCAGAGCGGGGCCCTGGGGGCTGTGCTCCCCCCCCCCTCCATGGGGCTGTGCTCCCAGGTGGGTGAGGGGTGGGTGAGGGGTGGGTGCCCCCGCCATCACTCCGGCCTTGGCAGCGTTACATAAATGGCTTCGCCAAAATCCCCACGTCTAGCCGTGACCTACATCCATCCACACAAAGGCCACTGTCCCCCCGTGTCCGCTGTGCCACCCATGCCTGCCCGAGAGGCCACCGTGCCAACTGCCTCGAGCATTGTGGCCACATGGCGCAGCTCCCCGGGCACATGGCCGCCCACCCAGCGTGCATTCCCCCCCAGCTTGAGAGGTGCTTGCTGGAGGACTGGGGGGTCCCCACCCCGCGGGCAGGGCGATGCTGGAGGTGCATGGCTGCCTGCTGCAGCCGGGCCGGCGTGGGGGCCCCGGGGCACATCGCCAGCGTGCCAGGTCAGGCCGGCACACGCCGGGCGCGGGATGGGTGCGAGCACGTCTCGCTGCAGCACAGCCTGGAGGAACGAGCACCGGGGGATTTTTTTTTCTGTGTATATAAAATATTTCAAGGTTGCAGCTTAAACCCCATCTGTGCCTGGGCAGCTCCCTGCAGGGAGCTCACCGCCTTCCTCCCCTCCGAGAGCAAATCCTGTGCTGCAAAGCAGCCCCTTAAAAAAAAAACCAACCAAAAAAACCCCCCAAAATGCCTGCAAAGATGGGTTTGGGGAGGAGGAGGAGGATGGCGGTGGTGGGAGGATGGCGGTGGCGGGAGGATGGCGATGGCGATGGTGGGAGGATGGCTGGAGGCTGCCGCAGCGCCGTGGGGGAAGGGCTGCTGCAGCCCTTTGTCACCGGAGATGGGAAAACCAGATGTGGGGGGGAGAGATGTGTGGGATGGGGCGGGGGCGGGGGCGGTGGGGGACCCTGCAGCGTGGGTGGGAGTGCTGCTGGCCGCCCCACTGGCTTTGTGTGATTCAGGATGGATGTGGGAGGCGGAGGAAAGGGGGGGGGGGCCCACAAATCTCCCCAGCAACAGGGGGGCTCTGGGCTGTGCCCAGCCCCTTTCCAAGCAAAATCCAGCGGGGAGGGGTGCGCTGGGGCTGCACATCCTCGCTTGAGGCCGTTTTGGCCGGAGAAGCCATTTCCACCGAGTTTATCCAGGGAGAGCCTGGGAGCTTCTGCGCCATGTCCCAAGGTTACCGAGATGGCAGCCAAAGGCAGCGGTGGCAGCCAGCCCGTTCCCCCCGCCGAGCTGATAAGCGCCGCGCTGCTGCTGGCAGACGCGCCCGAGGGATGCGGGATGCGGCTGCGGGCAGGGAGCGGCTCGGCACGGGCTGCTGGGAAAAGGCAGCTTGGTCCTGCGCGGAGAGAGCGGGGATGGCAGCAGCTTGTGCCCCGTGGAGGAGCGGGGATGGGGCCGTGGGGCTTTTGTGGCTCCCCTGGCTGGGAGTCGGAGCCAGGCCAGCTTTGGGCCAGCGCTGTCCCAAGAGTGCCGAGTCAGCTCCTGGCCCAGAGCCTCCTCCCCGTCCCTGGGGTGGCCGGCGTCACCGGTCCCTGCACACAGGGCGCTGGGGACCACGACACCCGCAATCCCAGGGTGGGGGGGCAGGAGGTGGGGTGCCAGCCCTGCCCCTGCACCAGCGCTGGGGCTGGGGGCAGCCCTGGCACCTCTCCCCTGCCTCCAGCCGCAGAAGGACAGGGTCCCCGGGGAGCTCTGTGAGAGCCCCCACCTCCCCATCGCACCTTCGGAGGGAGCCGGGTCGGGGTGCTGCCTGCAGGACGCAGCCTCCTCCCTGCCTCGGTGCCTCTTTTCTAGCCCCAGCTGCAGCAACAAAGGGCCCTTTGTGGGCAGGAGGGTCCCCGGGGGCAGAGCGCTGGCGTCCTCCAGGCTCCGCTGGGCCCCCGCCAGCCCCCGCCCGGCCGAGGGGTGCCGCCTGCCTCCCCCACCCTGGCGGGGGAGAGGACGGGCCGAGCGGGGAGCGAGGCATTTCGGGAAGAGGGGTCCGGGGAGGGGGGGGCGAGTGAGCGGTGCGGTGACGGGAGCTGGGTGGTGATGGGGGGCTCTGCTCCAGGGCCAGGAGCCCCCCCGGCACTGGGTGGGTGGGTGCTGGCTGCGGCTGCAGCCAATTTACCTGCCCCGGTTCATCTTGGTGCTGCAGGGAGGTGGGGAGAGGTGGCTCCAGGGCTGGGGGCACGCGGGTTTTCATCCAGAGATGCCAAGTGGCTCATTGGCACTTGGAGGATACCACGAAGCCACAGGAAATCCATAGGGAAGGAGTGGTGGGTTTTCCAGGAACCCCGTGTTTCACCCCTGCCCATGACCCCCTTGAAGAGCTGCACCCCAGCAGAGGAGCTGCGTGGTCCCTGCATGCTCCAGGCTGTTGCTTTCAGACAAAAAGGTGCTTGGATTTACGTACGGGTGCAACACCAGCCTGTCCGAAGGGCAGGGAGGGGGCGAGACGAGTCTCGGGACACGTGCGCTGCGGCAGCGTGGGGCGGGGGGTGCCAGAGCCCTGCAGGGAGACCGGACCCGACTGCTGCGGCACGAGGACCCGAAATCCTGCCCTGCCCCCCCCGGGGGCTCTGCGGGGGGCTGCCGGCTCTCCCTCGAAGGGAGCTGGGCTCAGGTTTTCCAGGCATAGCCATGGGGTTTTTTTTTTGGAAGGAGCCTCTTGGTCAATGGGGAGCTGGAGGATGGGAAAGGTGCAGCCTCCCATCGGCTCCCGTCGCAGGGCAGGGCTGGCAGCTCCTGACGTGGGGGTCTGTGCCCTGTGGGTCTGCACCCCATGGGTCTGGGCACGGGGCTGCCCCAGACAGCTCATCCCACCTCTTGGCCATGGTCCTCCAGGCTCTTGGCCTCCTCCATGGAGCGCGTCCCACTGGGTCTCACCAGCACCCTGGGATGCTCGTAGGACACCTTCTGTGTGGGTTTAACGTAGAGGGAAAGTCTTCTACGTGCCACAGATACCCCCCTGCGCTGGGTCTGCGGCCCCTCGTGGCATAGAGGGTGGCACGGCCACAGCGAACTGCTGCTCCTTTAGATGGAGAAGCTTGTCTCCGTGGGAGGTGTGGGTGCTCTGGGATGGCCATGGGCCTCCGTGAGCACCCGCCGTCCTGGGCTGGCGAGCAGCGAGGCCTGGGGCATCGATCTCGCAGACCCGAGGGGCTGGAAACCTCGTCAGCCCAGGGCCTGGGAAGCCCTTCGCTGCTCCGGCGCTGGCTCTCCTCCCCACCGCCCTTCCCCGGCTCTGAGCGCCTCCAGCCCAGGGCCTTTGTTTGGGGGGCTCAGTGCTGGGGAGCCGTGGGGGGACACATCCCTCCCCTGCGTCCTCCTCCAGCCTCCGCTCCCTTCCACACACCCCGTGGCAAACCCGGGTTGCGGATGGAGCCGGCGGACGTCGCACGCCGGGGATTTTTGGGGCACCTCGCCCCTCCTGCCGCCAGCTGTAATTAGCAGCTTCGTCAAGGTCAGGCAGAGTCGTGCCGGTTCCAGACTGTAAATTTACCAAGAGCGGTAATTAAAGCTGAGATTGCAGCGGCAGCGGCTCGGCCAGGAGGTGCCGGCTCCCTGCCACAGCCCCGGGCTGCACAAAGCAGGGTGGTGGCAGGAGGGACAGCCTCTGTCCCCTGCCACAGGGACACGGGACATCTCTCACGGACCCACCAAGGTCCCGCTGCCTCTGACCCCGCAAACCCCCAGCTCTGGCTCCGTTACAGCCCTTTGAAGCCTCCTCTGCCCCAGCCATAATCGCATTCCTTTCTGCTGAGCTGGTGTAACCCAACCCAGCGCCGCTTTTGGGGAGGGGGCCGTGGGAGACCCTCCTGCCGCGGCCCCGCGGAGAGCCAGACCCCTACACAATGGCAGAGCGGGGACAACTGCGAGCATTGGGGCTGGTGGGTTCGCTGTGCGCTGCGGTGGGGAGCTCTGGGGGAGAGGGGACGGTGCTGGGGGGGCTCCTGGCACTCGCTGTCCCATCCCCAGCCCATCCGATGCTGCCCTGTGGCACAAAGCATCTCCCCAGGGTCACCCCATTGCCTGCGCGCTGTGTCCCCCCGCGTCCCCTCCCCGTGAGCCCCCGCAGAGCCCCTCTGTCCCTCTCTCTGGCGCAGAGGGGCTGGAGCTGCCTGCTGCCGCGCTGCTTTCCCGGCGGGGGGGCAAAATCAAAACCAAATGTTTCCTCCGACCGCTGGCTCAGCCCCCGGCAGCCCTGGGAGAGGGCAAGAGCGCGGCAACCACACGAGCCGAGGACTTGGCCCATGGGGCTGGGGTTGGTGGCCGTGCAGCACCCCTCTGCCCCCTGCGCTGCCCCAAATGCCCCAGGGAGTAAAGCACCGGGGTGGCCGCGCGTCCCCCAGGAGCTGCAGAAGGTGCTGGAGGATGCGTGGCGAGATAAGATTGCGGCCAACAAAGCGGAGCCTTCGACGCCGAATCCCTTTGGGCAAGGTGGGAGGCCGGTACGCCAAGCCAAGCCCGCTTCCCCCCCCAGTTCAGGGACCCCGACGGGGCGGTGGGAAGCTGCCAGGGAGCTGCGGGATCGGGAGGAAGGTGGCTCCGTTTCCAAGGCCGGCAGCTGGGGTATGGAGGTGGATGGTCCCTCCCCAGGTGGGACTTGCTGGTGGCTTTCCAGTGCAGAAGTCCCCGAAGCCCTCCCAGTGATTTGCAGCACTCTAAATCCCCGCAGCTGAGAAACCAGGAGGTGACGCACTGCGGAGGTGCAGGGGGTGAACACATCGTTTGCCCCACGAGTAGGCTCTTGGCTCCAGGAGAAGGCAGGTTTGGGCAGAGGGTTGCACGCACGCGTTGTATCCTCCCCAGGACCAGGTGCGTGGTTGGGCTGAGCCTGTGGCGCCCGTGCAGGAGGGCAGGGACGCGGGTGCTGAAAATTTCATCTGGTCCCTCCAAACCGTGTTGCTGTCCCTTCCTGGGCTGCTCTCACTGGTTACAGACCGGTGCCCCACTGGTGCTACTGGGGCCCGTCTCTGCTCGTCGTGGCTGTAGGTACACAGGGAGGAACAGGGCTGAGCACCGCGCCCCGGCTCCCTCCCCAAAACCTGGCACGGCCACACGGCCGCTTTGCTGTGGCTCCAGGCTACGGCTCGTGACTCGCATCCCAAAAGTATTTTTAGGCAGAAATCCACCAAGCTGGAGAGCTCTGGAGAGGGTTTGGCCCCGCTAGCCCTGACTAAGCAGGTTTGCTTGGGCTCAGTGCCTGTGGGTGGATATGCATGTGGCCCGGGGGGGGACGGTGGTGGCCCCAGGACTGTGGCTGGTGGCCCCAGGACTGGCTGCATCCACCTTGTGGTGCCCAGGGTGGGAATGGCCACCAGCTGCCAGGTCATGGCCACAGCGACGTCCCTGTGGTGCAGGGCAGGGATGGGTCACCGCAGTTGGCAGAGCTGGGGACGGGCTGGTGCTGATGGTTTTTTGGGAGCCCCAGGGCTTTTCTGAGCCTCCTCTCCCTGCCAGCCTCACCATGAGAATTTACAGATGAGAAATGGTGCCACGGTCCTTAAACACGCCACGAGCTGGGGATTCATGGGTGGCGTGGCGGCCTCTGCTAATGGATTGAGTAACGGGGCTGTCACCTCTGGGGAAAAAAACTACGGCCCTTTTCCATGTGAAATATCTCAGTTGGTCTTTGCTTGGTGCTTAATCGTGACGGAGGTGGAGAGTCCTGAGCTGAAGCTCGTGGCTGCCTCAGCTCAGTCCAACCCATTTCTGGCCTCAATACTTGAGTGGCCAAATGAAAACCTGCATTTGAACCCAAAATGCCAGAGGGGAGATGCGTGTGAGGGTTTGGGGTCGCCAAAGCTCACCCAGGGGAGCAGGAGCCCCTCTCGGTTCGGTTCCCCGGCTGCCCCCGCACCCAGACCCGCTGGAGGTGGGTTGGGGTCCCCCCCCAGGTGCCCCTCACATCCATCTGCCTCTGCCCCGCAGGGATGGACCTGTCGGCCAACCAAGACGAGGAGGGCGACCAGGAGACCTACCAGCTGGAGATCAACAAGGACACCAAGAAATGCGCCTTCAGGACCTACACTGGGAAGTACTGGACCCTCACCTCCAACGGGGGCATCCAGTCCACCGCCTCCACAAAGTGAGTCCCCTGTCCCTGGCGCCTCTGGGCTGTGCCTGGGCTTCGGGGACCCCTCTGTGTCTCCCAGGGGAATCCAAAGGGGATTTTCCAGCCTCGGCGCTCGCCCTGAAAGGCTTCTCAGCGAATTCCCCGGAGAGCCGGGGCTGGGTCGGGACTTGCCACCCACGATGCTCGGGAAGTCCCTCGGGCCACGTCATCCTTCCCGGCCGGCTGGGGCTGGCGAGATGCTTTACCCCGCAGTGCAACCCTACACGAGCTGGGAGGAAACCCCAAAAGAGCGTTTGGCTGCCTGCCCACCTCCTGCCTGCAGGGCCAGGGCTGCCCATCGGGATGGCCACCGCCGCGGGGCCCGACCCGCACAAACGGGTGGCATCGGGGCCCCCCCGATCCAGCCCTGGCCCTTCCCGAGCCGGCGGGGTGGCACTGGCAGGGTCCCCGTCCGGTGCATCCCGCTGACCGCCCTCTCCGTCCCCGCAGGAACGCGAGCTGCTATTTCGACATCGAGTGGTGCGACAAGCGCATCACCCTGAAAGCTGCCAACGGCAAGTACGTGACGGCCAAGAAGAACGGGCAGCTGGCGGCCTCCATGGAGACGGCGGGTAAGGGACCCCCTTAGGGACCCCGGCCTGCTCTGGGGCAGCAGGGGACGGACAATCCCTCCCCAAGCCAGGCTCCTCGTCCAAGTGATGCTCAGGGATGAGGCAAGAAGTGTTTTTAATGGCTGCACCACTTCAGGTGCTGTGGGATGGGGGGGGACAGGTGGGGTGGGTGAGATATGGGTGGGGGGCACAGCCCACCCTCCTCGCTACTGCCTGCCAGACATGGGGTCTGGGCTCTGTGTCCCCCAGGGCCACTCTCACGGCCCCTCTTCCCTCCGCTGCAGGCGAGACGGAGCATTTTGTGATGAAGCTGATCAACAGGCCCATCATCGTCCTCCGCGGCGAGCATGGCTTCATTGGGTGCCGGAAGGTGACCGGCACCCTGGACTCCAACCGCTCCTCCTACGACGTCTTCCAGCTGGAGTTCAACGACGGGGCCTACAACATCAAGGGTGAGTCCTCGGGGGTGGGGACGGGCTGGGGGGGGGATGATGGCCATCGAGGTCCCTGCGGTGGCTGACGGGGCCACCTTGTCCCCTCTCCCTCTGCCCGCAGATGCCACTGGGAAGTACTGGATGGTGGGGAGCGAGTCGTCCGTCACCAGCAGCAGCGACAGCCCCGTGGACTTCTTTTTTGAGTTCTGCGACTATAACAAAGTGGCCATCAAAATCAATGGCAAATACCTGAAGGGGGACCATGCCGGGGTCCTCAAGGCATCCGCCGACGCCATCGACGCCTCCACCCTCTGGGAATATTAATGCACTTTAGCGTACCTCCCGTTGCCAGCTTTCCTTTGCCCTTCCTCTGTCCTTTGTTTCTTTGGGGTTTTGTTTCTCCTCTCTGTTAAAGGATTTTCAGACCGGCTTGCCCTTCCTTCCCGCCGCAGTCGGTGCTTTATGTGGGAGGTGGGTCTCCATAAATCTCTGTCAGAACTGGAAAAGTGATGGGGCCGCCTGCCTATGGCTTCGTAGAGGGCAGCTCTGTTCCCCCTCCTCCTCCCTCCAGGTTTGCTGGGCTCAGAAACTGCCGTACCCCACTCCCGGCCCCGAGCATCACCTTAGGTAGCTTATTTTCCTCTCCTCGATTGAAAAAAAGGGAATAAGATCACCTCAGTGCTCGCCTCTGCCATATCAGCGCTGGCACTGCCTCGGGCTGTGCTGCCAGCGACCCCGGAGCACCCGTCCCGTCTCGTCCTGCCCCGCTCCAGCCAGGGGCAGAGCGACGGTGCTGGGCTCAGCCGGCTCCTCCCGGCTCCCCCCAGCAGCTTCTCTCTGCTCCCGGCTTTCGGGGCAGGATTCATCCCCATCTGAGCCATGAGACGTGACCTTACATATCACAGCATCCCCAGGGACGGGGCTGGCGTGTGCCGGCACGCGTCCCCGCGGAAGGGCCAGCAAGCCAAATCCCACCCCCCCACCACGCACCTGGAAATGATTTTTTAGGGTGATCCCGTCTGGAAAGCCTCAGCCTTTCATCTCATGGAGCCCCGCGCTCCTTGTGCCCCTCTGCCCCTCCTTGGTCTTCGTAGACCCCGGCGGTGGGGCCAGCCTGGCGGGCGCTTGCCCTGAGGCTGGTCCTGCTGCTGTGCCTGGGAGGGGACAGAGCCGGGGGGACGCAGAGCAAGCCCGTGCCGGGGGGGGGCTTCATCCAGCCCACCTCCAGCGCCGGCTGGAAGCATAAACTGCAGATTTTGGTTTACAGAATAGAAAAGTTCCTTAGCAAACTTTGCACAGTGGTATTTGCTCAGTACCTTTGTGGGTTTGTTTGTTGTTTTTTTTTTCTCTCTCATAAAATACTGGAACAGTGAAGCGAATCACTGAGCACCTAATGCTGAATTAGGAAGCGCCCGTTTCCATGGGCTCCCCCGAGGGCTGGTCCTGCCGCCCCGGGGGCACCTGGGCTGGGTTCTTGCGCCATCACAACCCTACTGGAAAAAAAAGAAAAGAAAAAAAAAAGACCAAAACAGTATTTTTGTTAGTCTCTATTTATATACGCTCTCCATGGCACTGTGTTACCAGCTGTTGTCTGTACTAGGTCTGCATTAGAGTATAACGCTGTGTGTAACGGGTGATGCTGACGTGTTCGTTAGGGTGTTGAAAGGCACTTTATCCTTTGGGGCCTTCCTGGGGCCGGTATTTGCTCCCTACAAACACACCGAGGAGCCTTTTCCCCCCCTGCGGGTCCCCACCGAGGAGGGAGCACTGATCCCCCCCCAGCCCACGCCAAGGGTGCTTGTGGCATTGCTGCCGTGCCAAAACGGGGCCGGTCCCTGTTGCCGGGGGCAAGGCAGGGGCTCGTCAGCCTTAAAGCCATGGTGGGGACAACCCTCCGTAGGAGCTTGGTGCTAAACTCTCAGCTGGGAGAGCGAGTGACCCGTCCCCTGCCCGGGGGACAGCTCCGGGCTGGGGTCCCTGGCCGGCGCAGGGGATCCCGGCTGGGACTCTACCTCGGCTCTGCGCTCACATCCAGGGCTGCCTGCGCCCGCACGGGCACCGCACGCCCGGGGACCACGATGCCCCTCCAAGGACCGAGTGTCTTGATGAAGCCCTGAGTGACCCTGTGACTTGGCACACACTTTTCGCTGGCCTTCACCCCCCCACACCCCGTGTCGCCTCCTCCCTGTCCCCCGTCGCAGTTTGAACCACGTAACTCCCGCTCCGGCTTCTCCCGTGTGACTCTAGGTCAACATCTCTCCTGTCTCCTCTTATCGGGTGTTGTGACTCTCTGAAAACATCTCACTCTGAAAATTTAAGTTTTGGGTTTGTTCGTTTTTCTGGGTTTGGTTTTTTTTTTTATTATTATTTTTTTTGTAAGTGCCATTTGTATAACTTAAAAAAAAATAGCTTCAAATGGAGAAAGATGAATAAAAAATAAAACCTGCGTTCGGATGCAAGCAGCGACGTGTGGTCTGTTGGGGTGAGCGCGGCTGGGGCTGCAACAGCCTTTTAATGAGGGGCGTGAGCGTGGGCATGGAGCGTTTGGGGTGGCAAAGCCTTCGGGGGCCAAATTCCTTCACAAAGATGGAGTTGGCTCTAGAGGGCTCAGATGAGATGGTGGGAAGGGAACGGTGACCAACAGACTGATATCCACCGAGCCAGGCTTAAAGCTGAAGCTGCCTGGAGGCTGGGTCACCTCTCGAGATGCTCAGAGCAGCCCTAAGCCACTGAGCCCATGGGCATCTCTGAGTGGGTGGGCTATGCACGGGCCAGGGAGATGCACCAGCAAACCCTCCCTCCTGCAAACCCTCCCTCCGGCAAACCAGCTCCTGCCCACGCAGCCGGGGCCGAAGCTGTGCTCCCCTTCAGCCCGGCAGCACGGCCAAGGAGATGCTTTTTCTTGCCCTGGCTCCGATATTTCCCCCCAATATAATGGTCCTGAGGGGGAGGTGCCCGCTGGGAGGGGAGAGCGCTGGGATGCTGGTTTGGGGTGCGTGGCATGGTGGGGGTCAGCGGTAAGTCCCCTCCTCTGCTTGGTGGTACAGGGAAGATAAATGAAAAACGAAGGATGGGGAGGAGGTGGGCAGCCCATCAGCTGCAGCCCAGCCCAGGCCAAAACACGGCGTCCGGCCAGAGCCGGGATGTGCCCCCAGCCTCGTGAGACAGCCGAAACCAGCCCTAAAACTCAACCAACCCACCCAGGGTTGATGCTGGGACCAAGCTCAGTTTTGGCTGTGAAGAGGGGGTGCAGCACATGCTTACGGAGGGGCTGGGGGCCGACTCCATCGCCCACACCCAGAGCCACCAGCCCCTTCGCTGCCCTTCAACCCCTGCAGGTCACCGATGGGCTCCTGTTTGGCTTTTAACATCTAAAGCTGGTTTGCTAGAAGCAAATTTTGGGAAAGAGGGGGCTGCACAGGCCCAATTCTCTATTTACCGTTGCTCCTGCAAGGGGGGAAGGTCCCCCCAGCCGCTCCCCCCACAATGCACGCATCCTGGTTTCCATTTAAAGCAGTGACTGGAAACCATTTTCTATCCCGTCCAGTTTTTTCTCAGGAGCATGTGGAACATATTAAGCTTTTCCAGGAGGGTCAAATGGGTTTTGCCTTGCAACTTGCAGAGTTTTCAACCGCGCAGGCTGCGAGCTGGGCAAACCACAGCCCTGCCTGCTCCTGCCTGGCGTTATCCCCAGGATTGGGATGGAAGGATGATGCTTCAGCTGTAATGAAAGCACAGAGGTAAAAGCCAGAGTGAACAAATTTATTTACAAAAATTCAAATTACAATATAATACAGGAACTTTTTACACACAGAATGGTTTACTACCAGAAGGTAAAGAAAAATATTTTTTGGTTGCTTTTTTTTTTTTTTGTTAATAAACCACCTATTTATTTTCAGCTACTGTTATACAAAGTTGCAGAACATGCACATCTTTACAAGGTTTCTTTTAATATAACGTTTTGCTAAGTGCAAATACTAAGTTTCTCTCTCCATCTTTAAGGCAAGTAAAAGGGGACACTGCAATTAACCATAAGAAGTACCTGTTATGGGATCAGCCTGGGCACAGCAACCTCCCCGTCGCCTTCTAAAGGACAAATGGCTTCAAGGACGGCGGGGCAGGAGGGAAACAGGCTGCAGGAGTTAGAGACCAGATCACGGACGGCTGTGGTGGTCGTGCAGTAAGTTTGGGTTTGGTTGTTTTTTTTTTTCTTTCTTTTTTTTTTTTTTTTTTTAAATAAAGCAACACAGATCCAAGCACTCTCAGAAACCACAACTCAAGGTCTCTCGGGTTAGAGGAGGAGCAGCCACGCGCTTTGGCTGCGGAGTAATTTTGGGTGAAATGGGTGTTTCCTTGAGGAGCCCAGCAGTGCCCCAGGGCTGGGTGGAGGGCTAAGCCCATTGCTCGGGGCACAGAGGTGCAGCACAGAGCAAGCCCCCATTTCTCTTCTCTCAGACACAAATAAGTCCGTGGTTTTGCAGGGGACACGGGGACAGCGGTCCTCGCCCCCTACATCTACCAGGCTCCACCAGGACCACAACCGTTGCACCACGGCAGCAGAAGACACCCACATCCTAAGCACAAGGATGGACCCCAGACACCACCTCCCCTCGCCACCTCTGCCCGACGCTTCTCTGTCCCTCTTGCTCCATCTCTGCACTCCCTCTGCCACAGCTCAGCTCTCAATGCCCATGTGTCTCTAGACACGCGCCAAGAGACGGGACTGGAGCATCATTTTTGCCAGTGCTCCCAGCTCCTTCTGCCCTGGGTCCCTTTTCTGGCCACCCGCTAACGCTGTGAACACGGCCCTCGCTCCCCAAAGCCAACAGGACACCCTGCTCCTGGCTATTGGTGCAAGGTAGGATTTAAAACCTGGCTAAAACACAGTCAAACAACAAGCAATAAGCTCCTGCAGCCCCCAGACTACTTCCAGAAATAAATTAAACAAGAAAATGCCAACAGCAAGGGCATCCCGCTAGAGAGACCACGGCGCTGCGGGGCTGGACCAGAGCGCTCCGCAGGGGATGTGCAACCCACAGGCAATGCCCAGGAGCAGAGAAACTGCTGACTTGGCTCCAAAAGGCACGGCAGTCCCCTCTGGGAGACCCTCCTGGGGACAACAGTCCCCAGATAATGTCCCGGACCATGGTGGAGGCTGCCCCTCTCCTGCAGCATCCCACCGATAGCCCCGTGCCCATCGCCGTGCCGGGAGCGGTTACGGGGAGCTGCAAGCAAGGGTTTGGCAGAAGCCATGAGGTGGAGGGAGGGAGTTTTACCTGAACAGCAAACAAAACCAAAAGACACCTGGATGCTCAAACACGGGGGGGGATAACGGGAGGGGAAGCGCACCCAGTGGGCTCCCGGCAGGACGGAGCAGGATGCGGCCCAGACCAAACCACTCTGGCGAACAACAGCACAACTGGGCTGCTAAATGCTAGCGCAGCGTTTCTGGGAGGAGGGGTTTTTTTTTCCTTTCCAACCATTTTCTTTTCTAGAGGGGGCCTGACCCAGACAGCACAGCCCAGGGCTGCGGGGAAAGGGCTTTGTGCCAAGGCTCCTCCCGCAGCCCAGCAACTACAACCCCCCACTTCTTACAAGGAAGATTGCTTTTCCTCACCCCTCGCTTCCTGAGCCCAGCAACACTCGTGTTTGCCTTTTAACACGCTTTCCCGAAGGCAATTAAGCTGAAACAGACGTTTTCAGAAGTTAGGAAGCGCCGCGGAAGCAGCCAGCTTCCTGCAGCACAAGGCTCCAGCTGCCCCTTGTGCTGCAGGGGCTCAGCTACGGGGGGTCCCGGCTCACCCCCCCGGGGTAGTTCCTAACTTGTCTGCCACAGCACACACCACTACACCCCTAACCGGGTATTTGCCCAGGCAGTGTGTGCAGCGAAGGGTGCAGCTTAGGCTCCAGGTGCTTCTACCAGCGGTTTGGGGATTGCTGCCAGAGGAGGGGGGAGATTTGGGATCCCTGGTGAGAACAGCAAAGCAAAGGCCAAGTTTTGGAAGCTGAGAGGCACCCACTGCTGGGGGAAAAAACCTGAGCCCTTCAAAGGGGGTAAGTGAAGCCAAAGATGAGGGTGCCCGAGCCTTCTGCTACTTGCTGAAGCCCTGAGACAGAACGTGGTTCTGGGCTTCCTACCGAGATCTCAGCAACGAGATGGCTGCTGCCTCCCCTCACTCCACTTACAGAGTGAGAAATGCTAAAAACATTAGATGGACTCGGGTTTGAAGGATTTATTTCTGCTGGGAGGTGCTAGCAGGTTACAGGGACGCTGGAGAAGAGGGAACCCCAGCCTCCTGCCTCGGCGCAGGCAGAAGGCTGGGGCGGCCGACTCCTGTTATCCTGTTTCTGAAGGTCTCCCTGAGACCAAGGCTCTCCTCCCTTCCCCCAAGACTCACTTGACTCTGCAGCAGCCGCTCTGGCCAGCAGGATTTTAGGAAAGTCCCGGAGGAAGGGCTGCATCCCTGTGCTCCACAAAGTCTCACTTCCCTTCGCAACATCTGCCTGAACAGGCTTCGTCAAATCAAAATATCTGGATCCCCAACACAAGGAGAGACCCCTGGGAACGCAGCACCAAGCCCTCTGGCAGCACAGGTTGAAATGTTTGATTGCAAAGGTTTGGAGAAGCTGTAGAGAAGGGTGCAGTGCAGGTACGTTGAGTCAGAGCAGGTCCCCCTGCAGCTGGAGCAGGAAGGGGGGTGACATTACGGGGGTGGCTTTGCCCTGCAGTGACTCTACGCCAAGAGCTCTTTGAACCAGGTCAGAACCGGTGTCGGGGCTGAGGGCCAAAGTGCATAGGCAAGTTGTGCTCCAGCTGAACGTTAATCTGGGGAAAATCGTAGTTCACCCTCATGTTGGGCAACGGGGGGACGTAGGGGGCAGGGATAGGGCCGATGTTGAGGGGGATGTTGTTGTACATGGGACGGACAGGAGGGAGTGCGAAGGGAGGGTGCACGAAGGGGTAAGGGGGCATCCGGGGCTGATGGAGGTTCTGAGGAACAGGTCTGGGGATTACTTCAATTCTCTGCATTTTCTCCATGGGCTTTTCTGCAGGAGGGCCAATCCGTTTGAAGCTGTTCTCTGCAGAGGGAGGAGAGAAAAGAACCAGTCATCCCACAAACAAAAACTCACCAAGCTTGGCCCATAGCCTTACATTTACAATCGGCATCCCCCATCCCCAGCACGTTCCTCAAGCACCACCGCTCGCCCCTTCCACGCCCCAGGCACCACGGAGCACAGCACTAGCCTTCCAGGTTGGCTCCTTTCATCAATACCACACCCCAAAGGGGAACACCTCCTTCTGCAGGGGTGTGGGGCAGCCCCTTGCATGCCCCCGTGCCCCCCACCACAGAGCACAGAGGTCATGCTGCCCTTCAGCTGCTTTGCCAAGCAACGAGGAGACAGGTCTGTGCACCCACGACACCCGGTGCCAAGCGGGAGCTGGACACAAGCCTTGTGCCTCCTAACAGTCCCAGCGAAAGTCTGCAGCTGTAAAGCTAGACCGGTTCCCAGGAGGAACAGGGTAATGGCTTGCACTCCTCGCTGCAGCAGGATTTGGGTGATGCTTGGTGCAGCACAGCAACGCACGGAGAAGCCTGCAAACAGCCACGCCGTGGGAAGAACCCAATGAAGATCCAGAGACTTGTTGGTAGCTGGGAACCCTACACTCCTGTCACCCTCAGTCTGATCTCAAAGCACAGGTGAAGACTGTGACTTACCTCCATTTTTCTTCCTTTGCTCCTCTTCGGCCTCTTTCTGAATCTCCTGGATTATCTTCTCATCATCTTCCTAGAAACCACAGGAGTATCAAGAGTCAGTGGGCTAAATCCTGCTGCAGCACCCTGCTATTCTCTCAATACTGTTTTTCATTTCAGCACGTGTTGGCACATGCTGAATAAAAGGTAGATTCAGCTGAATTGTCCTCATTTGGGGTTGACCCAGGTTTAGTCCAAAGGTTGCGATGAGGAATCACAGGACAAGTGACTTGCACAGAGCCAAGCCTACTCTACCGAGTATCCCTAAGAGGCTTAGATCAGCTTTCCAGGGAGATCAGTGCTAAAATTCATTGCCTTGATGGAAACCAGAGAGCTGCAGCCCAGCTCCGCCTATCCCAGGAGCTGCTGCAGAGCTGTTAATCTTTTAAATGGCAATAGTCTATTAAATATTTACATTACTCTAGCACTTCTAGAGTTTTTGGCCCAACAGCTGGAATTAACATAACTTAAATCCTGGCTCTAGTAGCTAAATGGTGCTGTGACAAGGCCATTTAGATCTTATCTGTAACTCCGAGGAGGGCATAAATCGCAATATGTTTCTTTAATGTCTACCTAGAGGTTATAGCAAGAATATTCAGACCCGCTGCTCAACAAGAACACAAGGGCAAGCCAGAAATTGAAAGTGTCCTTCTGCCTCTCATCACCTCCAGTTTTCTCAACCCAAAGCTTCATCAGTGAGAACAAACAATGCAGTGAAGCCTCAGGTGGCTGCAGGTATCTACAGAGCTGGCATTTACACCACCTTTTATGAAATTAAGAGAGCATGATGGACCAAGACCTGGAAGAACAGAAGGCTCTGGGATGATCTCATAGCAGCCTTCCAGTACCTGAAGGGGCTACAGGAAAGCTGGAGAGGGACTTTTTAAAAGGGCAAGGAATGACAGGACGAGGGGTAACGGTTTTAAACTGAAAGAGAGGAGATTTAGATGAGATATTAGGAGGAAACTCTTTCCTGTGAGGGTGGTAAGACCCTGGCCCAGGCTGCCCAGAGAAGCTGTGGCTGCCCCCTCCCTGGCGGTGTTCAAGGCCAGGTTGGATGGGGCTTGGAGCAACCTGGGCTGGTGGAAGGTGTCCCTGCCCATGGCACGGGGTTGGAACTAGATGGGCTTTAAGGTCCCTTCCAACCCAAACCATTCTGCGATTCTAAGACGACTCTGGAACTCCTGAGCTAGGAGAGGCTTGCCTGGAGGGATGGCCAATGGCACCGACAGCCCGTGGCATCCAGGCAGCTCTTGGGCTTTGCACAAGGCCGCACTAACATTGGCATGAAAGCAGGGAATCACCCTGATCCACGCCTCAACATCAGCTGTCCCCTCCCAAGAACGGCTGGGAAAAATGAGTTTCTTCACTGCACCGCAGCATGCAAGAGCTACCAGGGTAACAAAGATCACCCCAAACAACTAACAAGACATCCCCCTTTTAGTGGCAGGCAGCAGATGCTGCTGCTGGCCATATGGGCAGCGATGGCAACAGAGGTCCTCCTGGTCTCTGCAGGGTGGCGTTTGCTGCTGCTCTGTGTCCGTTGGGATGAAAAACTATCTGGCACTTCCAGAAAACAAATGAGACAGCCAAGCCTCCCGGACAGCGTTTGTACTCTTGATGTTAGTTATGAGGGAAGAAGGCCAAGAACGGGAGCTGTTGGATGACACACAACACCTGCACCAGGCATCAGCCACTCTGGGTCTACCTGCACACAAAGGAGCATTTGGTTTGCTTCAGCAGGTCCTCTGCAAGCGCTAGTGGTGGAGCAGGAGGGAAACCCCAAGCCCCAAGTACCCCACAACGCTCAAGACTCTGCTTCGTTTTATTCATCCTAATTTCAGTACTGCCAAGACCCATAAATTTCTTCCTGAATATTCTTAATGTGGAAAATATCCTCTATTTTGAAGAGTGCTCTGGGACTAAATTCAAAACACGCTTCACGCGTGCAGTTACGTCACAATTATTTTAAGTCTAGCCAGCTTCCCAGCTCCAGCCTCACGGTCCTGCACGTGTCTAGCAGCAACACCCAGGAAGCATGCGAAGATGTCCCCTCCTCCCGCTACCAGATAAGGTTTCCCTGGGAGACTGAAGTTATCTTAATCTGCAGAAAGCCATCAGCCTCAATACTTCCCTCCCTTTTATTATTCTGTGAGTCAATGGTTAAAATCAAGACTTTCCAGCACATGCTTTTTTTTTTCCAAGCAGGCTGCTTCCACGGACTGTTAATTACAGCCTATCTATCTCCATAAAAACTGCTGAAGAATGGCTCTGCTGAGCCTGTACAGAACTTCTAATTACCCCCCAAGTATCACATTGCGACCTTCCCTTGCTGGAAAATAACCTGGCCAAGCTCTGCAACCAGCAACCAAACACCCTCCGCTCCTTCGCTGCCCGAGCGGCGCTCTCAAAGGGTGGCCCCAAAGCTTCGTGATTTCATTTTTTTTTTTCTTCCTAGAATATTTTTTGCAATGCTCTTGGAACGTGGAGACAGCCTCCTCTCCCATCTTATTGTCGCTTACTGGAAAAGATGCTCCTGAAGGGTTTCTTTAGTTATATGACAAGAAAGAAACATATTTTAAGCTCAACTGAACAAGATCCCCCTATCTCCTTCACTCCCACAAAGGCATAAACATCACCTTAAAGCCTAGAAACATGCACAAGTCCCTTCTAACTTAAAAACAAGCTTTTACTTTAGTCTAAGTCTGTGATTAACCCTCTGCAACAGTGCTCTCCAGGGACTCCACCGTTCCGCCACCAGCACCCGTGATGCCGCAGCTCCGTGCGCACCCCACTGTTGACACCGGTCGGTCCTGCAGAAGTCTGGGGAATGGGACACACCAACCACACGACTGCACAAGATCCTCCTGCAGCGAGGTCTCCTCGACTCCCCCAGTTTAAACTGCAGCTGACCTCCACGCTAATGACAGCTCCAAAAGCCGTGTGCCCGCGGGGCTTCAATTACTGCAGCTCCCGGAGCGCCGGGGAAACACGTAACAGCAAACCCCATCTGCCAGGGCTCCGAAAGGACATCAAACACATCGCCTCAACGCAACGGCCACAGAGCCCTGCTCAAGCCCATCCCCTCTTGGT
Organism: Nyctibius grandis; assembly: GCF_013368605.1. NCBI lineage: Eukaryota > Metazoa > Chordata > Aves > Nyctibiiformes > Nyctibiidae > Nyctibius > Nyctibius grandis. The sequence goes on from NC_090695.1 coordinate 96,120,382, forward strand.
CTTCACAGAATCAGAATCACAGAATCAATCGGGTTGGAAGAGACCTCTGGGCTCATGGAGTCCAACCTTCAAGAGGGGACAAACCTTGCAGCATACCCCCAGTGCAAAAAACCTGCCAGGGACAGACCCAGATCGGGATAACGAGTTCCTGACTAGTTCTGCGATTGCAAATCACAGCAGAGGCACAACAAACCACATCTCTAGGAACAGACGTCATCAGCTTCGCTGCTTGTCTGCTGATAAAAGTGTATTCTCACCGTGGAAGGTTAAGAAGTATTTATACTTAATCCCATCTACCAAGCTTTGGCTTAGAATTTTGCAATCAGTTATTTCTGAAAAACTGGTATCCATTAATATAGAAAGAACAAAAATATGCTACACAATGTGCACCTTCCTACTTAAGGAGCCGACGTTAAATTTGGCAAGTGATGAACACACAACACAGTTCAATACCTGCAGTATTTAGGAAAGGATCCACAGCCCAGATGGAACAAAAATATTGATGATATGTGCACAGCAAGAAAATTTTAGGATATTCTTGAAGGAAAGCTGATGCCACAAGTTCTGCCTATTACACATCGCACTGGCACAGGTCGGAATTAAAAGCCAAGTCTGTCCTGCAAATATTCACCAGGTACAACAGTGATTTTTGCAAAACGTCGCTAGCTCTTTGAGAAGCAAAGGCTGTCTTTTTGATTGCACAGTTTCTTGGAGAGAGGTGACAGATTCATCGAGGGGTAAAGCATCCACACCAGAAATTGACGTTTCATTAGCGCACTCATGGCTGGCTGTTGCGGTAAGAAACCATTGAACATCACATGGGGTGGAGGCTGCCGTGCAATTTCAAAAGGCTCTTGTGTCCCTTTTTCTGAGCGGGTTCAAGTCCCTTAATAAAGGATTAGATTATAATTTTAATAGCCTGTTCAGAGGCTGTGTGGATGGAAGGGATTTATCTTGTCAAGTTAACAGTCATCTTCCTGTCAGCTGCATTGCCTGCAGCAAAAAAAAAAAAAAAGGAGGAAAAAAGGCAAAAAAGCAACCCCCAAACCCTGGGGGGGTCTCGGCACTGGCCAGCCTGCATGTTTTTCGAGCAAGGATGTAACTTGGCTCTCCTCCTGAGAGGGAAAATGCAGGGCCATGCTGTAGCATGGCCCTTCCCCACGCTCCGTCGCATCATGGGAGAAGGGAGGTGGCCAAGAGACAAACGCAAAGGATCTACAAGATGTGTTCACCCTCCTTATCTGCCAACGCTGCAGAAAGCAAACACGCTTATTAACAGCAGCTGCATTTTTAAGTGGCAAAACAGGACCAGGCTTTGCCCTAAGCCTGAGAGCAGGATGCTCTTTGCAGGAATCATCCCCAGTCCCGTAGCCAAAATAAACCCACGTTCATCCCTGGCCAGCCTGAGAGCCTGCCCTTGTGAACCCCCACCGACAAAGGCCCTGGGCATGGAGGAGGCTGCTCCTTTCAGCCCCCTCCCACTGAACCCAGGGCATGCGGCGAGCACGGAGCCAACCCCGGCCGAAAGGGTGGCTGGGGTCTGTGCCTGGATTAACGGAGGAGCTGGGCTGGGTTGCTAAGCGAGGCACCTTCTCAGGGCAGGGAGGCCCATTGCAACAATGCTGGTACAGAGAAGCCGCGTCCAGCATCCACGCAGGGCCCTGCACACACGCAGAAAGAGCCGCCCGAGAAACAAACAGCCCATGGAGAACAAGAAAACACAGCAGCAAAGGAGATAAAAGCTCCAGCAGCCACACAGAGACAACCTCCCCCAAATAAAACCTCCTCTGCCCAGAACAAAAGTGCCATCCACGGAGCTTTTGAAAGCTCTGGTTTTATCTCCCGCGCTTCTCATTATCTTTAATTATTAAGTGTCACGGGAAAGCGGCTGCCCGCCTCCTGAAAGAGGGAAAACAAGAGACCTGGTAACTATTTCTGGCTGCGCAAGCCCTCCCCTGTCTTTAGAAAGGGCCTTCACCACCACCGCCTCCCCCTTTTTCTGGCTTTTTACAGCTTTCTTTTTCCACGTACGTGTGGCCGCAGCCGTTCCTAATAAACTTGAAATGATTTTTTTTTCACGACGGAGGCTTCCAAAGGACTAAGGGGTTTTGTTTCAAATCATTCCCAGATCAGCTGCGGAGAGCCTGAGCAAGAACAGGCATCGGCTGTCTCCGGCGTGTTCCTCCATGCAGCAGGAAGCAGGGGATAAAAGCAGGCTGTGTTGTAACTGGAACGGGGCATCCGCAGCGCTGCAGGAAAAGGGGGGCCAGGACGGGGACCAAGCACACGCTGGCGTTTCACAAATGCAGAGTTATTTTAGCAACAGGCATTCCATATCGACGGCTTTCTGCAAATACTGTGGATTAACCGTATGCTTATGATTAAGGCATTTTATAGCACGATAAAAAGACACCCAACACCCTACGTTTAGGGGTGCTTCCCCCGCTGCCAATCCTACAGGCAGTGCTGTGTACTTCATGCATTTCCTTAATGCATTTCAAGTTTTACACAGTCTTCGCTCAACATCGTCTGTTTATAACACCAGAAGGAGGGATAATTGCAAACACCTTATAATGATTAGTCTTCTGCTTTGAACTTTAATGATGGGCCTTTGGGAGGGTTTTAAGAGTTTACTGAAAACATCTTAAACTTGAAAGCCAAAAAAAGCTGCTACGCAATATTATTGACAGTCCAAAGATGAGTATTAAATTAAAAATAATCCGAGAGCAGAACCCGGTTTACCAAAGCAGTCAAAACGTGTTAGTCAAATTGCATCACGGGATTTGTACAAACCAGCTAAAACACACACATCAGCCTCAGGTTTGCTACAGATATTTAGAAATCAGGGAAAACACAGCCCCCAAGGCCCAGAGCCTGCTGTCTGCAGAGCCAATTCTCACCGCTCTCTCCTGAGCTTTGTCTCAGGCGATATTGCATCAGCCCCTCCTGCAGCCAGCAACATCTCAGCGAGCTGAGCCAAAGCTCGCACCAGGCTGCAGAACAGGCCCACGAGGACTTTTGGCCAAGCGGCTTATTGCCAAGAGCCCCCGGCACGCGTCCGTACCCTGCAGAGGTGCCGGGCGCCGACCAGCTCCAGCAGAAACACAGCGATGCAGCGATCACTGCCTGCTGCCCCGGCAGCTGCTCCCACAGCCCGAGTGCAGCTCGTCTCTGAGCCAGCAAATACTGCACCGATGCTTTTAAACTAGACTCAAGTCTGATTACAGCACAGGGACAAAATTTTAACTAACCTTTTATTATGGGAAATTTTGAAGCTCCTGCTTTACTCTCTCAAGATCATTTGAGACAAAGACTAACAGACGCTGCAGTTCCTAGAGGACTGCCTTTAATTTGGTTTTAACCCAAGCTAATGAATAGGTTCACTTCTACTTTCGCAAGAATCAGTTCAGACTCAGAAAACGTTAAACATTTGGAAAAGAATGAAGGTTCCCTATTTTAAAGGGACCTGAATTTTGCTCTAAATAACAGGGAGTTAGACCCAAACCAGATCCTTCACAAAGGATTACCTAGGTCTGACAGAAAGCTGAAGTCTAGATCTGCAAAACGCAAATGGACAAGACTGTGGTACTGCGACCACGCCACTGGTCTGCTGTGAAGACGGTTCTAGTTGAGGCTGTTCATGAATATATCAGAAATCAAAACAAAAACATCCCGTCACCCTCTGGAAGCCAGGCTTTGGTGCCACCCATGTGCCCTCCCCATTGTGCAGCAGAGCCTAACCCAGGCAGGGGAGCGGCAGCTCCTAAGCGATGGGCTGCAAACTCCACAGGTGACGAGACGACCCAGTCTTGTCTTCCCTGTACTTGCACGCACGCAGAGCATGGCTGCAAACACGTGCAAGCCCACAGCAGATACTCTCTTCTCATATGCACAGCATCAGCTGTCTGCCGACTTCAGCAGAACAGAAGAAATTGAGTCAAAAGTAAAAAAAGAGTTGAGAAAGGCATGAGAAGATGCCAACGCAGCAGCCAGCAGAGCCGGGATGGGGTAACCCCTCGGATGGGCATTGTCCCTGACAAAGGACAAGACACTACTGATACAACGGCCTTTTGCTCTCTCATATCCCCATGTCAAGATTCAAATTCGCTCCCCCTCTTCTCACCTACCATGTTACCTCCTGCTTAGGTGTCCCATACAAAAGTGCAGATCACCCAGGTGGGGCTGGGTTAGTGTCACTAAGCCCCTTAACGGAGGGGGCCAATGCACACAGGTAGCCATCACTTCAGCCTTAGAAGCCAACAGTCGAGTTTCACGTTATTCTTTGCACTGCAGCGAGGCCAATCACCCAGCTTCACCTCCCCAGCCCACCAATGCTCCGTCATCCAGAAAAAAAGGAAAAAAAAAGAGCAGGCAGTGCCAACTCGTTGCTGACGGTGGGAAATTTTTCTTTGCTACAACGTTGGTTAATTAGAGAGCTGGAAAGGGCCTGGTGACAGTGCCCTCTTTGTGCTGCTTATTTATTAATTTATTTTAAAGTACAGTACGAGCTTTTTGAGAGAGGCCTCATGTTTTCTCTGGCTCTGAACAAATGCCATCAGCCAGCACAATCAGCAGCCTGACGGGAACAAAGGATGCGGGCGCTGCCGAATCCTGCATCGCATCCTGGTGGAAACCGAGGAGGAGCGGGACAGGAATCCAGGGAGCGCACAGCCAGGTGTCGGAAACACCACAGGGGTGCCTAGAAGGTGTCTGTGTTTAGTTTAACACCTCACATTGACAGGATAATGCAGGGAATAAAAGCAGGCAAGCAGAGGACTAGGAAGCTTATGCTGGTTGGGACACTGCTGGGAGATCCCCCAAGAGGCTGCAGGTAGAAGGGAGAGCTTTAGAGTGGCTTTTCCTTGGCCCCGTGCAAGTGCAGGATTGTGCACACCCCCTGCAGAAAGAGGGGCCGGGAGCAGCCTGGCAAGCTGCAGTGGCCCAAGACAAAGAAGTGTTGGGAGAAATGAAGCTCAGACAAGCCCTGGGAAGGCAGATCCACATTCACGTTGCTCCAGATTGCTGAAATCAGGAAATCCAACTCCTGCTCCTACCTACACTCCTGCTGGATTTGTGGTATTGAAGACATCTATTTACAGAGACGCTGCATTAAGTTTTCCCATGCTTGTCACAGCTCCAAGCTGTATTAAGTTACTACAGCTTCCCTTACAGCTCAGTCCATGCTTCAATTCTCCCTTTGCAGCTGTTGACAACAGCCGTGAGAACGGACCCAGCCATAGCTCTGGACCGCTGCCTTGCAGGCGGTTTTCTCAGCGGGTCCCTCTCTGTGAGGGGACTCGCAGAGCCAGCCGTCGGATGATCTGGGCACCAAAAAGACACAACTCTCCTTGCCTCCAGATGCAAAGCCGTACCAAACAGCATCTCAGCTGCAAAACTAGGAACAAGTCCCAATCCCAACGCTTGCTACCACGCCTGGGGCCAGCACACGCTCCCCACCAGCTCCTTCCACAAGCCCCGCTCCCCAGAACAGCGCTCAGAGCACTTCCAGCCAAAGCCCTTGTCTAACAGGAGCTGTTTTTCCCTCCAGCAACACCAGTTCCTTCCAAGCTGCGGTTAGATGTGACTCTGTGCTGATGTAGCCTTCCAGTGTGTTTTTTAGCTGCCTTGGGAAAGGAAAAAAAAAGTTGTGCTGCCTAAAACCAGCCGTTTTCCTCTGGTGGAAGGCGTGTATTTCAATGTGCTGGCATTGAATGGTAATTGAAATCAGGGCGTGAATCATTCACAAAAGTCCTTCGTTACTTACTGTGGGATCTGTCCAGAGAGAGCACTTTGCACAGTCCTGGCAGGGAGCCCCGGGCGAGCGGGGGTGTTGGCAGAAGTGGTCGTAGCCGTTAATGGCAGCGCGGCAGAGGTAGCACATCTGAGCACCGCAGCGGCAGGACATGCGGTTGCAACCCTCCGATTTAATGAGGCCGGTCCCACACTTGTGGCATTTTCTAATGCGGGCAGCTGTCATTTTCTCTTCTCTGCAACGCAAGGGGAGGGAGAAGAATTAGACAAGGGATGTTTGCAGTCATCAGCCTGCAGTAAAATTACTATTACGCTATCCCAGCGATGCTTTAACCCCCATTCCCAGTGCACCTCTCCCCCTCCTCTTTCCTCCTACGCCGTCCCCATGGTCCACCGCTGTTCCAAGGAGGTCTGGGCTTAGCTCCACTTGGAGCCAACCCATGACAACTCAAGAACAAATTAAGTGAAAGAAAGTCAATCGCTGGCTGCACGCTGCAGACCCGATCCTGCTCTCCACGCGAGCCAAAGCGCCGCAGCGCCAGGCTCTGCCTTGGGAGGAATTTTAAGCTGTAAGTCGAAGGGCCAAAGGGCACGTGGATGCTTGACTTGGCTGTGGAGAAATACGGCCCGGGAGATAAAGTTCAGGAAAAGCAAACCCTTGGCTGTCATCTGCCAGCTAGTTTTATGTTTGCCTGTTGCTCCAGCTACAGACTTGCCACGACTATATATTTTTTTTTCCAGCCCTGTCTGCTACGCTCCAGATTTATTTGGTTTTTGTTAAATTTAAATCAGGAACTGAAAAAGAATCACATTTTCCCCCCGGAGACTGGGCTTTCCCCCTTCTCTTAAGATTCCCTACATACATTTTTCCAGAGGTTGTGGCTTTAGGTTCAAGAGATGGGTTTTACTCTAACAGAGCACAAATGGGAACCCAGGACAAAGCACAGTCCCTGTCCCCCAGAGACATCCTGGCAGCAACACACGTGCCAGTGCAAAGGCTCAGCTCCGGGCAGCACAGAAAGGGAGGAAGGCCTCGGTCATTTAATTAAAAGACTTAAGAATATAAGTTGTCATCCTAAGGACCAATTTTCTGACCACTGGAGATCATGTTACAGTTTAATTCACAACCTAGAAGTGAAATCTGATGACGGACGAGTAAAGAGATTGTGTTTTCATTGAGGGAAGCACAGCGCTCCGGCTGTGCTGACCCCACAGTGGGCAATGATCTCCCTCAGCCAGCCCTCTCCACCCAACTGCTTTAGGGGACCTGCAAAGTCAGTGTCTGTTTTGGAGATGACAGGGAGGTATTTTTGAGGAGGATCACAGCAGCAAACCAGGGTACAGCGCAGCCCCACAAACTGCCCCGCGTCAGAACAACCGGAGGAGCAGGGAACGGCGAGGTGGGACCTTCAGCTGCCTTGCAGCTACCCAAAGCTCCCACGCAGTTATACCTGGCGTGACCCACACCCAGGCATTTGGAGATATGCTAAAAATAGAGATGAAAAAAACACCAACTTGAGCCTGACTTTCCTCTGAGCTGCAGCTGCTCTTCCCTCCGCTGCTCAACAGGATGCTGCTGATGCAGGTTTTTTTTTTGGAAACTTTGAGCGAGGCAGGAAGTTTGGCCTGAACCCCAGCTGTGCTTCCCTTTCCTTACGCAGGGCTTCAAAAGGAAGCTTTTATTGTATCAGGCAGTAAGACTCATCTATCCACAGCAACGTCCCCACTAAAGGTTTTGAAACTGATTTTTTTCCTTATTAGGGACATGACAACTCGTTCCTCCTCCCTCTCACCCCTCTTTCCTACAGGGAAAGGAGTCAAATCCGTAAAGATTTTGTTCTGAATTAGGGACCTGCAGGATGAGCAAGCAACAGTCATTCAGCCTCCCAGCAGTGGAGCTTTCCAACCTCTCCTCACGCCAGACAGACTCTAAATCAGAGGGGAAAGGATTGGGCAATGTGGGCAAGTCCCATTTAACTGCATCAGACATGCGGCTCCACGGATGAACCTTCCCTTATTTCCTAAAGGCAGAGGATTTTGTCATTTACTGTAGCAACGAGAGAGATCAAACTTCAAAAGATTTTAGGGAAACATTCAAGATTGACACCTGAGTATTTAAAAATGTGACTCCATTCTGTAACGATTCCTACAAACTGGTTAGGAACAGAGACAAGCTTCTGTAAGAAAACACATCCCCTCCCACAAAGCCAGAAAGCAGTAGCTGAGCAAACCATGTGTCGTCACCAGTCTAGATTTTCAAAGGGTAATAACGACTTACTGTGACTCAATACACTTCTTTGCCTCTGTGCAACACCTCCCTTCTTCCCCCGAAGCAACACTAATGGGGGTTTCTCACCTCTGAGAAGGACCAGGTGCCAGCCTGCGAGACACGGGGCTAGCCAGAGGAGCAGGCTGCTCTGGTGACAACTCTCCCACGTTCTCGCATTACCAGCCGGATCTGCTGCCAAGTATCTTTCACAGAAAGAAATCCCATCCTGGGAGCCTTCTGACCCCTCAGCTTTGACGTCCCTAGGACCTCCCTGACAGAAGGCAGCGACAACCAGCAGAACTTTAGGGCCTCTGTTATAGCCACAAGAACACAGGGGGTTTTTCACCTTTACGAGTTCATCCAATCCCTCGTTTTTGCCTGGTCATGGAGTTTACTTACATGGATGTCCTGTATTTGATATCATCCTTCTCAGCCAGCTGCTCGCAGGTGAGGTTCATGTGCTCCTTCCACAATCCCTGGCACTTCCGACAAGTCTCCTGAGGAGGATAACAAGCATTAAAGGAAGAAAAGACCCAGCACACCACTAACACCATTAGGAATTGGAAAAATTCCCATTTCTTCCCCCACCACGCTGCAGGTTCTCAGTTGAGGATGGGGCTGGCAGTACGGTATAGAGGTCTGCAGGTCTGTCCTCCACCGGAGAGCAGAATAAGCCCACGAGTAACAGGAGCCAAGGGTTTTTCCAAGGCACAAGAACCCTTGTACAAATGAGCCTGTAAATCTTAGTTCACCTAAAACTCACGGAACAGCTACCAGGTTCTCTGGTTACTTCCCTGAAGGGAGATGAAAACATGGTGCTAAAGGACATCAAGTTCATCTGTTTCCTGACCAAAATCCTTCACCTTCATACAAAGGGCTTCTAGTTCAGCAGGCAATGGAAACCTTGCAGCTGCATCAAAAACTGCCTCACTGTGCACACAAGCAAATCCATATTATGCTTTGTAAAACCTCACAAAATAAAGTTAAAGCAGTTTATGTGAGTAAACAGATTAAAAAGGCAGGATGTGGACAAACGTCCATAAAGCAGAGGTGGAATGTGAACAAATATATACGAATTTAACCAGAATAGCTGAACTAAACTTAGAGCAAGTGACTGAACCCTCCTGTTTTTGTAAACTCTTTAGCAAAGAGGCTCTAATCCACGACTGGTAAAGCTGCGTGGAGCAGGAGAGCGGTGGAGGCACTATTGGCAAGGGAACTTGGACTAACACTGGGGACAGAGCTCATTTTTTTTGGTTGGCTAGCCAAAGAAAACATAATTTTGTTTTGGGTCAAACAAGAGATTTTCCTTTAATTTGAGGAAGATTAAAAAACATCCAAATAAAACTTGGAAAAAGTACACGTTTCACAATCCAACTGTTTCATCTTCAGGATGGCTGGGGCTCAGGCTTTTAAATCCAACTTTCTCCCCCTGGCAGGAAAACTCTGTGAAGCATCCTCTTCCCCTCCACACCAAAGAAGGTCCCAAAAGAGCTTTGCCCAGCTCTGGTCACACTATTAGCGAAAGACGACGACTGCAGAGGCAGATCTTTCCCGCTTGCATTACCTTCATTTTATTTTAATGAGGAAATTGGACGTTTATACGAGATAGGATAGAAGTAACTGCTTAAAGACACATGTAGGCAGCAACACTTTTGATCGCAAGTCAGACAAACAGGACGAAGACCAAAGCTTCCAAGGAAGCCAGCCCTAGGAGGGGGGGCAAAACGTCGACTTGTTTGTATTTGTGCTTGCTGGGAGATGCGTAACAGCTTGTGCTTTCATCTGGAGAATTAAAGACTCCTCGCCCTGGCTGCTACGCCGGACGTGTTTGCAGACTGCAGGGTAAGGGCTGGAGCAAGAGGAGTGCCAAGCCTGTGACTGTGTCCCAAAAGCTCTGCGGAGAATTTTGTGATCACTCACGTTGCAAATGCACCCTTCGGCAGGCAGGCACTGGTTTTAAGGGGCAGTAAATGCCTTGGCTCTATTCATCCTCATGAATCATTCATCATACCCTGCGTTTTCCTGCTAAAGCCGTTAAAACAGGCACCATTTTGTGTGCATTTGTTGGCAGGCCAGGTCTGGCTCTTATCGGCGCGGGAGGATCAGACTTGGAGCTGTTCACATACCTCGATGAGGACCCACCTTCCCCTTTTTATTCTCGACACCCAGCCACATGCCATTCCAACATCAAAAGTGCTGTAGGGGTTTGTTTTTTAACATACATCAAGGGTTAAAAACAGTCTTTGGAGCCCTGCCACACCGAACCACTTTCACACGCCAGCAACAAAGATTTAACAGCTTTTTGCCAGAAGGGTTGGCACACTTTCCAGCCAGGAGCCGACCATTCCCAATTACTTAACTCCAGGAGCCCCCTTCGCTGCCGAATTAGAAGTGATGCCCTTCCGAAGCAGATGGTGCTGCTTATATGGTCGTACCACGCCATTCCCTTCGCCTTTTGTTACTGCCACCATCCTCACTCTGCACGCTGCGGCTATCTGAAGAACAACGCTCTCCCTCGAGCTGAGGCGGCTGATATGTGCCAAACAGTTGTCTCCTATACCGGGGAAAAGGGATTCCTGCGCAGGCGAGGAGGAAGGGAAGAGGCACGGCAGCGCATGTTCCCAAACGCGCCGGGATGGCGTGAGAGAGGAGGGATCCGGTTCCCCGCGTCCTGGTGACCGCTGCACAGCGAGGGCCATCGCAGCTGTGCGTTTCTGGGAGCCCTCCCAAGACGTGTTGGCCACAGGGAGCTGCAAACCCACGGGCAGCTCTGCCTGCCTGTTCCAACGCACCCCATGAGGGAGATGTCCCCGTGGCTCCCGAGCTCCGAGTGTCTCCTGGTGCTGCTCCTGACCAAGCCACCTCCTCTCCAAAACTCGACGCAACTTCTCCCCTTGTTCTGCCGAAGACAATGGCACGTTGTTGGCAGCTACAGGAACCCATGCTGGACCCCTTTGCACAAAAGCAGGGAGAAAGCCCACGGTTCAGACAAAGGCAACTGCTCCAGCGCCATAACTGAGGTCACAGCTTTCGCCCGAGAAAAGAAAAATGACTTTTAATTTTTACTCTTATTTGAATCCAACTCGCTCGGCCGCTGAGGGTTTTGCACATCTCACGTGATGACAATTCTGATCTCTACAGTTTCCACAGGGGGTTCTTTTATTTTAGAAACAGCTTTTTTTTTTTGATAAAGAAACATACTCTGCCATTACCATATCAATTAACCTAAACAGACAGTCGGATGGCAGATTTTTTGCAACCAGCCTAGATTATTTCTATTGTAAGAGCAGTGCTTGGCACCAAGACTGGCTGCTGCAATATAAGGCAGTGCCTAAGCTCACACAAAGAGGGAACAAGCCCATCCCAGCCCCCAAATCCTCTACTCCAAACCTACCAGCCGAGAAGCAAGTCAGTCCATGAAAACCAAGACCCTGCCCAACTTCTCCAGCGCCTTGTCCACTAGCAAGCCCTGGCCTACTCACATAGGGGTATCTGATGTGGTCAAGCACATTTTGGTTTATTTTTAATGGCTTTTCAGTTAAATTAATCATTTCTGGACCGTGTTAATCCCATGTTTCTCCTGCCTTTCCCCAGCCCACTCCCCCTCACAGGCAGGCACAGCTCACGCTCTCGGCGCGAGGGGCAGCGTGTTTGCAGAAGCCTTGGCGTTAGCGAGTGGCTCCAAACCAGGCACGGATGGAGGAGATTAAGTGTCTGCTGCCTGTTACATCTGCCCGAGCTTGGCAGGCAGCCTGGGACAGTCCATTAATGCGCCGGGCTGGGACGGCGGAGAGGAGGATGTGATGGAGAGGGTGTTTAATCGCACACTCTAATCTCCTCACTGTACATCTGTTAGAGGTAGTGGCTCCGTTTCCTCTCGCTGGCCGCCAGGAAGCAGCCGGGATTAACACAAACATGTTTGGGTTCAGGAGGATCCCTTGTTCCCAGGGTCAGCACTGCGGATACGCAGCTTTCTGTGCTCAGGGCCAGCCTGGCTAAGGGCGGCCAGTTTGCTTTTAGCACGGGCATCGCAATCCTTAAACGTCCTTGTTAATTGGCCCAGCACCTAACAAAGGCAGAAGGGAGTGTTTCACAGGAACCTGTCTCCTTCCTCAGCACTTCTACTGCTACTTGCAACGGATGCTACAGTTTTAAAACACAACCTAAACTTTTTTTTCACTCCACTGTCTACTATAAATAACTCTCCAAGGTCCAGCCCACGTATCGCTGGGGGGAAAACCCAAATAATCACCGTCTCCCTGCCACTCTCCATGTCCTTTTGGCTACAGTCAGGCTGGTGTATGCACTGCCAGCAATGCAGATGCACTGGTTTTCCTGGTTTCAACCCAAACAAATGCCACATGGACAAAAACATCAGATGATACAGATCACGGACCGGCTGCCCACGGCATTCCTGTGTGCTCGCTTCTTCTGTAGGAGTTTACACGAAGCCATTTACTGATTGAGCAGAATGCGAAGGGAGGAGGGGAAGCTCAACTTAAACACCACCAGGCGATGGCCGAGGCTGTCATCGCCGCCCTCCGGCTCTCAGCGGTGGCTCTGAGCAGAGTCCAGCGCTTGCCTTAGCTCTCCATATGCTGGTTAATTAAATCCTTTCGCCGCTGCGCCGTGCCACTCCCCGCGTCCCCCAGCAAGGGCGAGCTGCACGCTCCGGCGGCCTCTGCCCGTCGCACACGTGGGGACGGCGGCTGCTGTGCTCCCTGCTAGGAGTGAGGGAACTAAAACACGCTGCATATCCCTTCGATGCTCGCTGGGACGGAGCCCCAGAATCACAGAATCAATCAGGTTGGAAGAGACCTCTGGGATCATCGAGTCCAACCATTGCCCCGGTGACTGATTCTCTGCTTCTTCCTGCTTTTAGACACACAATAGCACAGGCTAACCTCAACCAGGCCAAGTTTTACCCAAAAACAGATGTGAATGCAACAGCCTTAGAATAGCACCTCAGGGCCAGTCCATACTGCGCTGGTTTAATTAAAGGGCTGCAATCCCCAACCAGACGAGTTAATGGGAAAACAAAGAACCACACAGTCTTCCTCCCCACAAAGTCTCCGCTGTCCAGAAAGCTGCACTAACCTTTGCTAAAAATGGATGCAGAAGTAGCTAAACGAATGCAACCTTTAAGCATGGATAAGCTCTCACGAGCAAACTCCCTGGGAGCTGTTTCTGTGATTTCCTATACATTAAGCTGGGATAAAGAGGCTACAATCCAGCCCAAAACAATTCATTTTGGTGAGAGACCCCTCTTTAGAGATGTACAAACACCCAGCACGGGGAAGTGGGACCCCAACTCCACAGGTACCCGACCGCCCAGTACAGAGCGCTCCTTCCAGCACGAACTGCTGCGGCAGCTCTCCGGTCCCACAGCCGCCAGCATCGCCGCACACGACGGGTGAGATGGGCAGCAGGTACCAACCCCAAATGCACAAAATCCACGCAGTGTGGAGAAATGAATGCCGTGCCTCAATGAACACTGTGCCTCGGAGGGGCGAGGAGCAAGGGGCTGGGAGAATGGGGGTGCTGGGTGGGTTTGCTGCTCCCCCCTGGGAGCTGTGCTGGGTCCTCCCCCCCCCAAGCAAGGCTGTTCCCCGGGCAGCGCTGCCGCACAGCGGCCACTGGCCACACGGCAGCTCCTGGGACAGAAAGGAGGGGACGAGAAGTTAAGAGAAACCCAGGGAAAAACTGAAGTCTCCTCTCCTTAGCACAGCCATGATTTATTCTGGGAAAGGAGAGGCTGCAGGGAGATGTAAGGCAAAGGCACAAGCCTTGGACTAGGCTGTAAGAGCACACCAGGGGGTAAACAGAGACCAACAAGCGATGGGAGAGTTAAAAGCCAGATAAGGAAAATCTGCATTTATATCCAACACCCACCAGGAGGGTTGGTTAAAGCTTTTATGACCAGGTATTAAATCCCATTACCAAAAACAACCAGCCTCCTGTTTAGCGTGTTCTTGTTAAACTGAGCATACTGCACTCCCTCGCCATGCTTAAGACACTGGAGATGCGCAATGCCCTTTTGCTTCCAGAAACGCACCGGTTCCCACAGAGGTTTGGGTCATCTGCGTCAGAATCTGAGAACCAGAAACACGTGGTAACTCCCACCCCACGCTTGCCTAAGTCAGCAGGACTATCTCGTATCTGTAATTCAGAAGTTCCTGAAACACATACACCAAAGCAAAGCAAGCTTTTCCTCTCCCCAGAGCTTGACTTTAAAAGGCCAGACCAGCTGCTGGTTTGGGTGCAGTGGTTAGAGACCTGTAGAGCAAAAATATCTGCAGCTTCACACAAGAAGCGCCGCTCAGCACCAGTATCACCTATGCCTGGGGTAGCACAAGAACTTGCCTGCTGATCTCATGCTCACGTACCACAGTGTAATCGGAGTAAGAGAAACGGCTCTTGCATTGAGAAGGACCATGATTTAATCCGAACTTGTACAAAACTTTAAAGGTTTTTTTTTTTTTTCATTATTTGGGATGTTTTGAAAGAAGTATTTTTGTTTCAAAGCTACTTCCTCTCAAGCTCCAGAGATGTGAGGAATGTATCAAACGCTGCAGGCAGCAGCTCGGCTGTGTAAATGGGCACTGGAGTACTTGCATCACACACTCATTGCACCAGGATCACTTCCCTGAAACTGAGAAACAAGTGTTTCTCATAAGGATAAGGTTCACCCCTTAAAATAACATTTTTCAGAAGCTAGTCCCCTGCCCTGAGCAGGCTGATGTCGCACACAGCACCTCTCCAGCTCAGCACACCGGGAAGTCTGGATACGGCCAGAGTGGATTGGCTTCGTGACCTACCCAGAGGTGGTCACCAACCAACCTGGGTCGGGCTGCAGTGCAGGCAGAGGAAACCACTGCTTGGTCACTTTATAAAGGCAGGTTAAATATAGTCTGTGACCTCACACCGAAGATGTTGTCCAAATCAGCATACCTGAGGTCATATTGCTCCTTCCTATGGCAGAAAGTTAAGAGAAATTCAGTGCATTCTCCTAGAAACACCTCTGTAGTTGTTAATCACAGTTTCTAGATCTGCTGGACTGATTGCAGATAATAGCTATGTGCCTTCCCAGCCAACGTAAATAATTAAATACGAGCAGCCTAGTTCAAAGCGCCCAGCAGCTGACCCTCCTGCACCTCTGCCCAGTGCAGGCTGCCTTACCCCGCTCAGCAGAGGGATCTCAGGGGTTATCCATCTAATCCTACGCACAGCCTCGCATAAAAGGGATGCTGCTCCCATTAGCTGGAACTCGAAATGATGAAATCCAGCAGGGCTAAATAACAGGGGAACCGGTAGAAACAATAGAGACCGTAGGAGAGGAACAGATTTAGGTTTCAAGACAAGCAATCTGATTTTTAAAGAATAACTCTGAAAGGTCACTCAAGGGGTTGCACGACATCAAGAAGGTTAAGGTGTAACAAACCCATGGTATCTTATCTGCAGAGGTACCGGCTAACGATGCATTGTAAGACTGAGAGGAGAAACAAATACTGAAGTTAATTTTGAAACTTCCCTCTTGCACCACCACATGATAAACAAATCCCCCCACGTCAGCCCGCCCCAGACACAACTCCCTACCCAGGGCTTTGGGTGGCAGGAACTGGAGAAAGCCTCCTCCAGATCTGCCCTGGTTTTCTGGTGGTTCTCTCTCCCTCTACCATCTCCCAGATTTTATTGTGTTATGAAGGAATCACACGAGGAACTCTGTTACAGATGTCCTCTCCTCCATCCACAGCTGCGTGGAGACCCAGGTTTATGTAACACACCTACAACCACTTTTAATGAGCCTCTGCAATATGGCAATTTTGATGGTAATTTAGCATCGTTAACACACTTCATTTCCAATTTAGAGCCTTTTTAACTGTAGTCTCTACATACAGACATTAACACTCCAGGTCATTATAACACCAGCAAGGGATGAGAGAAGGTGAAGTGTCTGAGCAGAGCAGCTGTGCTGGTAAACAGCTTTAGTTTAGGTACAAATACACCCTCAGAAATTGGGCAAGTACAGCTTGCTTTGCCGGCGAAATTAAAGCCAAACGAGGGGAAAACCCCAAAGTAAGGTGCTCCTAGCTTCAACTGGCCATAGTAAAACAAAAATAAATCAAAAGTGTTGGGGAATTAGCAAAGAGAAATGAAAGCAAAATGATACCTGACCTCCTTGAAATCTCAGAAGTTCAGATGATTTATTGTTTTAATGCCTATGTGGTACAGAGTTACCTCTTACCTGCTGCCCAAGAGCTCTGTGCAGACAGCAAGGGGACGGCTTTGCAGCCCCTGAACCGAGCCACGCAGCGCAAGAGCCACAGCAGCCAGCCCTATATTTATAGCTATAGCATCTACGGCAGATAAACTGAAAATGTCCCTCTGAACCGCTAACCTCCATCTTCCAACCTCCCCAACGTGACAGTGAGCCATCTGCAGCTCGTTTGCTACGCTAAAATAAGCTAGTGGTAAAACCAAAGCCGATGGCTTTGCTACCAGCAGCCTTGCTGAAACTTCCCGGCGAGAAAGAGCATTGCACCACATCTTAAAAAGCCAAAACCACCGAGAAGTGCAGTGTGATGGAAGAGTTTACACCAGAGCTCCAGTGCAGACACGTGCTGGATGTCACTGGATTTCCCCCCGCACCACAAAAGCTATTCCGTTGCCAGTTCAAAATAATAATTTATTTAAAAAAAAAAAGATACCAAGCATATGAGTATACACCAAAATAAAGCAGAGTAAAGTACTGAAAATTAACCAGGGAAATAGATGTGCCAGCAACTCACTGATTCCTCTTTCAGAGCCCCCAGATGACGTTTCCTTCCCCTCCCGTACCTAAAGCATCCATGAGCCCAGCCTAACACCAGTTGGGCCTGGGCTTCCGTTCGGGGCGGAGGTGGCAAAGAAGCTTCAAAACCGCAACGTGGGGGTGGTTTTTCAAGCCCTGCTAAGGCTGTTTGGCCTTGCAGCTTTGGTGGATGCGATGTGCCTCCCCAGGGCTGCAGGGAGGGATGAGGACACTGGGAAGGAGATGCAGTGACGTCCAAAACCATCGGGCAGAGGCTGCAGGAATCAAAAGTGTCTCTTACCCAAAGCACACCTTGAAATGGGGGAAAACACCAGCTTCAGCCCTTGCCAGGTATACACTGCCACATCCCTGTAGGTCACTGTGTGAATGAAGGGGGGTATTTTGCAGGCAGGACCACACCAGCCTTGAGGTTCTGGAATAACAGAGGAATGCCCAACGCACACCCTGCAAACCCGCCAGCCCCAGCGAGGAGCACGGCAGGGGGGACACAGCGATCCCAGGCCATCACTCACAGTGCCTGCTCACCCCCAGACCAGTCTAATCTCAACCAAAGCCCATCGGCCGCCTGAACTCCTGAGGGAGGCCGGGCAGGTTAATCACAGCGGCGCTGCAATATCCTGCCAAACAAGGGTAACTCAGGACACATTTGTCTTCTAATTAGACGAGTTGTTTAATCTGTAATTTAATTTTCGTTTAAGTCATATGATCTCTTTTAATTAATTTTTTTTTTAATAGTCACACAAAAATGTAGGACTTGGAAACACTTTGGAACAAGAGGACCCCCCTCTCGGATCTGCAGACATTGAAGCTAAACTGAATTAGCAGTTCCAAGGGCAGCCTCTCCACCCACATCAGCTCTGAAACCAAAGCTGGTGATCCAGCAAGACAGGCTCGCTTCTGCACAATCACGTGAGACCCAGCAAGAGGCAGGGAAAATGAGACTAAAAACACCTTGAACCCTGAAAATATTTGTGAGGTCCCATCGCAACGGGAAGAGCACGCTGCAACCCTCGGCGTTACGAAATCCCCAGGCAAGCAGTTCCCTTTCTGTTATGCTTACAAACACTCATTAGGAAGACCGGTTCCCCTCTTCCCCCCTCGCTTCAGCAGGGCACCCAACAAGTTTAATTAAGCGCACTGTTCAAGTATTTGCATGGCATGACTTGTCTACAAACCAGAGATGTTGCAAGCCTGTTTTCTGTAGAAGCCAAAAAATGAAAAAGCACAAGCTACCTCATCTCCAGGGGTCTGCTGGAGACCCAGGAGTCATTCCTAAGTAGCAACAGTCATTTCTGCCATGACCCAACCACAACGGCAAAACAAACCGGAATATTTCACATTGTATCACTGACCTCTGTTCAGTTTTGAGGGGAGAATCCTGCCTGGATCACGAGAAGAAAAGCCATCCTACCACCCCAGGCCACTGAGGAATGCTGCTCCTGTTGCAAGACAGGGGTCCACTGGTCACCTTTGCCACATGCAGACCATCTCCCTCCTTCTACATCCATACAGTAAGAAAAAATTAAAGAGAACTGCAAGTAGGGAGGGCTTTGGTATGGTTGAACGTAGGTAAGGATCAAGACTGGCGCTTTGGGGGTTACCTTATCGAAATGGTGGGTTATTAAGTTATGCTGTACATGCAGTTCCTCCAAAAGGATTAAGGTCGATACCCCCAAAGGGGTATCAACCACTGACAAAAATGCAGTGTGGGATAGTGAAAGATTTCATCAACAATTTTGGCAGCACAAGTGAAGTACTTAGAAACAGGCCTGGTTTTGGCCATTTCCCCAGCCTCAGAGCAGCTCACAGATCCTGTTCTCATTTTCCTGGGATCTCTATTGTAAAGACAATGAGAGGAAGGGGAAAACCAAAAAAAGTGTGATCACAAACACACCATCGTTAACACAGAGTTGAAGAATACGCGGATGCTACTGAAAACCATTTCCAAAGTGCTTCTCCAACACGTGGGGAAGTGTTTAGCTCCTACTGACCAGTTAATAATCCCATGAAAGAGGCTTTCCAGATCAGCAAACCCTACTGCCCTTCCTGCAGTCAACCACCAAGGAACGGAGATCTCCAAAACACCTTTCTCTGAAAGACAAGCCCCAACTGGAAGCGGCGATTGAGCGAGGGGCAGCTGGAATTAAACACGAGATCCATAACGTACTGAGATGGTTGTGTGAGTCCACATCCACCGCTTGTGCTTCCAGTGTCCAACTCGTGTTCAAAGGTGCAAGGAGGGAAGGAACAACCAGTTGGTCCAGGGTAAGAACAGTCTTTCAGCTGCCTGCCAGAGGAAAGAGCGGGGGAGCCCATACATGAACCATTTTGTTTAAGTCAGCAGCTACTGGAAGCAAAGGAGGCGCGTGGACAGTCCCGGGACCATCACAACCGCCTCCCTTAACCAGTTACTCTTTTTTTTTTTTGTCCTCTCCTAATTTCTGAGCTCAAGTGCTGAATAAGAACCGAAACTAAAGCAGCAGCCAACGGGTTTTGCAGGGAAGAAACACGAGCTGCACCACTTCAAAATCGCGCAGTTTAACTGACTGCCAAGCGATCCATTTGCATTAATGTCGTGAAACAGGATATGAAGCACTTTGGAGCAAGAAACGGGAGATTGACTTCTTTAGAAAAATACTTTTAAGGTTCAAATTCATCGAACCATTTGTAGCCACGGATGATTTGTAAAAGACATTATTGGCTGACAAAGCTGGCTTTTGGCTTACCAACCCCACTGGCAATTACCACCCAGAGGGACATTACCTGCTTTCAGCTAATGAGTGAAGCCAGTGCCAAGTGTCAGGCACAAAGACCACATTAACTGCTGTGGAAAATGGTTCTTTAGGGTCCAGGAAAAAAAAAACCCTATTCTGAGACACCCATGAGAGGCCAAGATATTTTGCCTGGTGTAAAGAACTGAAGGTGATTGTCAAAAAGAATTGAGTATTGTCTTCCTATGCTTATCTAGATTCAATCAGAGTTATCTAGACTCAGTCAGGCTATCTGAAAACCACCCTGGCTTTGGACCAGATAAACTTCTCCCCATGAAATTAAGCAGTCACAATTCCTAATTGCTGTCTTAAGCAACAGGACTGGAAACCTAAGGCAAGCAAACAAACCCAGCACCTCTGGGCAGATGTTGTAACTTGGTTTATTTTAGCCTAGAATTTACGATGTCGCAAAGCACGTCCCCACCCATTCGGAGCTCCTTCCCCCTGCCCGACTTCTCGCTTCCACTTCTGACCCAGGATTTTATTGCAAAGGGAAACCAGCATTATTGGCCATAAAAGGAAAAGACCCATCTGTCACATTTCTGCGGAGGGGAGTCAACAAGGAGGAACTTCAGTGACTTCCTTAAAATTCCGGAAACATCACAGGCCACCGCTGGCCCCCCCTAAGGATTAAAGGGTTTTTCTCCCACTTCTGTCCGGGATGCATGTGGGCAACGACACCAGACTGCAGAGAAGCACAGATGTCCCATTTGAAAGGAAGACAAAAGGGGAGGGCAACAAAAAAAGCTGGCAGCAAACAGGCAGAGGCGGGCAGCACGCGGGGAGCTCCCGTGCGTGGTCGGGAAGCCTCTGCGAGGGCACTTCAGACCCACGATGCACCATTTTACCAGGTGACCCAATATCCTCCTTTCCACACAAGACGAGGTATGCATCTGCTGGAAAACAATGCTTAAACAAGCTGAGAATTTAATTTGAATCAGGAAGGCATTTGCCCTTTTAGTTACGGCACGTTTATGTTTGCTTAACAAACCCCTACGTTTCTTCCATCAGATATTATTCCAAATTTCTGAGCTTAAATGCAGACACTGTCAATCCAAAAATAAGCAATTTTATTCAGGAACAGTAACTTTGCTTTTATGCCTTCTTTTTTTTCTTTTTTTTTTAAACAAAAAAGTATTCTCTTACCTTTACACCGTTAAACACAGCCATACTTAAATCCACCTACACAAAGACGAAGGCCAAATGGCCTCGCACTTAAAATTGCTCGCTGGTTGCCATCAGCACTTTACACCTTGCATTTCAGATCATCAACAACAAAAGCTGACAGGACAATTTCATTTTTGTTTGGTCCTAGTTTCACTTTCAGAATCACATAAAACACTGCAGCAGTATTGGGTGGAAACCACAAAACTGGTTATGACTCCAGAAGTAAAAATGAACCTGAGCTTCAGTTTGTCAAGTCTTATTAAGAGAGATGATGTCTGCGCAATGGCATTTGGGGAGAAAAGTCAGTGTGATGCTCATGGGGCACGTTAAGATCCCAAGACATCATCTATTGTAGGGAACTACATAGTTGGAGCTTTATGTTAAAAAGGCGTTTTCAAGAAGGTCAAAGAATCACCGCTTTGTACTCGCAATATCTCCAAGTTTCTTCCGTTCTGTGGTTCCCACATGCATGACTGGTGCATCCCCCCTCTCAAACCAGAAGGCTTCCAGCAAGAAGGGAGTCAGACAACACTAATGGATCTGTGTCCTTCCCCTTTATACCCAAGGAAATACTGCTCTGTCCCACACCAGACCTCAGGACAAGCCGCTTCACTCCGGGCATCTCTCAAACATCTCCAACTGCTCTCCCGTGAACGTCCCACTAGCAGATCACCCAAGAGCACTTCCAGATTCACCTTGAGTTTCGGTTAGCCTTGTTCAGGTGCATAAGCTTAACCTTTGGTAACACACACTAAAACCGAGCACCGCTGTGAAATGGTTTGGTGTGGTGGGTTGGGTGCTGCCTGGCAGCCAGAGGGAGCAGCTATTGAGACCCTCAACTCTCCCCCGCTTTGTTTTAAATATATAAACACTACTACTCAACTTCCCAGGAGCACAAAGAGGATATACTATAACAGAAACCCACAAAAACTTCACTTTTTGGTTTTGGCTGCTAATCTGGAACCTCTCCCTTGGAAGACCAGCTTTTCAGAACAAGCCTGAAAAACACCCTGTCTTACAGGAAAGTCTCATTACAGGACAGGTGAACAGAAAAAAGTTACCCTCCCTGAGACACAATAAATCACCAAAATTAAATACAGATCAGATAGACATCAGACAGCTTCAGGCTGCAAGGTTTCTTTGGACGTATTGTTCAAACCATATTCTTAAATCAGATCCTCACTACCCACTAAGCATTTGGTCGGTTGTGGGTCCCACTGCTAAACCTGGTGCTGATGTCCCCTTGTAAGCAAGCCAGCGGGCTGTTAGCTACTCCAACAACTTCCAAAGCCAATTTATTTTATGAAGCAAGATCCTCAGCAAACTCAGAGAAAAAAAGAACAAAAAAAGAAAAGAAAAAGCAGGTACAACACCTCATTTTACTGTTTTCAGATGCAAAACCTCACAAAGCTTTTTTGACATGAGGTTGCTAAAAATAACTCATCCTTAAAAAGCCCTGTTATTTTTATACAGTCACAAGAATCACTGGATTGCTTCTAATTATCCCATCCTTCCTTGGAATTTCTATTTGTGCTTAACAAGACACAACAGGCTGCGACACCACTGCAATCATCACACATCTTGAATTACAGGCAACTGGATAAGTTTAGTTTCTCCTTGGGAACAGTTTTGGGAGAACGACAGTTAAAAAAAAAAGCCTGTTTTACTGTGGTCTTTGGAGTCTATGTTAAAAACAAGCTTACAGCTAAGGTGCCAGACCAAAGTAGAAACAGATCTTTCTCTGGCCACGCTTGAAAACAAAACCGGTCTCTAACACTGATTCACAGCAGGATTAGAAACGTTCCACCTAAACAGGATCAACGAGGAGATTCCTAAAAAGCCCCTAGAGCAGGACTAGGTCTATTGGACTTCACTGTCTTTCCTGTAAATACATCCTTACGGCTTCTGGCTTCCAGGGGACATTTACTTTCCCCCAGACTGTGGTAACACAGAGGAATCTGCTCTAGGCACAACAGACATACAAACAGTTGGCCATCTGCACTGCGCCCGCCTGTACCAGACTGGCAGCTGTACCCCTACTGGTAAGCACACTCCCAGCGCCCGGTCCCTGCTCCCCCAGCATCTCCCATGGTGCGCGTCAGCACTCAGCTATTACTGGAACTCATTACTGCATGTCCAAATATTTGCACGGAAAACTGCTGGACGCTTACTCATAGGATGCCTGGCTCCTGCATGATCTTAATGCTCCCAACACCCCAAGGGGAGGAACATTTCCAGAATCAGCACCTACAGCCCCACGGTTTTCTAGCAAGCTGCATCTACTCGAAGCCAGAATTCACACCATATTTCAACTGCCATTATTTCACGCTACTTTTTTTTTCGCCTTTGAAAAACGTGATGCTTTTATCTGAAGAGTCATCCATTGCAATTTGTATTGTCATGGCAACACAACTCCCTCCCGTGCCCCAAACCCCATCCCCGAGTCTCATTGTGTTTGTTACCAGACAGGCACGCAGCACGCTGCATACAGATGAACGGTGCCTCTCAGAGTGGTCTCAGGCCTCCTCTCCCTGCAGCTGTACCGACACAGCTCCTGCTACAGGGGTATAGTTGCAACAGGAGAAGGGAAGGAGTCTTACTAAGTCAAATTTCTCTATTCAGACAAAGAAATAAGCTTTATTAGTACAAGGCAGTTGTGTAGTACGTACAACTATACTGGTTAAAATGAAGAGACCAGGTTCATAACCAGTCTGAGCCATAAGAGAAAAAAAAAATATTTAGAGCAAAACCCTCTTACACCTGCTAAGGCAGCTGGGCCATATTGGTAAAGAAAAAGGGGAAGATCACTCCACAAAGGAGCGTACTCAAGAACAGGGCTCTGGAGCCCTCTTATGGCAGCTCGCTCTCAGCTTCCTCAGAGCAAAACCCCTCATATGCCTCATGGTATCTCTGTGTAGACAAAGATGCAATGCCATTGGGATAGGGTGGGAACAACATCATCTGGCTGGGATGGAGCTTTGATAACACAAACGTTACAACCCCACACTTCCAGCTACTTGACTGCTCCCGATGAGTGTGCAAAGACTGGACAACTGCTGTGTTTGAAGGGTGTGACAGAAGACAGTGAGACCAACCTCCTCCGAAGCTGGAGTGTTGCTTTAGCAATAGAAAAACACATGAGGGGTGCTAAGGAAATTACTAAATCTACTGCTCCAGCCCTAACAACTGCTCCACAGGGATGTCAGGCTGCCCAGTGCCATGCAGGAAGGCCAGACTGGTTTCATACCAATCCTTTCTTGACTTCTCCAGGACAGTAAGGTCCAACAGAGCCACAGAGCTCAGTTACTGACAGGTCAAAATCTCTGCCCAGCAGACGCTGAGGGAGCACACGGTGAGGAGGTGGCTCGCCGCTAGCGGGTAAGAGCACGGCTGCTGGGCTCCAAAGGGGTTACAAAGCTTCAACAGCAGGGAAATATTTATGGAGGAAAGATGCTGAGCTGTGCATGTTTCCCAGGCTGGAGATGGTTTTAATTTACCTCTTGCAAAGGCTGTGATTATTTGCTGCTGGTTTTTGTTGAAAGCATCTATTTCAGGCCCACTTGCTCCCTCTGGTGTCACAGCTCTGCAGCTGATTCAGAATAAAACACTCCCCAAAACCACACGAACTACAAGGAATCCTGCTTTTTCTTTTCCCCCCCTGGGAAAGAGGGGGCAATATTTATAAGCATTAGTGATTATAGCAGCCTTGCCAGGCACAAAGCATCCTTTGACTATAGCGCACTAACGACATTAAAAATATCTCCTAGAGTTTAGAGCTACAGCTAGAAAGAGTCTCCTCTTTTTCCAGCTCTCCCCTTTGGAGACTGGTCTCTGCCTGCCTTGAGCTGAACTGCAGCATCCACCATGCTTCCTCACCAGGTCTTCCTCTGTAGCAGCCCCCAGCTGCATGCTTCTGGTCAGTGCTGACATGCTGTTATTAAAATCTTAGTTTAGAGCTTTTTATGAGCACAGAGATTTTAAAGTATCCTCACCATCAGCTAGACTGAAGCCTGGCACCCGATCACCTCTGGACTAGCTGCACTCTGGGGGAGGAAGGCGTACCTCGTCAGCCCTCTCGTGTCACTCCCCCATCTCCAGACACCTGCACAGCCCCACAGACAAAAAAGAACCAGTCTTCACCATCATTAAAACTATCGCTTCTCAACCAATACTGCCTGCCCAGGCATTTACTAGATGCCACCTCGCTGCACAGCTCTTCTGCTTCTTTCTTCCAGCCTCAAGCTGCTCCTCCTCTGCTTTGCCTTTATGTTTCATCTCCTTTCTCTCATCACCAAGCTGCTGTATGATGCTGCTATAGCACTGAGGGCAACTGACACTGGTCCTTGTCCCCCCTTTTCCCTTTGTGAGCTGCAGCTGCTCCTCTCCCCATCCCCACCCAGAGGATGCTACACACTGAGGCTGCCTGGCCCCTGCACCCCCCTCTGCACCCTCACTAACCCCAGGGGCATCGGCTGCCCCACATCTCTTCCCCAAGCTGGCAACAACAGCTCAGCCAGCCTGGCAGAATCCCTTCTCAGCCCACGTGAACAAGGTTTCCAAGCTCTCCTCATAAAGCATCTACCCCACTTCACATTCTCTGATTAATACGTACCTTGAAGGGAACCATAAATATTTGCCTGGATTTTCTCTTAATCTTGCTATGACATAGTTATTAGGATTGCTGGAGTGCGGGTTGATAAGCAATGGGGTGGAGCGCTGGAGTGTTTCAGGAGATGACAGGAACATCTCGCTGTATTTTACTGATGTGGATGCCTTGGTGACCTGTGCTAATCCACTTGGAAAATTACTATGAGAGAATAAAGAGTCTTAAAACATGAAGCAGGAGGTGGAGTGCTGCAAAGAGGAGTCTACTTCCAGACCAGCCTCTTCTAAGTGTATGCATGAACATCTGTATTCAATGCTGAGTGTAGAGTCACAAACAGAACCACGCAGAGAAGAACCCAGCGCAGGACCTTCCCGCACGCCCACATCCACGTGCATCGGTTCCGTAGCAGGAGAGATCGAGGAACCCTAGCTTATAGCACAAACTTTCAGTGTACACATACTGAAATGACTGCCTTCAGCCTGGAACAAAAGCCGTTTAACAAACCACCGTGCTGAAACGAAGGCTGTTTGCAGAGCTCAGGCCAAAAGCGGAGGCTGAGATGCAGTGATTACCTGCAGCCATTTCCATACGGATCTCTTACTTCTCAATATCAAGACGGTGCTGGTTTTCTCCACCAGCAAAATTCGCATGACCCAGTGTGGTGTCACTAAGTCCCCCCAGACCTGTGTTGTTTCCAGCGCAGGAAGGCGGAAGGCAGGTCGGAAGCACCGTAGGGACAGGGCAGGTGTGCTGCTCCTCCGCGTGGGCCAGGGACCTTCTGCACCCTTGGTGGTACTTCATCTAATGGCTCTCTATCAATTTTTCTTCTTGGAGTTTGTACTGTGGCCTTTGAATCACACATGTTCCAAGGTTGTCTCTCCCCTGGTAGTGCTAATTAACACAGCACATGATCCCCAGGAGAGCATTACCTACTGAATCCAGGCTACCACTTCTTGCAGTTCTCCTGCTCCTTGGCTGTCAGCCAGCCACGTCTGTTCACACCTAGTTTGGCTTAGCCTGGACAATCTAGCTCAATCACAGCTTGAAATGGTGGGGTTACAGACTGTAATGATGTTAAAGCAATAGACTTCAACCCAGAATGAAGTCAAAAGTGACCATTAAAGTAGAGAGTCCTATAAAAGCATCTATTCCCTATATCAAGAATTCCATTTACAACTAAGTCTAAAATCTTCCCCTTCCTCCTCCTCAATCAAGATAATCAACTTGATCTGAAAGCTCCAAGCTGATTCAAAGCACAGGTTTTCAACCAGCTTTTTTAGACTTTTAATACTATCTTATACCTGTTACATTTAAGATGTTACATACATCTATGAAGGTGAATATTCACAGACTCATCAAGTAATCTCATAACATTTCTCTTTAAGGAGTTAGCTTTAACATCTTACCGTAAGACAGGATTTCTAGACTGCAGAGAATACTTTTAAACTTTTTCTAAGGGTCTTTTGGCTTCCTATCATTCCTGACTAAGAATCAGAACAAAACACTTGGTATCACTAATGCCATAATACAAAGAAAATAAGATTTTTCCCTGACTTTACATGCCCCAGCGTGCAAGTCCAAGGAGTACAGCAGCTTCCCTGGTAATTGCATTGCTTTCTTTCACTTCTCCATGGTGATGTGAGGTACTTCAGAGGAACTATCCAGTCCAAATTTTAAGGATAGCATCTGTCACCAAGCCTGCAGAAAGCAGCAAGAAGGCCCACGGATACTCCAGGCATAAAACAGAGAGGCACTCTGAGCAGAAAGCAATCTGGAGTAACACATCTAAACAGATCACGGGAATTTGGCACCTTCCTGACAAGTAGTTGTAACGAGTCCATGTGGGAGACAAGTCAGAGGACTTTGGCCTGTTTTGGTACAGCTGTGCAGTTGCACAACTCATTATATACAAGAACAGTCCACCCAATGCGCTGAGTGAATACCTTTCAGTTTTACATAGCCAGATGAGCCAAGCCAGCCTTTCCCCCACACCCTCCAATTCCAGCACCTTTGGGCTCCTCAGGGTCGGGGCTGTTTATCCGGTCTCACAGGCAGTGAAAAAATGAAGAGAAAGGGCATACAGGAATGGCAGGGGAGCGTGTATGTGCAGGCACACACAACCCGCACACTAACATCAACACTCGCCTTTGCAGATACTTTCTGGGCACTGGAGATAACAGATACTCATTTCTATAAAAAAAAAAAAGCTGAAGAATAATCAAAGATAAGAATAATTGATCGGTGTCTTGGCCATGGCAACTTGCTACACATAAACAGATGCAGGCGAAGGATAAAATGTCTCTTATTCAGCAGCTAGTTCACTTTCAGAGCTCACAGGAGGGAACAAAAAAGCTAACAGCTACAGCTAATGCACCGCAGCTTTTGCCTGATCGGGTCATCTCACTCCTCACCCCAGCTCTGCTCACAGCTGGACTTTACGGCTGCCCCTCGCAGCGACAGAGATTTGAGCCAAGAGCAGTCTGAGAAAGCACGTACGCTTTTACACATACAGCCATCACAGCTATCGCTTGCCAGTCATCTTCCTCTGGTACGAGTCTCCCACATTTGGACTGAGATAAATTAAAAACGTGTAGTATAAAATCAGTTACCTACTCAGGGAGGTAGAGCATAAGGAAGGCAATTGCAAGTGTCACAGCAATAAGAGTTCAAATTTCAGACAAGGAACCTGATCCACGTTGTTTGGTGAGTACCCGGGGTTTGTACCTGGTCCTTAGGGGATCACCCGCATTCCTCCATATAATCATCGCTTTTCCTCATTTGCACGCTTTGAGTTCATCACAGTGCTCAGATCAGGGAAAGGAAAGTAAATATATATAAGGCACTGCCATTCGAAAGGCTACCTTAAGAGCAATGCTTGTTTTTTTAGATCAGGGGTCAGCTTTGACTAGGTAAAGGGTGCTTCGCTTTTAGAGGACCAGCTCAAAACAGCTGTGTTGTCTCCTATACAGAACATGGTTTAGTCTGGCAGATGGAGATGCTAAGTAAAACTCATTAATCTGTTATCACTTTCACCCACCCACAAAAATCCCAGTGGTCTGAAGTCATGGTTTGCGGACACAAATCTAGAAATCTATAGCTTGTACAACAGCTGCAACCAGAAGAAAGTTCCAGGAGGAAAAAAAAAACGCTTCATTTAATTACATGGGTAGGTCAGAATTATTCTAGATGGGGATCTCTTACAGTAAAAGAATTTTGTGTCTGAAAGTATTTGTGTGCTTGTTTGTGGTACAACACTGGAAAAGTTACCTAATGACTCCTGCAAAGCGCCTGTTCTCTGCTCTGCACACCTGAAACACACCACAAAGGGTTAAAGTCACAGGAAAACAAAATGCTCCAAAAAGAAGCTTCTCTTAAAAACCACCCCAGGTTTAACTTGCAGGCAGAACAGCTACAAAAACAACTCTTGTTCGCATAACCTCATCTAACTGTCCTCTACCTCAACACGGGAACGGCCAGGACCAAGGCTGAAAACAACAAGCATAAAGCCAAGCAGCTGGCAAGCTGTTGTTCAGAGCTGTTGGTGTTGTGCCTATCTCCATATCTAGAAAGGTTCAATGCGTTCATTCCGGGAGGCCGAGAGAAACTAAATATAGTAGCAGGCTACCAGCAAACACACGAACTGGCACGGCTGCCAGCTACCTGCACGATCCATCCCTCTCTTCGCAGGCCTCTCCGATAGCTGCAATCCTTTCCCTTGTTTGGGGAGAACGTGCCATAAGGAGGCACTTTGGGGTTTTACTTACACAGATAATTGCATACACAAACTTTGGGATGGAGGTAATGCAATACCACCACCGATACGCCCCTCTCAGCCCACTTGGGGGGATCATCTGGCTCTTTCAGATTGTTTTTTTTTTTTTTATCAAGCCTGACATCCACTTGCAAAGAGGAGGTAGCATCCTCGTTTCACACGCCAGGAGCCAAGGCAAGGCCTCTTACAGCAACTGCCTTTTAGAAGAGCAGAGACACCATCCAAGAGCATCTGTTTTGTTTTAACCTCTGCCCTTTAAGAAGGACCCAGAAAGGAAAAAAAAACCCAAACCTTCTAGCTGCAGACTGGCTTTGTTGGTGTGTGTGAGGCTGGATATCGTGGCAGGGCTTTTCAATACAGAAAAGGCCTTGGGGAGAGATGCTCACCCCTTGGCTTCCAAATGGCATCTCGGCCACTAACAGCCCACAGACACTGTGTTTTAAGCAGCAACTCTGAAAGACAGACCCCAATTTCGACCAGGCTTTGAGATTTAGCTTAAAGGCATGCATGCTCCCAACACAAAAAAAGGAGGTCAAAGAAGCCTCTTTTGAAAAAATAAATAGAGCAATAAAACATTCTTTCAGATTAGCTTCACAGAGGATAAATCACTGAACAAATACAACCATCTTATCTTGTTGGCAAATGGTACATTACAGTGTCCAGCTTTACGGGAAATCCGCTGGTTGGTCTGGAGAGCAAACTGACTTTTCATTGTCTAGAAAAATGCTGCTCTTTACTTTTTACAAGATTTGTTTGTTTTTAAAAATACCCATATGATCTCTAAGCAGTGCCAAGCCCGCTTTGCCTCCTGCCTCTCGACGCTTTCCTGGATGCCTCGGGGCTTCCTAGCAACCTCACGGCAGAAACGCGATCCATCTCCTTTCAACAGAAGGACAACTTGTTTAAAACAAGATCCCGGCTGCCCTCCTGCTATTCCTCAATTGGGTGGGACGCAGTAGGCACAGGACCCCACAAACACGGTGGGAAGGCAGTGAAGCAGGCAGGGCTTTCCCAGCACATGGAGGTAAAGCTTCCCCCAAACCCTCCGTTTTCAGCCTCTATTTGTCCCTTCTGAAGTCAAACACTGGCACCAGGAGCACCCGGTGAGGAAAGCAGCCACCAAATAGCTAAGGGGTGGTTACAGAAACGTCGCTGGCTGCGGGGTCCGGCGGCAGCTATGCCTGCTCAGTATTTTGGCACTGATTTATGACAAGTGTACTTGCATGTCCATTAGCCGCGGCTTTCTCTGTTGACCCCTCGGCTCGGAGAGGCAGACTCGACATTAAACTCCCATCAGCTTCCAGTACCGCTGACCTCATCCCCAAAACTCGCAGCGATGTTTTACATCAGCCGGGGCCGACGCATTCCATTAATGCTCCCCCGACTCAGGGAAACATCTGCTCTGTTTACACTGGTAGCAGCATGGAGACCACTTAAGCATCACCTCTGCTCCCCGAGGAGGAGCAGCCGCACACGGGCCGGGCCCTGGACCTCCTGGCCCCCAGCACGATGAACCAGCCATTAGTTACTCAGCAGGGCAGAGGTTGCTTAAACCATCAAGGCGCAGGAGAGGTGTTATGTAGTAGCAAAGAAGGTACATTCCTTCAGGCCAGAAGTGCAAGCTTGAGAGAGGTATTTGTGCCAACTCCAGCTGAACAGGCTGATGGGAAATAAAGAATTAAAGGATGCCAGAAAAGAATTCAGTTTTTTTAACCCCAATGGTTTTATGGATTCAAATGTTCAGGCAGAGATTCAACGAACGCTGCTGATTAACGCAGGTTAGAGCTCACACGTGGAGGGCACCTCTCTCTGTGCCACCTCCCCAAACACACCGCACCGGGGTGCTGGGTGCCAAGCTGACCCTCGCACCCCTCCGGATCCATGGCCAGGGCAGAGGTACCTGCACGGCAGCTCTTCCCGCAGCAACAGGAGGAGACAGGACACCTTCCTGAGAGCAAACCTGCTC
Source organism: Nyctibius grandis (assembly GCF_013368605.1). Taxonomy (NCBI): domain Eukaryota; kingdom Metazoa; phylum Chordata; class Aves; order Nyctibiiformes; family Nyctibiidae; genus Nyctibius; species Nyctibius grandis. Next base: position 96,151,499 of record NC_090695.1, read on the forward strand.
TGGGTGAACCTGCTTCAGTGGGGGGTTGGACTAGATGACCTCCAGAGGTCCCTTCCAACCCTTAACACTCTGGGATTCTGCAAAGCACAGCTTGTCCAAAACAACCCCCTCAGCCCCACAAATGCACTACTTTATACACCACAGCTTACCAGCAGCCACCAGCTTCTTACTGGGAAAGCCTGACAGCTCTGCAACACCTCTTCATGTAGGAGCTGCTGATTTATCAGTACCACGTGCTGGCTGGTTATGGCAAGTCTCCACCAGATCAAGGGGATGCTACTACATATTTTCCCAAGGATTTTTGACAGCTAAGGCTTCCAAAAGGAGTCAAAGCTGTGGCAAAACCCTAAACCACTTGTTTCTCCCATTGTTTCAATGTTAGATGTGCATTACATTAACCCCCGATGTCTTCTGTTGCTGCTAGAAGCCTTCTTTTCTACTAACCATCTAGTCAAGGCTATAGGCTCTAACAAGCCCACGAAGACACATAAAAACACACAGTAGCCTTGGAATATTCGACAGCATCTGTCACAAACAGAGACAGAGCATGCCACATACGGGGGCATACGTTTTTGTTACAAATGTCCCTGTAAACAAGCAAGAAATCCACCCCAAAACACCCTTTTTTTTTTTAAACTGCACACTAATGAAGGTTCATTTGATTTGGGTTGTGGCAGGCAGTTCAGTCAACCCAACCCCACTGATGCTGAATGTGACCCCAGGTATTGGGGTGGGAGAAGAATAAAAACCATATTTGCTCTCGATCTTCTGCAATACATTAGGGATAAGCGACAGGATCTGCACAAACACTCCCTGTTTTTCACCTCATTCCCAGTGTCCAAGGTGTCGGCAGTTCACAGCTTTGCCAATTCCACTGCAAAGCGAAAACACTGATTTAAAGCATTTTTATCTAATTCTCTTTCAACCAAAGAGATGAAAAATCAGTAGAAGAGTAAGAAGCTGGCACTGAGTGAGACAATTCAAATCATCCCTTTCCAGTTCCTTAATTCACATGTTAGGGGACAACCACAGCTGGGAATTTCAATCTCTGGAGCAATTAAAGAAAATTAAATTCAGGGAATGAGGCCTTATGCACTCAAAGCTTCATTAACCCTGTCACCTTTTAATTAAATATATGCACATGAAATTTTGGACAGAGAAAGCATTTGCCTCACTGACAGTGCTCGGTTTTAACGGCAAATCAGTACTTGCCTTTTTTTTTTTTAAAAAAAAAAAAAAAAAGAATCCTGGGGTTGTAAACTCTAGACCTCTCCAGCTCCACAACAGCTTTATTAAATACGTGGTAGAAATTACTGCCTATCATCACCTCGCACTTAACGGGAATGCCTGCTCTCCCTCAAACGCCCTAAGCTGCACTAGCAAAACTCTGCTTTGGGCTCGCTTCAAGATAACAGACACCCCCACCAGTTAGAGAAATAAAGTTTGGCTAGCTACAGCAGGATAGATTTTTTTCAGCCCACGGAGAAGAGATCAGAGTAGCCATCCTCTCTTTTTACATACTGTTCATCCTTACAAAAGGCTCAGGCAGGCACCAAAGGTGGTGTGCGACCAGGACAGTTTAAAGGATAATCTTTGAACAGGGATATCATCAAATCTGCTCAGCCTAAATATCCAGCTCGCTTTGGGCGAGTTACCAGCTGACTTGTGAGGGAGCCATGCTGCTCACGTGCCAGCCTCCAGGTTTTGTCGAGAATATAAATGAAGCACACTACTAGTTTACCTGGGTGCAGGACTGCCCAGCAGGGACTGAGCACAAATTGCTTCGATGCTTCCCCGTATTCACCCAAAAGCAGCGTCACCCAACTGATGGACACGCTGAAAGGTCACACAGTCCCTTCCTCTGTCTCCAAGAGACTTCTAAGGAATCCGCCACCTTGAGCCAACCACCTCACCCAGAGACTTGCTCTTGTCCCCTCATCACTAGCAAGCAAGTGTATACCTCTGGGAGAGGTGAGACTTCAGTTTGTCTTTTTTCTTTTAAAGCATCTTTTTGGGAGACGAACTTCATTCTTCTGCCAGCACACACGGATCAATTTCGGATTTGTGTTTCCTTGCCAACCTCTGTATTTCAGCTGTTTTAACGATTTCAAAGATGAGGGCATGCGTTTAAAGAGATTACTTTCTCTAACTGTCACTCACCATAAGAGTTGATAGGTTTTGCAGTAAGTGACACTTCCCTTTTCACACTCACCCCCCTCTCAAGGGGCACGCTAACGCGACAGCACAGCTGCTCACGCGAGGCCTCCAAGGGATGCCGGATTCCCAAGCGGATGCTCTGCCCAAGCGAGTGAGGAGGCACAGCTCCATCAACCAGAAGCAGGACAGACAGGCGATTCCTTATGCTTACAGCAGCCCAGTATTCACAGGTTAATTTCTGCATCCCCAAAATAACATTCTCGTTCCGATTTCATAGCAGCTCTATTCTCTTACATGGAGCATGCAGAGCTGTTTGCTGCTATAGGATGCCCTTGGTACTACCAAGGACAATCTGAGTGTGACAGGCTCTCACTGAATGCAAAAATAAACGCAGCCACTTATGCTTCCTCAGCCTTTGACACCAACAAGGTAAGGAGCTTCCTACTACAGCGCCAGCAATGAAGAGCACATGAATTTTGTGATGCTTGAAGTGCTGCCAAGCAGAGCACAACATATCACTCCATTCCTCTGCTCCTGGAAATTACACGTCCATTAACCTTC